>NW_020948983.1:57772083-58141938 GCF_900497805.2 Vombatus ursinus | reverse complement strand
CCATGTCAATATTCAAGATGAGACAGGGAAGGTGTGGTGGGGAAGATGAAAGGGGTCTGGCTGAAATCTGGATGGAGAGCTCATTTTCACTGAGGAGAATCTTACAGGGAGGGCCCCAATCAACAGAAAGCATTCCCTTTCCTCCCTTACTCCAAGGCAGAGGGACCACCAAACAAATACTGCTTTGCTCTAGGGGCCAAACCAAACCTTTTCACATCTGATCGGCTTCAAAGATAAAGAACCACCCTGAACTCATTTCCAAGCCTTGCCTGAATTTGCAATCAGCAGCTGTGAGGGCTTTTCACAAGTTTTCAATTTAATAGAGTGAGTAAATTCATTCATTTGTGCTAATGAAGCTTACACTACAATAGTCACCCTGTTCTGGGATCCATAAACCACATCTCCATCTTTTTAGGTCAAGGTTCTAGGAACCCTGTTCTCAGGGTCAATTTCCTTATTTCACAAAAGAGTAAAATGAAAACCAGAAGAATGACCTGTCCAGCATTACAATCTGGTTCAGCGCTGGGAGCCAGGATGAGAACATAGATATGAGGGGACTAGGCAGCTCCTACCTGGTCTTCTTCTGGGTTCAGTAACACTGCTGGAAAGGATCCCCAGTGAATCTGCTTGGCTTGACTATGAATATTTGTGACAAGGGCTTGGTGCTTTTCTTTTGTTTCAATGGGAGGAGGGTAGAAGGATGAGGGAAGACAGAAATAGGGTAGTGCGTGCGCACGCGCACACACACACACACACACACACACACAAGGAAGAGAGTTATTGAGGCATCTTTTCAAAAAATGCAGAGAACAGAAAGAAGTCTGGAAAGAAGTACAAACAAGCAGGATAGCTTTGAAAGCTACAGGTTGAATTCATATGCATAAAAGTGTACAGAACAGAGACTTGGTGTTTCAGGTACAATCCTCTGTTCTACTATGTATATGGAAATATCCATTTTATTTGGTGTCTGTAATATTCAGAATAAAAATAAAATTAAAGAAGAAAATAGCCCTAAAAAGATTTATTTCTCAAGAGTAATGCTTCCCAAGCAACATAAGCAGTCTTTATAGCCTTAACTCCCCAACACCAACAGGGAATTTATAGTATTCTGAGTCAAATTTCTAAATGTTCACATGAATATTTTATTTTAAAATATTGTTAAAAAGAAAATTTTGATAGAAAATCTGATGCAAACTGTCCATTTCAATATTTTCAACCCAGATGTTCTGTATTTTCCCAGTTCCATGGGCCTAGAGTTGATGTCTCTTCCTGTAACTTCACTAACTTTGGTGAGACAACAATTGATTCTGAACATGGAATTTCACCATCACCCTTTGAATTCCTTTCTTTTCTTCTCTTTCTTTCTCTTTTTTTCTATGACAATATTTCTATTTTCTCTGGCAATGAAAGACATTTTTTTTTTTTTTCACGAGTAATACAATGTCACTGCCTGGTTAACCCAAAACAAGGGCTGTGGGCCCTAGAACTAGCTGAATCTTCCATTTCTCCATTCCTCAGGACCTGAGATCTTTCCCTGAGTGTAAGCATCCCCAGTTCATGGAGCAGATAGTAGCATCAGCAGAAACCCTATCACTTGATTTATATATGGGAACTTAAAATTGCTCATTAATCACTGATTAATCACCAAAGGAATATAAAGAGTTTGGGATCCTACCAATTTGGAAACGTCAACATATCCATATCTAGCTCTTTTTTCCTGGGCCTTAAGCAGAAACCAAACTGATAATGGTCAGTCTTTAAAGCACTTAACCAAGGCCACATCTTCCCCATGATCAGATGTGCCACTCTGACTCTAATGGAAGGTGCATAAGTACACATATGTAGTAGGTCCAGGAAAGAAAAAAGAAGACTAGGCACTAGGGCTCTTGGTGATGGTAGAATTTCTTTCCAAATTTAACAGCTGCCAGTGAGCATGTTGCTTTTCTAAAGCCCACGTCTGAGGGTTTGGCTCTATGATGCCGAATTCCAAAGGAATCCTGCAACAAGAGGTATTGGAGATTGGCACTTATTCTGGAAAAAGGGCATACACAAGCAAAGAGAGGAGCCCAGTGACTAGACATTCTCATCTCAAACCTCTGCATTATCAACTGGTTTCAAGATCTCAGATAGGGTTACGATGGTGATAATGACAGTGATAGAATTGCAACCCTCGAGAAAGCTATCTCAACAGCCACATTACCCATGTTCCCTTTTTTTTATGTTGGTGATCACTAACCTTAGTCTGGGTCAGGGCTGGGACCTGGCCTATTCCATGGCTTCTTTTTAACTTTTGTTAGTCCCACCCCCATCACCTAAGGTTTTTTCAATCAGACTGAAGAAAGACCATAAGGTGAAACCTCAACAATGCTACAAGTTTTAAAGTTGCTCTAACTCAAACTGTGCAGGCCAAGCCAGTATCCAGCTGGTTGGAGTCACTGAGCTTTGGAGATAAACTGTTCTTTTCCAAAAGGAAGCCATCCCCCCCCTGCCCACAGTGACAAATGGGCTCTGCAGTTCATGCATTCCTGAGGAGGCCCGCGGCTTCCAGATGGAAGTACCATCAAATAGGTTGCAGGCAGAGAGGGTAAAGGAAAAATTAAAGCCATTAATATGCTGGAAGGAATGAAAAAGACCGAGCCTTCTTAAGGTGGGGCTCCCCAAGATGAGAGGTCCTATCCTTCAAGCTAGAGATACCTTGATTTTCTCCTTAATGCCCAGGGAGCCTAGTCCTTTGGTCAAGGGCAGGCAGGGAGGGCTCAGTTCCCTTGGGAGTCCCTCTAGGAGCTAGGAACAGGAGTCATAAGAATGCCACTCCAAGCACAGTCCCCATGGCTGTCTGCCTTGTGTCTGATCTCTTATGGAGCAATGGGTGGCTCACTCTTGTTACACCTCTGGGCATAAATCCATTTAAAATAAAACAGCAAGCAGTACTAGAAATAATGTTAAATATTAAGTACAAGACAATGCTCTCTGTGACTAAATTTTTCATTATATTTTATTGATTTATTGATATTTATTAATAAAAAAATAAAAGTGGGGTAGCACACACCAGGGTGTATAGTTGTAAAGAGATATATCTAGGTATGTAGCTACATATATCCAAGTACATATGCTTCTGAGGCACTGAGAGTGCTCACCCTTTAGCCCCGTCTTTATGACTTGAAACCCTGGAGTGGTGTTCCTTATGAAGATATACATACATATATATTTATGGGTGTATGTGCGATCTGCAGATGTTTTATTTATAAGTGGCCGACTCATTGCAGCATTGAAACGTGCATTTACAAACAGATATCTGTTTTATGAAACCCTATTCCTTTGTTTTAATAGCTAAGCTATCCAGCCATAGCATAATAATGCGCAAGGTAAATGGGTCTCTATCTCTAGAACCTGTTCCAAGTTTTCTCAGATGTGACTAACTGCAAGAATTTTCCAACCATCAAAAGATGAAAAAAAAAAAATACAGTCTCACTTTAGGCACCAAATCCATATGGATATAAATTGGAAAGCTTTGGGGTGAACTTTAACTTGAGACTATCCTGAATTCAGAAATGTTGCTCCCAGGATAATGTTAAGGAGGTAAAGTACCTTCCTAGAGAGCAGTCATGCTGCAAAAGTGAAATATTAAGAGTTTTTACTTTCCTATGGTGACATCTGCATGGGAAAGAAGTTATGGACATTTAATTGTGCTTTCACTGCATTTGATTAAAAAAAAGTGCTTATGAGGATGTAATACAAAGGATGAAAAACCACCAGCTGATATCCTCGAGATACACCTTTTTAAAAGACGTGCCGGAAAATTTAAGGAAAATTATTGTGATGGTAGTTCTTTTAAGGTAGGACTTGTATGCAAAACATTAGAAAAGTACAGGCTACAATTATTACTTACTAATGTTAGATACTGACATTATTCAAATAGCTTGTGCATTGTCAAATCAACAATCTGTACTAAATAAATGACCATTTGGGAATTGTGGAGAAGCATCTCTGTTCCTCTCACTGCCTGACTAAAAACTGTCATCTGCAATCAAAGGAGGCTGCCTTGGAGCTGAGAACACAGCACCAGAAGCCTTGCAGTTGCCTCTTTCTAAGGAAAAGACCAAAGATTCCCATTAACTTGATCTTTTGCAGCCAATCTAATTTCATCCTGCACATATCCAAGAGGAATCCATGCCATGCTCAGCATTTCCTGTAGGATTGCATTAAAAACTTAATACATTGACCACCTCTGTTTTCAATCTTCGGATGTGGAAAGGTTGCAATGGCAAATAACGACAAAGAATGACCTACATTAAATTGTAATCCTTGGACTTGGCAGATAGAAAGACCTCTGCATTAAGTTTCAGAATGGTGCCTTAAAAAAAAAAACCCCAACAACAAACAAACCTGAAAATAACTGAGGTGTGAGTCTCAGAAACACCCACCTCAACGAGGTAAATAATTTTGCCCTGACTCAGCCTGTGTATGAAGAAAAAGGTAAAAAGAAAGTGATCTTTTTTTTTTGGTCTATCCCAAGAGAAAGCAAGAGCATGGACACATGACAGGAGAGTTCTTGAAATTAACATGACTCAGAGGAAGTCCACTTACCATCAGATCCTCAGGTGCTGGCCTTTCTTTTGGTTGCTTCTTCATGCTGGAGAAGACAAAAAAAGTTTTCATATAATTTATGTAACTTGCAAAGGTGTTATGCTTTATCCTCGGGCCATTTTCCCCAGAATTTAAATATGCTTTTTAAATTTATTGGGGCAAAGATAGAAATATATCAGCTAAAACATCAGCTTGTGACCTCTTACTAATTCTAACCCTTCAATACTGTACTTTCTTGTGACAGACTGGGTTGAAATTGCTGAACATTACGTGAGTCAGAGGACCAAAGGTGATTTTTCCAGGGTTGTCCTTGAAGTAGAGGTAAGGAATGAAGTAAAACTCATTCTGGTTTTCTGCCAACATGAAAAAGGAAGCAAGATGCTATTCCTGACTCAGTTATGACTCTGTTCCTATTTTAGAAGTGAGGAACAATCCTCTTCCTTTTAAAAACTGGAACAATAGTAAGATAAGGGACAGGATCATCAAGTCAAACGCAACAGCGTCTCATTTCTTCATTATGACTTAAGTTGACAAATAATCTGTAAAAGGAGTCAGAAATCCAGATAATGCTATGAAATTACAAATGGATTATTACATATTGTTCCCATTGTTTCATTTATTTTGGCTCCAATGCAAGTTGATAATTCATTAAACAGCTGTTGGAAGCTAAGTTTGTTTAAGTAGCTTAAAGGGATCACATTCCTCATCTAAATATTTCTTGTCTTTTCAAGCAATAGGTACAATTAGTAGCTGTAAACTGTGCTTAGTTGCATAATGGAGTACTAATACAAGGTAGTGAGGTGATCATCCGTAGCTGCCTTCCATGGGACTGGATGATCATTTCTTCCCCTCCCCAAACACTGACACATTTCTAGGATAAGGTAACCAAGAGAGTCTCAGGCTTTTCTCACCTGGCTGGGCTAAACTGATTCTGAATGCTCCTTTATTTGAGGCAATCCCTAACAAGCAAGAAAGCCCTTAGTATATAATCCGCTGCATTTGCTGACAGTATTTTTTTTTTTTTACAGAGAGATTTAATGATCATATGGTAAATAAGAACCACAGTTATGAACCATTAATGACATCGAGGACAATTTGCTTTCCCTATAAATAACCATATGCACCTCTCAAATAATGCATCCATTAGCAAGTAATTCAAGCTGTCTCACTAGTAGAGTTGGTAACAGTCCTAATCTGACATTCCAAAGGAGCTGTATCTCTTGGGAAAACAAGGCTATTACCCACTATCATTTATGTTTCAGCTTGACATCTGTGGAAATTTCAGCACAGGTTATCCCTCCCTCTGTCTCCATAAAAGTTTTATACAACAGCTGATTAATTTTTTGGATGAGATGAAGAAGCAGCCCAAACATTCCTCAATCCTTCCCACCCCACCTGCCCCCATCAGTTAGTCATACCACACAGCTTGCTAAGCCTTAGAGCAGTGCTGCAAAGTCAATGCATCCCCCAAAACGGGTGATTCCCCAAAGCCAGTATTCAGTATCTTGGCATGTGAATCTGTCTTATAGCCTGTTTTTCAATTTCAACATGTTAAAATGAAGATAATCATGAGGTGGTAATGGGCTTTAAAAAGAAATCTTAGGTATTCATTATATAGAATATTAAATGGCATGAATATGTCTTTTTTATTAATGAACTTTAAAATAGCCTAGATATAGTATGACTTGAACCAATATGGTGGTTCAGTTAGGCATATGTGAAAATGAAAATGTTTTGGTAATAAAAGCAGCAAATAATAAATAATAAAAACACAAAATATCTTATAGATATTGTAAATAAATAAAATCAATGTCTATAAACTTCGAAAAGCATGGGAAGAACACCTTCCTTTTATCTATAAAGGTCTTCCTATGGAATATAAACTGTATGGTGCATTTTTATTAAGAGGTAACATATTATACTTAGTCAAAAAGGTGATAAAGCCTGACATTTATATTAAGGAATATTTCTTGTTTTCAATTCTGCATAATCACCTAATGGATCATTTTCAATTTTTTCCCCTTTTTTATCTCCTTCCCCCCACTTGTATAAGGACTGTTCTTCACATTAGTTCACCACACTGCACACTAAATGTCTTTTGGCAGGACACCCCTGTTCACATTCCCCTGGCAAACACAACTACAGGCTGGCAGTTCCTTGTGGGAACTGATGAGGGAGGGAAGCCAGTAAAAGAGTTAGCAGAATGTGGGAGTGGGGTAGACCTCTTGTCTGGACCAGTTTCTAATTTGCCCTATCTCCTTACTATCGGGTTTTGACTCCTGCACCACCCACTCTTTCTGCTCTTTTCCTCTGGAGGCTGCAGTCATCCTTTGGCTCTCTTTGTTTGTGAAACTGCTGGAGGGAAGCTGACTGTCCAGCAAGGGCCTCCAAGAGAACATCTGGCTTAAAGATACATCAGAGGAGTCAGTGATAGTCAATCAATCCTGAAGGAAGATGGGAAAGTTAAGGAGGTGAGAGAGTCTTGTTCTGTTGGGAGGGGAGAGACAGAATGGAAAGGTGGTCTGGAGAAAAAATGGCTCAAATTTCTTTATCTATAAAATTTGGGGGTTGGACTAGGAGGGTTCTCAGGTTTCTTTTAGTTCTCAAAATTCTGTGATTCTCTTTGATTCTTAAAAGATTAAAGAGACACAGCCAAGTCATATACTCTTTTCATAACCAAGTCATTAAAATGGCCTTCATAGAACATTGTATTAAAAATAGAGCCAAATAATTTACTGAAGAGCCAATGAATTCATAAACTATGCTGCTTACCTTAAGTGAAAGACAGGTTTATGGGGAACATGAGGGCATGTTAATAATAAAGATCAGCTTCACATTTTCACTCAATAGGCAACATAAAATTATGTGTATGTGGTTTTAAAACACACACACACACACACACACACACACACACACACACACAGACACCAACAGCATCCATGCTCATGAAAGTAGCCTGATTCTCAGCAGTTTATTAAGACAGGGGAAAACCCTCTGAAGTACGTTTAGGACCCTTTGTGTAAATAACGTTTACATAATTTAAACAATTTCTTCAGCTTTGCTGCCCCATCTGCCCAAGGCCCCAAAGTCCCTCCTGTCTCAGAAAAGAAGCAGGGAGAGCCATAAGGTCTCACGGAGCTGCAGAGTTAATGGCATGTATCATTTACATGGAGGGCATGGCATGTTTGCAAACTGAGCTCACCACTGAGTGATGAAGTGTACAAATGGTTCGGAGAACTCTCCAACTGGAAGGACTGGCGAATCCTGGGATGGAGAAGAAAACAAAACAAAACAAAAAACAAAACACCAAGTCACAAAAAGTCAGGACAATTTTTCTTCCCTCCCTTTATTTCCTCCCTTATCCCAAATAATAAAAAAGATACTACAAGGACAAATAGCTCCCTCCTCCCCCCAAAAAAGTCACCATCCCATTAAAAAGACAGTCTACATACTACTCAACATGATTGTGTAAAAGATGCCAAATTTAAGGCACCACACTTTATACAATGGTGAGAAACATGAGGGAAGATGGGGAGGGAGGTGAAAAAAGGACAATGATAGCCACAGGGTAGGAAAGAAGGTAGGGAAAGTGTAAATGAGAAATTAATGATTATTTAAGTAACACACAAATGGTCTTGTAATTAACAAAGAGCTGTGAAATTATTCTTGTGTTGACCTTTGTTTCTTTTACTGGATTTGCTATTTATTTACACTTTTCTTTTTATTTACATTTATTTATGTTTTCATCTACTTATCCACTTAGTCAAATCCTCAATCATTCGGGTTAGATTTTCTTCCACAACCACACCAACAGTCTATCTTTCCCTTCAAAGGAAATTCTATTCATTTGCAGCTACCCCCTCCCCATTCAACTTCCCCCTAACTCGTTTTTTTGGGAGCAAGTGGATTAAAGACACAAAGAGAAATCCACCACTCGGCCACAAAAGAGAGCTAATAACAAACACACAAACCCAAACCCAAACCATAAAGCCAAACAAAACACCCCACAAAACAAAACCCCAAAGCACAAAACAAACCCAAGCAAAGAGGAAGCACCACAACAAAAAACCCCAGCCGAGGGAGCAAACCCCATTACCATTTGCCAAAGAGGGCTTTAAGAATTTAGGAGTTTTTCCAAGAATGACAGAGAACTCCACTGTGTTTATAGTGTAACAGCTCAGGATGTAATGAAATTACACTGCAGAGTACTTTAACAGTCATCTCATTAGACCTACAGTTGGAACAAGAGAGCCACATAAAATAGGCAGCTGCAAATGACTCTATTCTCATCTATTCTCATTTGCTATTAAAAATACCTTTCGGCGGCTTTTTTCCTCCCTGACATCCCTACACAAAGTACCCTGCAAAGTATGATACATGCACCTATTTAAATTAACAAAGGAATGACTTATTTTAATCTCACTGTGCTTTGGAGTGCTTTGGCCATTTGGATGAGCAATATATCATTACATACAACCTTCCAGCGCTGCAGGCAAGAAACTCAGAGCGTGTAGCATTTGGTAGGAGCCAAACAATTTCTCTCGCACACAACTGTGTCAAATGCATGCATGGATTCATTATTGAGAACGCGAGGAAATAGCTTTGATGTAGTGGAAAAAAGAAGATGATAAAAGCACCTCTACAATATGTGTGTCATTATCAATGGTGGCAGATAGATACAATTGCAGAGCCTCCTATGTGATTAGTAAATATACATATAATTGCTGTGGCCAATTATCAGAAAAATGAGATCGGTAATTACAAGACAGAAAATTAACTAGAACTCTTATTAAGGCTTTGTTTTCAATTCAAACAATTGGAAACTGTTAGAAAATACAATTAGATCAAAAGTAAGTGAGGAGTCAAAGCAACCCAAAACACTCTGGGATTTTCAAAAAGGTTTTTTTTAAAAAATGGAAAAAAAAATTGTATACAAAAGTGTTTTTCATCCTGTGCAGGTCTATTCTCTTTGAATTCATCTATTTCACTCAGGAAGGGCAAGGTTATCATTTCTAAACTTAAATATGAAGTCAGCATTGGAAGACATTCATGAGGAAAGGTGAAACAAAGAGAAATGGGAGCTAGATGAAATCTGAGCAAGTTTTGAATCTAGAAACCCGGGAAACACTG
The DNA here is from genome assembly GCF_900497805.2 of Vombatus ursinus. Taxonomy (NCBI): domain Eukaryota; kingdom Metazoa; phylum Chordata; class Mammalia; order Diprotodontia; family Vombatidae; genus Vombatus; species Vombatus ursinus. Next base: position 58,132,221 of record NW_020948983.1, on the reverse strand, counting down.
TGGACTGCTGAAACTCTACAAAAACAACAACAATAATAATAAGCGGGGTGCCCAACAGCATGACGAGACTTCAAAAAGGGATTATAAAATGGTGACAGAAGCCATATCAACTTGAGTTGCAAAAATGAAGCGTGATATCAAATTTCTGCTGGGGCCTCTTCTAAGAAGGCTGTATTTATCACCAAGTCTGGGCGAGTCTATACAAGGCCTCGTTCAAGAGATGACATTTCATTGCTTCAAAAAACCATTAATAAAAAGGCAGTTCAAAGTCAGGGTGTAAGAATTTATAGACTCCGCTTTGTCAGAAAGACTCTCTCTCAAGTTATTCCTTCGCTGATTTCTGGATGTTGGTTTTGGGTAGAGTAGAGGCAGTAAGAGAGAAGAGTAAAACCCAAATGATATGTTTAGGCAAATAGGAGAACACCTCTTTAAAGTCACTGAATATTTACAGAGACTGTTAAAATTCTGGTGTGGCATTCCATAAAGATCCCAGCATAAAATGTAATGCTAATTTGGGCCTCATTTCAAAGTATGATACCAAGGCCAAATTAATGAATTATAGAGTAGCCAACTTGATGAAGATGTCATTTCAACACGGATGAGAAACAAAACAAGCAAATCTGACATCTTTGCATGGGTAGTTAATTTTATTTAAGACCTGATATTGTAGCCTGTTAAGTTGCACATAATATAAAACTCAGGAACAATGGGTGGTGCACATGAATAATTTATTTTGCTTTTGAAAATTCCAAACCAAGTCGACTTCCCAGAACCATAGTGAGTGGATTCTCATCCCAGCTGGGCCTAGAATGAACCTCACTAATCAAATCACTCACTAAAGGCATGGGGGCCAGATTATAATCTCAAACAAACAGAAGTATTCCTTTTCTTTTTAAAATCTATGCTTCCAACACACATACCTCTTAGGCAATTTCTGAAGATTCAATGACTCATCAGGGATCAGACTTAGACACACAAAGGCAGGGAACAAGGGAACAGTCAGAAAGCCCCCATCTCAGAAGAAAGTGGGCTGTTTACCTTAGGTGAAAAATTGGTTGGGCGATATAATGGGAAAGTAAATCAACAAACTTGACAGATCTCAAGCTGAAGGATTTTAAAGTAGCCACATCCCTTTTCTTGAGTCAGATTACAAATATTTTTAGGTCAAGATGAGAAAGACTGACAACAAACTACAGAATATTTCACGAATTTCAATTCCAATGGGGCAGAGGAAATATGCAGTATAGATTAAAATTAGCTACGGGCAAGGGAAAGAAAGCGGGGGGGGGGGGGGAGCCTCCAATCACTCTAAGCCTATGGGCACAAGACTATAAAAATAGTTGGCATGATAAAATTATGCCACTGAAGTGCAGATATATAAGAGAAGTATTCACTGGCTTTGTTGGCTTGTCAAAATTTTCTTTTCTTCCTTTTTAATGGGGTCCTTGAAGAAATACATTAAAAAATACAAACACAGATTGGGGATGTATCTATACCTTAATAACTCACAATGGCTAGAACAGACCTTAAAAATTCTTAGTAAAAATCATTCTCCTTAAGACCTGGATGGCATACTTCATCCTAGAGATTTTTTAAAAAAATGTTTTTCTCTTGTTGAACTTCTAAATAGAAGTAAGGACTGAAAAAAATGGACACAACCTTAACCAAAAGCTTTAACCTAAGATGCTGGTCCCCAGTCAACTTTAGATCCCCACAAAGGCAACATCCAGCTGTATCTTGTTATCAAGCAGGCTATTGCTACATAAAAACAGCTGCCATAAAATATTTCAGTAAGCAATTCTGGACATCGAGGAGGATAGCGTTTGAGTCTCAGAAGCTTCCACAACTCCTTGGTCAGCCTGATTCGCCACACAACTGGAACGGGCTTGTGCTGCCAGAGTACAGAGAAGGGCAATAGGGAAAAAAAAAAAGTTTGAGTGATGCCTTTGCCTTGTGAATAATGAACAGTTCAGGAAGGTCAACCCATTACAACTGAAACCGTTTAATTATTAATTATGCACAATCTATGAGCAAAGGACAAGTTCAGAATGTTTAATGTGTGGTAACTCCAACTGGACTCTCTCTGGGCATTCTGTTATTAGCACTTGTCAGCAAGGTGTTCAGGCATAAAGAAAAAGGCATGGTTGCAGAAAATCTAAGGGGGGGAGGCAGTGTGTGCTACTATGTGGGGTGGGGGCTGGTTGGGAGGAGGTGAAACTCCAAACACAGCTGCTACTATTTAATTTACAGAGTAAGCTGGCTGACACACAACTTAGGGACTTTGAGATCAGGCAGGTAAGCTGGAAAAGACAAATGAGGAAGAGGTAAAGGAGAGAGGTGCTCTTTAAATGACTTATTTACATGGGAGGTTATTTTAAAAACTGTATCATTTACTTAAGCCAAACTATTTCTCTGCTTTGGAGATATACACACATATATGTATGAATACATGTATTTCCCCTCCCTTTCCTCACTGTATAATTGTAATAAAGCAAAGCAGAGTGTAACTTTTGGCATGCTTAGGAATCAGGAGGTAGATTGCTAGCTGTGGTTTCATCGCTAACGTGCTGTGAGTGATTTTGAGAAATTCATTTAACTTCTCTGAGCCTCAGTTTCCTTATAAATTTTTTTTCAAATCCACCTCCAAACTGAACTTATGTGAAAGCAGACTGAAAAGTATGTGTTGTGTTAAACATAAGGGACTATTTTCTGACACCTAAATGAACATCAGAGCCCAAAGGAACTCTGTTTTATATAAATGGAAGACATGAGAAATCAGAAGGTTAAGGAGTTTTAGCTTTAGTTAGCTATCAAGTCAACAAGCATTTATTAAGCACCTATTATGTGCCAGGCACCAGGCTAAGCTGTAACATTTCTATTGCTTGTGTTGTTTTTTGGGTCATAATGCTTAAAGGTAAATTCTTTTATCTGAAATACTAAGGAAGAGGTGGGTCTCTAAGTAAGATGGAGGGCTTCTGTGACAACAGGGGCTTTTTTACCATTCTAGAATAGTGATTCTCTCCCCTTATGAAATGGGCAGCATGTAGCGTAGAAGAATGATAATATCATTTTATCCTCAAGGTAAAAGGACCAGACCTTAAGCTCAAATCCACCTCTTATCATAGAATCATAGACCTACAGCCAGAAGAGACCTCGTCCAACCCTTTCACTTTAGCAAGGTGAAGTTACTTGCCCAAGGTCACAAAAGTAGGAAGAGGGTAGAGCTAGTATTCCAATCTAGGTCATCTGACTCCAAGTCCAGGGCTGTCCATGGTATCATGCTATGTAGTTTGCAACTTTCAGTCCTCACTCCTGGTTCTATCCTCTGGGACCAGGTAGAACAAATCAATCCCTCTTCAACTTGACAATCCTCCCAGGAGCTGAAGGTAGCTATCATGTTTCTCCCTACTCCCCTGGTGGTCTCCTCACCTCTGGGTTAAATATTCCCAGCTGCTTGGATGGCTGCTTTTCCTCTAATCATCCTCTTTGCATCAATGTTCTTCCTACAAAGTGACACCTAGGACTGAATATTCTAGAGGTGGTCTGACCCGAACAGGGTACAGTAGGACTACCATTACCTACCTCATTCTGTATGCTCTGCCTCTGTTAATAATGCAGCTTACTATCACTTTAGTCTTTTAAAAAATAGCTCTGTCAAAGTGTTGACTCACATTGAGCTCACTAGTTCATTACACCATCAAATCATTTTTTACTTAGCCGTGCCTTCCCCATCATATAGCTGCATAGTTGATTTTTTGAATCCAAGTATAGAACTTTACAAACTTATTGCTATTAAATTTCACCTCATTATATTTAACTTCTCTTCCTAGCCTGTTAAGTTTTTTTTTGGATCCAAATTCTATCATCTCAGGTATTAGCTATCTCTAAAAGGTATATGTCTTTTGCAGATTGGAGAAGCATGCCATCTCTCTGTTTATGAAAATCACTGATTAAAAAAAAAAGTGGATGTGCACAGGACCAGGAATAGATCCCCAGGGCTCTCCACTAGAGACCTTCTTCCAAGCTGATGCTGATCCATTGATGACTACTGTTTAAGTGGAGTCTTTCATTCAGTAAGGTATCCACCTAAGAAGATCAAATAAATAGAGTAATTTGTGATTCTAGGCAAACAGGAAAGCATTCTACCTTGTTTGTATCTAGATTGGTTTTTAAATCTCACATCTGAAAATCTGCTCCCACTATTCTTTGCACTAAAGTGTTATTTTCATGATGGGTCATCCAGATGGGTTATTATTTTGGTGATAAAATAATACATGTGTGACCTTGACTGGGAAAGAGGCCCTGCACTAAGTTACTGCTCTTTAAAGTCTCAGTCATGGCCTGTATTTTGTTCCAGAAATGATTCTTCAGTCCTCAGATATAGCCAATGTGAATTACAAACCTTAGGGTGATTTTAAAAAATGATCAGTACATTAGGAGAACCTTTACGTTAAGAGTTCTGAGTTCTGGGAATTATATTTCATGCCCTATCTAAGTTTACACTGGGCAAAATCATTATTTGGGCAAAGGTATACATACCCTGGGGGGCAGGGGGCTGAGGAAGGAGGTGATGTATCAGTACAAAGAGCTTAGGATATGAGTAATTAATAATGGTACAACATATTTATTGCCACAAATTAGTAGGCACAAGTATGTTGCATGCAAAGACGAGTACACTCAAAACTTCAGCCACTCTTTGAGGTCACAATTTATTTAAAAAACTAAATTAAACAATTTAAAAAGCATTTTGACAACAGGATATATAATGAACTGGTCTAATTCACAGAGCTTCATCAGCAGGGCAGGGTGTGAGCTTTGAATTTAAGAAGGCTTACCAAGGGACATCATCAAGAAAGGAGGCTTTTGACCTACCCCTGTTGGAGATCAGAGAACTATCCTTTACTCATCCTAGTCCACATCAAGCCCTGAGCAGGGAAAGTGAAAGATGATTCAATTTCCACACTGGGTCACCCCATGCTCCAAGTTGCCAGATGTGACAAATTACATGTGTGGGCATTTTGGTGTGAAGTTCTGTCCACTGGGTCTAGGCTGACAGTAGCAGCTCATTTAACTTGTCCCAGGTGGGGCTGGAACTAAGGGCCAAAGGCCTGAATTTTAGCCACAGAAACACCCACCTTACCCATAAAACCTTAAATCACGGGAGAACCAGCTATTAGCCAAGTATGCATCACTACCAGATGGTGTATTAAAAAACACACACATATGTATGTATATATACATACAGATGTTATATACATAATATATGTGTACATACACACACACACACACACACACACACACGCACACACGCCCCAGGTTCAAATGAATCAGTCTCTAGGTAATTTAGATTTCAAGATCTCAGTGATTTTCTTCATTTTCTCACATTAAACATGCTTAGGAGATGCCTCAAAAGTGGGGGTGGAGAATATTTTAAAAAACATCAAATTGACCCTATGTATTCTGCATCATTTTTCAAGACTTCCATTGGTCTTTAAAGATTTACCAAAAAGAAGCCTAAAGGTTGTAGGTTTTATAAAATTCCATAAAAAGTCAGCATACAGTAACTGGAAAAGATTCATCTTTCAACTGTAACTTTTAATTGCTTCCTTTTTGAAGCAAACAAGTACATTTTTTGCCTTTTCTTATTTTTAGCCTCTTGTCATTCACAAGCTACCAGTGCACAGCAATGTGGAAGTGTCTGCACAAACACTGCAAACACATACACACTCCTTCTCAATAGCCAAGGCACAGTAGCATGAAGCATACCTGGCTTACACCAAAGGGACTTCATTTGAAAAAATAAAACCAGTTATTGTTCCTCTTTCTCCATATACTCCCGATGCATTTTTATTGCTTTTTCATAAAACACTGCAGCAAATAATCAAGCATGACCACTGACATCCACAAGATTGAGTTTTAGGAACCATTAAATGAGCTCACCCTCATGGGAAACCTCCTGCTCAGGTTGGTCTAAAGGTAATTATTCAGCAATTCCTACCTGTGGTTTTACCTTGTTCCTATATAGTGCCTGAATTTCATACACTGGTAAGGTCAATTTCAGTCTCAGTAAAAGTGAGACCGAACATGGTCTATCCAGGATCTAAATTATGATGTAAATGGTCTTACTGGCATTTTATGAGTGTCTATGTGCAGAAATATGAATGACAACTGGCCACAACACTATCCAAAAATCAGAACTGGTCAAATCCAAAAGGAAGAAATAGGAAGGAAAATAATCTTTTCCAAGTCCCTAAGTGAAAAGTTAAATTCTTTTTTTTTATAGGGAATGCAAAGTTTGTCCAAATTTAGGCATATAAACTACATTTACACCTATGAAGTTGGGGAAATTCCATCAGAGGAAAACAAATCTGGTATGTCTGTGTCCTGAAAAACCAACAAGCCAGAACTCAGGACAGAGCTGTGAGATCTCACGGGAAGCCCTGAGCCCATGTCCCCACACACCGTACATCTTCTTGAACACTCAACTGCTGTTTAAAATAATTATTGCCATTTGGTACCTGAATTGCATGTACATGGAAAAATATAATTCTAAAAGGCTGCCAAATGTATGAGAATTTATGGTATTAGTTTTGATCTTTTCAGACAAATTCAAAGGCTGTGTGTCCCAGTTCAAAGACCATACATTCCATATGAACATGAGCTCTGCTGGGATGCAAACAAAACATGATCTGTGGAGGGGTTTTAAAAGGTGGCTGAAGGGTACATAGCATTGGTTAAAATGGCAGTTAACATGTGAGGAACAAAGAGAGAAAAACAGAAACATGGAGAGGGATTAAGAGAGAAAGGCAGAGAAGGAAAGAGAGAGATAAAGAGGAAGTCAAGAGAGGGGAAGAGAGAGCGGTGGGAGGGTGGGAGGGAGAGAGAATACTACATACTGCAAAATGAACAAGTTCAGTTAGAATGTTTATCAGGATTTGGAAAATCATAATGCCATCTGCTATTCTGGACCTCAGAACATCAGGGATCTCTTGGGCCCAGCAGATCCCATTTCCAAAGAGGAAGGAAGGAACTTACATACTCCCTGGAATGCTGCCTCCATTCTGGAATAGAGGCAGCACCCTGGCCAACAAGCTTGGAGCCCCTTTTGAAAACATTTGCAATGCATACAGCATTTCTCCTAGTTTAGGGAAAATTAACAGCAAACTCAGAGATAAAACAACGTCAGTGCCTCAGTCTGAGCTTCTGGGTAACTGACCTTGGCATCCAACTTCATTTCAGGGTGTGTAAGTCCCATCATGGTGGATTAAATGAGTATTACCCTACAGCTGCATAAGACCTCACAATAAGGCAACACATGTTAAATGACAGAAGCCAAGACTGGCCCCACCAGGCAACTGCCCATTCACAGAATGCTATTCACAAACCTCTACCACCAAGAAATTAACTCATTAATAATACATTGTACTTCACGGACAATTCAAAGAGCACTACTTTTTAAATGACCATACAGGCATTTAGAATTTTTGCTGGTAAAGTTCTATTCTAATTAATCTAGTGGATCAAAATCACTTTCTTTGAATTTACCCAGTACAATTGGGAAATAACAGAAATATGGCATATTTCAGAAATTTTTTTAAAAAAAATCTGACTTTAGACCACTATGTACTTAAAAAAACAAACAAACCAGTTCTTCCTAACTGATATATTTTATTTTTATACTCTTTAAAATGTCAGGAAAAATCACTTCTTTTGGCTCATTTTTTTGGTAACATTTTAATTTTTGCTGAACTCTTTCTACTCCCCCTATCAACTCATAAATATGAATTAAATATAATTATAAATGAACAGAACATTAACTTTTAGATTACTGCTGTGTTTTGGTAGAATGTTAATGTTATTTCTAAAGAAATAGTTACTACCAAAAGAAAAACTAGTTACTAAAGGAATCATGGCCTTCATGGTAACTCATTTTAAATCTTCAAATCAGCTAAACTATATGATTTTGAACAGACTGGACTTTTCAAAGGCAGTATTAGTTTCTAAAGCTGCACCTTATGTAAAAAATGGATGTTTGGTTTTTGGTTTCCCCAATTATATATTCCTAACACTATGAGGTGGAGAAGTGAGCAACCATAAGGCCAAGTGGCTACAGAGCCCACCTTGGTGTTGGGAAGCCCTCACTTCAAGTTTGGACTCTGTAGCATCCTGGCCATGTGATAATGGACAAGTTGCTCATCTCAGTGATTCAGAGACTGTCTAAAAACATCATAGGTCAAAATAGGAATTACAGAACAGCATCGTAGAGGAAGTTTCTATGATGGGGAAGCACCTAATACTGATAAAACCATAGGTCTGGACCAAATTAAGACAAGACAAAATACTGTGACATAATGGTTGAGCTAACAGAACCTTCAGAGTATAATATAAATCTTTTTAATCTTGGCTATTCCATAAGTTATAAAATCCTTAAATGCTATATGAAAAATAGAAGTAGATGATTTATGCTTAGCATGGTTGGGAGCTCTTGGCCTACAGGAATTGCTCTCCTCCCTAAGTGAATATTTTTTATCTACTGTAGGCTAGGAAATCAAATAACTAAGTTTGATAGAATTATGTCTAACTAAGCTTTGAGTAAGGACCTGAGTAGCTCTTCTATGAGTAAAATGTATAGATTTTATGACCTTTAGTTTGGCTATTCAGAATCCTTTTTTATTTCTGACTTTCATTGGGGTTTTAAATTGTATTATGGATATTTGGAGAGGTCAGGTGATTGTCAAATAAGTGAAGGATTATTGTACCACAGGGTTTGTTTTTTTTCAAACACAAGAGAATCCAATCTATGAAAAGTGAAGAGAACTTTTCTTTGAATAATTCTGAAACCAAGGCAAATGCTGCAACTACTGAGGGTAATGCCAACCCTTAATTGGTGTGTCTAGTTTAAAAAAACATAAGACAGGACAAGCTTAACCACCTACAAGGCAAAGTGGGGTCACTATTTATATTATGAAGGGGTTCTCGTATTTGCAAAAAGGATTCATCTCAAAGTTCTTTTAAGCCCCACAAACTATGCGTTTGTTTAAAGCTCAGACAAAATTACTTGTGAAAATCATGATTGTACATAAATTTAAGACATCTGATTACACAAAGTGAAGTACATCTGCATCTCAAGTTACACATTAATAACAAACATGTATCTGTGAACTTTTAGCAAACTTCCCTTCTACTTTTCTCTGCTCTTCCTCAAACCTATATTAATTCTTCTTAAAAATGAATTTTTATTGATATTTTTGTTTTTATATTGCCAGTATTTCTTCCAATATCCCTCTAAATTAATTCTTAAATGCAAAGTCAACAAATAAAAATATTATAAAACAACAAGCAATGTTAAAGACAGGCAGTTTCCAAATGACAAACAAGCTGTGCTCTGAAAGTTCTTTTGTAAATAAGATGTTTGGAAATTGAAACATTTTTTCCTATTAAAATATTGGTTAGGTTCCTAGGCTAACCCACCAAAGTGGGAGTGGGGAAGGAACAGGAAGATCAATATTCAATGGCTGAGGTAGGTGAGAAGAGGAAGATGTCAACGTGGCCCACAGCCTGAAGGAGTAGAGAGGAAGGAAAAAGGGAAGGGAAGAAAGAGTAGGGCACTGATGTGGAGCCAGGAAGCTAACCGGCCCCCAGTTAATTCAATCCCATTCAATAAGCATTTATTGAATATAGATTATATGCAAAGTGCTATGTTAGAAGCTGGGGATACAAAGATAAAAGTAGAAGTAGCTCACATTCTGCTGGGGGACACAAGATGTAAACTGACTTGTACACAAATGATAATCTGAGAAGAGAGAGCACTAAAGGGAAGGATCCCAAGAAGCCAGGCAGAAGAGGGGGTGCGTCGTGAGTCTGAGTCGCAGCTTCAGAAAGGCCTGGAGATGGATCCAGAGGCACGCTGCTCTGGCTAGACTGGAGGGTGGAAAGGGGAGTAATGTGGTAGAAGTCTGGAAAGAGAAGGTGAGGCTAGACAGAAGAGCTTTAAAAGTTAAGCACAGGAGAGTGCATTTAATCCTCAAGGTGACACAGCCAATGAAGGTTCTTGAGTTGGGGAGTGACAAGGGTATTCCTAATTTTGAGGAATATTCTTTTGACAGCTGGATTGACTGGAGAGGGGAGATACTAGAAGCACAGAGTCCAAATAGGAGGCTATCCAATCCAATAAACATTTAATAAGTGCCTACCACGTGAAGGGTGTTGTGACAAGCATGCACTGGGGGGTACAAAGACCAAAAGGAAGCAGTCTTTACTCTCAAGGAGTTTACATTTTACTGGGTGATGGAGATATAGAATATGTACTTTTAGAAGACAATACAAAATAATTTCAAGAAGGAGAGAATACATTATAACTGTGCTCATCGGGAACTGCCTAAAGGAGAGAGCGGCTGAGCGGCAGACCTACTAGGAGTTGAGAAGTCTATAAGGCTGAGTTATGGGGGGGCATTGCAATACTCCAAGGAAGAAGCAATGAGGACCTGAATAAAGCTAGTGGTTTCAGAAGCAGAGAAAAGGGGATGGATGCAAGACATATGAAGATAGAGGGCCAAAATTTAGTAATCGATTTGGTGAGGGTGGTGAGGAAGGAAAAAAGCGGAGGATGACTCCGAAATTGTGAACCTGGATGACTGGATGGTGCACTCAACAGAAACAGGGATATCTGAAAGAGGGGACAGGGTTTTTTTGGGGGGTGGGGGAGGAAGTGAGATGAGTTCTGTTTCAGGAAGTTGAGTTTGAGATGCCTATAGAATATTCAGGTGAAAATGTCCAACAGGTGTCTGGCAGACAAGCCAACCAAGCAAACAAATGGGAGCTGAAATAGGCAGCAGCTGTGGTCACAGATTCTAGTTTTGATGCAATAAAAGGTTGTTTTGTTGTTTTTGGAGGGGGAGGGAATTTGGGGATGGAGAAGAAAAAGGGAATAAACACAGGGCAGGAGAATGTCACTAGACACCTTTAGGGATGCTCTAGTGGAATGGTAATAGGAAAGAAAGTGGGGGTAAGAAGGCAGCAGTGGTTATGGGAAAAGGAAGGAAGAAAGGGAAACAGAAACAGGGGGGAAGAGGAATCCCTACGGCACTGCTAGTGAAGAGATGTTCCCTGGAAGCTGTGTAGCAGTGTGGTATAATGGAAAGAGCCCTCAACACGGAGTCACAAAACAGGCTCAAGCTCCAGCTCCACTACTCAGCTATGAGACTACGGGCAAAGTCACTTCAGAGGGGGCAGAGAACAAGCGTTTATTAAGTAACTACTAAGTGCCAGGCACTATGCTAAGCACTTTACAGATATTATCTCATTTGATCCTCACAAAACCCTAGTGATATAGGTGTTATCATTATCCCCATTTAACAGCTGAGAAAACTGAGGTAAATGGAGGTTAAGTGACTTGTTCTAGGTCACCCCCAGTATGTGTCTGTGGCTGGATTTGAACTCAGGTCTTCCTGACCTAGGTACAGTGTTCTCTCCACACCACCACCTAGCTGCAATTTAACTTCAATGAAACTCAGTTTCCTCATTTGTAAAATGAGAGTCTTGCCCTGTCTAGTTTTTGTGGAGTAGCTTAGTTGGTTGTTACGAATAAAATGCTGCAGAAATATTATCGATTTATTATTTTCTGTATCTAGGGGACAGACTTAAGTATGTCAAAGTCAGGGGCTGACTGCATTGGTAGACATACAATTTTAGCATTTCTCATTATGAAATTCTACTTAGGGAAGCCCCAAACCTTCTGCAAGTTCTTGGGACTTTATCAATTATATTTAATGAACTCGTTACATATAATTAGACCTACTACACGCTGCCAGATTTCTCTTTGTCTATGACAAAGGCAATATGTGTGCACAGAGAAAGGGATTGGGAGGAAAACTCCAAAAAATGCATTTACAATGAAAGCAACTGCACTACTGGTTCTGGAACCTCTCTACTTATCTCAAAAGTAAATGGTTACAAGGTCAGCCCTACCCCAAATTGTGAAGTGGCCTAAGTCTCCCTCTTCATACCCCCTCCTCTCTTCACTCAATCAAAAACTTATCTTAGGAAAAGACCTAATAAACATTTACTCTTAAGTGAAAACATCTTACACCATGCTACCTGTTTGTTCCCACATTTCTGAAGGGCAGCAAGGAAGGAGTGTGAGCAGCATGAGTCTTGGGTGAAGACAGCAGATGAGGACAAACACTCATCACATCTATACCTATTTCTTCCCCGTGCAGTGTTTTATGAATTGACGTTCCCAATCTGGGAGCTACTTCTGTAAACTCCCTTATCTGCCTCACCCCTTTAGATTTTCCAAGGGAGACAGACACCTATGCCTTCACTCTTCAAGAACTGAAGGAGAGCTGAAGGAGTGACTCGTGACTCCTAGGGAAAATGTCCCTTTTGTAAACGCAGAGGGTTCTTCCCTGAGGCCCTGCAGATTGCTTATATTCCCTCCTCCCCCAGGATCCCACATTGACTACCCTCTTTTCGTGGCAGGAAATACCTTTAAGAAAAAGGGATTAATTTTTGGTTGTGGAATGTTAGGCATTGATTTGTTCATAGGGGTGGAATTTATTGTGGTGGTGGTGAGGCCTTCTTAGCACTCATGAAATCATACCAAATAAAACAGCTACTCGGCTTGCTCATAAGACCTGCTGGGATTACCAGTTAAACGTAGGCCTGTGCTCAGCCAAGGACATCACAATCAAAGAAGCAATTCTTTAATTCTTTAATCTATGAACAAGACCTATCTGTGAGTCTGAGTTTGCTATGCCTATTATCTCAAAGAGTCTGTGATATCAAGGGTCAACATTTCCCAACAGGTCATCTACTGAGACCCATCTAATGCACCTTAAATTAGCCTTTCTCTTAAAACACAGAATTAGGTACACAATCTCTTAAAGAACAATTCAATTGTGTTTCCCTCCTGCTATTTTTATTCCTCCTTGACCTAGCTCTGTTTGTCCACATAGTTTCCAGAAAGGCAATCTCCAAATGCCAGAATATTCTACTGTCTTCTTTCTAAGCCCAATCTTAAACTCACCTCATCTGAAAGGCCTTCCTAGAGTAGGTAAAAGATAATGAACTCACAACCAGAATCATTCACACACATGCATATACTTATAATAGGCAGCCTGACACAGTACAAAGAAAACTAAACTCACAGCCAGGAAGACCTGGGTTCAAGTCCTACCCCCCCCCAACATATACCAGCTGTAAGACCCTAGGTAAGTCACTCTCTAAGACTATGGGTTATAAAGAAGATGCCAACTGGTGACTGTAGAGGGTAGAATTTTCTCACCAGATGCTATTTACACTGATGAAACCACTGATTTAATAAAAATATAATTATATTTTTTTTAAAAAAAAATCACATGATTATATAATTTTTTGCACATATCTAATGAGTGAATGAATTTTTCAATTATATCCAAAGTAGGTAAAAAACATTAAATTTAGGAATTATTCTTTGAATTTTAAACAAATTAGCTAATTGTCTATTAGGTTCTACCTTGATTACAAATCATCAGGGATCACTGATAAAACTATACTTGCATTTCACATTTCCTAAATCTTGCAATTCATCTTAATGCAGCAAGTATAATTAACATTTTCCTATCAATATATCTGATCAACATATAAAGCATGACCCAAATAAACAGATGAATAGCTTGTGGAATAGAAGTATAAACAGCAGACTAATTAATTAATTTGCTAATTTTTCTTTTTTGCCATGGGCATCAGATGGACATTTAACTTAAGCCATAATGTGTCTGGCACACACAAACATATACAAAATATCTAATTCACAGTTGGCAAAATCTTGACAATATCAACTGTCCGTCATGAAATGCTGTGAATCCTGAAATAAGCAAAATCTTCCAAGGCCCATGCAGTTTATATTTTTATATATACTCTTGTTTTCCCCATTGGAATGTAAACTCCTTGTGAACAGGGACTGTTTTCATTTTTTGTACTTCCATCCCCAGTGTCTGGTATAGTGCCTTGCATTAACTGCTACGATTTGTCTTTGTTCTTGAAGAGGACCATGGCACCAGGGAGATGATGACATGACTTACAATTGACTTGTATTTGAGTGAGGGAGGACTGTGCAAGGTCACTAGCCTCACTTTCTCCTCCAGAGCCATCTGGGTCCAGTGGCCAGATATTCATCAGGATGCAATGGAAGATGCTGGCCCTTTTAGGCTAAGGTCTTTTCAGGTTCTCATTTTGAGTGAGGTAACGCCCATTCAGTGAATAAGCCTCTTTAAGAAGTGAGTCAAGAGATGGCCCCTTTAATTAAAAAACAAAAAACAAAAAATCAAACTGGGAGGGGAAGACCCTCAGGGTTACTGGCCAAAAGAGAAAACAGTTACTGTTTACATTCACTCTGAGCCAGGAGGGCCCAAAAAAATAACCATCAAGTGGTGCTTGGGCAGGGACCAATCTATGAGTTCCAGAGTGAACTGGGTTGAAGGCTTGGTCTTTTTCCTCTGAGGATCACACAGCTATTAAGTGTCAAGTGTCTGAGGTTAGATTTGAACTCAGGTCTTCCTGAATCCAAGGCCAGTGCTCTATCCACTGCACCATCTAGCTGCCCCAAGGCTTAGTCTTTGAGAAAGAAATCTAGCCAGTAAACCCCAGAGAGAAGGAGAGAGAGAGAGAGAGAGGGGATGATAAGCTGAATTATCCAACTGGAACAGCATTTATACAGCACTTTCAATTTCGAAGAAAGTCTTACAAATATTTTCTCATTTTATATTCAGAACAACCATGGGAGGTAGGTGCTATTATTATTCTCATTTTATAAATGAGGAAAACGAAGCAGAGGGATGTCAAGAGACTTGCCCAGGGTCAGACATCAAGTGTCTGAGGCCATATTTGAACTCAGGTCTTCTTATCTCTACGTCTAGTGCTCTATCCACTATGCCCTGTAGCCCATAGTAGCTACTTAAATAAATATTTTTGAATGATTGATTGTGCCATGCCCTTCATTCCACAGGAAAGGCTGGAGGCATCCACTCCTTACTTAGGCATATATCCTACTGACACAATTTCACATATTGTACTCCATTATCTGGATTCTCCTGGCAACCCTCAATTATGTTCTAGACTGCAATCAGGGAGAGAGAAAACTGTGGATAGAAAATTAGAAAGTTGGGGCATTAGATACCCACCTACAGGGATAAGAATTGACAGGGGGTGGGAAAGAGACAGACACAAGGGAAGAGATTAAGCAAACAATAACAAGGCCAACACAGCAGTCTGGAGCCATTTAGTATAGGGGCAGATAGCCCTACACACCTCAATAGTTCCTGAGGGCATCACTAAGTGGGGAGATAGAAAAACTGCCAACTAGAACAGCTGGGGAGATTCAATTAAATAAAAAGCTAAGCTTTAGACATTTGAATAGTCGCTGACATTACTATATGAAAGCATGTTATAATAACTGATGCTTATAATGATTACTGAGTTATAAAAAGTTAAATTACATTTTGTATCCTTTGTTTACTATGGCAGGAAAATGTGTACTACATTTTCAGTTATCTGGAAAATTTACCTACTTGTAATGTCTCATTCCCCAAAGATGAGAGATAACAATAATTTTTAAAATGATGATGATTATATTTATAACAGCATTTCATATATAACAGTAATACTTTCTCTCCTTGGACTTCAAATGAATTTACCAAGTATTATACTGTATTATAGTTAAAGTCATATAGTGTTTATGTCCTATCCTCACATGGTGAGTTCTGCAAGGAAAAGGACTGTGTTTTCACTGGCTGTCCCCACGCTTAGAATGCTCTCCTTCCTCCTCTTCACTTCCTTGCTTCCCTGAAGTCTCAGCTAAAACCCTCCCTTCTACAAGAAGCCTTTCCCGGTCTGCCTTCCCTCTGAAATTGTGGCCAATTTATTCCGTCTCTATCTTTTTTGGACACAACTGTTTACACGTTCTCTCCCTCATTAGACTGTGAGCTTCTGGAGAGCAGGGACTGCCACTGGTCTTTCTTTCTATCTCCATTGCTTAACATAGTGCCTGGCACACAATAGGCACAATAGGCATTTGCCTGTTGACTGACTGACAGCATCTTTATAAACTCTATCTCTCATGGAGCTTACCGCCACGCTATTCACAAAGTAGACGCCTAATACTGTCTATTGAATCGAACTGAAAATTTACTGCATATAAACATACAGTGCTATTATGACAAATGAACCTTTTATAATGCTAGCATTGGACTGGGGGGAGAGGGAATGCTGATCTTGTGGATTGTGTTAAATCCTGATTTCTGACTGTATTCTTTTCCAGGAGGTAATAGTGACCATGGCCATGTTAACACCATCATGCCAAAGCTGCTATTAACTTATCATCTGCTTTTGGGAGGGAATGTACTTCATAAAAGGGATGGATGTTGGAAAGCATCTCTTACGTGTCAAGGACCTGGGAATGCCCTGGATTGGGAAATCTGTCTACTAAGACAGATCAGAACTTTCTCTGACTTTGAATCTTAGAGAGTATTCTGGAGGTCAGAGGAATTGAGACGCGTTTGTAATCACAGATCTAAGTAAATATCTGAAGTTGAATTCAAACCCAGGTCTTATTAACTCCAAGGTCAGGGCCCTGCCCACTATGCCATGATGTCCTTCTGTTGGTCAAAATAAAATGTTTCAATATTTCTTTTTTTAAAGAATGAACACTGGGTGGGAGGAATGGTGACATTGGGTATGGCATGAGCTCTAATGGAGTTTACAAACTAATTCAGTCAGGACAGATGTATCATGTACAAAATACACTGACCACAACTCAAAACACATAAACACTTGCTATCTGGGCAAGTCACTTAACCTCTCTGGGTCTCAGTTACCTCATCTGTAAAATGGAGGGATTGGACTTTTAAGGTCCCTTCTCAGTCTAAATCTATGATGTTATGATTTTTAATAATTTTCCTACTTTTGGAAGAGGCAGAGCGTACCTATTGGACAGCATGCAGGGGTTGGGGTCAGGGAAATCTGGCTTTAAATTCTACCTGATATTTATCAGCAGTGTGACTGAGCAAACTACTTAACCATCATATACCTCCCTAGCACTTAACTTTCAAAAGTCACAGAGAGTTTGGAATCTGTGGTGGTGGAGGGATTTCCCCAACAGGAGGCCCCTCAGACTGACAAAAATCACAAATCCTGTATTGTCATGGTTCTTATTTTGAGAAGAAATACCCAAATCCATGTAATAACAAGATACATTATAATAAGCTTTGCTTTATGTTATTTTGTACATGACTTTGAACACCTATCTTGTCTGAATTAGGTTGTAAATATCTTCAGGTTAGGTGTCATGCCTGCTATTATTACCACAATGTTCCATGACCTAGGGGCACTCAATCAGGAGTAGTAGACAACCGTTTTATAATATGGAGCACTTCCTGTGCTGAAGGAGTAAAACCATTCTTAAACAGGAGGTGCTCCTGGTCATATAGCCCAGGAAGGAAAGGCACACATGAACCCAGAAAAAGTATTAAAACTCAGATACTAGGGGTACTAAATCATTTCTTCACTATAAAATAAAGGGGTTTACAATTAGTGGCCTCTAACTGAAAAGTCCCTTTTCAAGCTTTAACTCTATGGTCCTGGGCTGTTGGATTTCACCTTTTATTATTGTTGTTTTCAGTCATTTTTCAGTAGTTTCTAACTCTTTGTGACCCCTTTTGTTCTTTTGGCAAAGATACTGGAGTGGTCTGTCATTTTCTTGCCCAGCTCATTTTACAGATGAGGAGACTAGGTAAATGGGGTTAAGTGACTTGCCCTGGGTCACACAACTAGTAAGTGTCTGAGGCCAGATTCGAAATCTGTAGGCCTAGCACTCTATCCACTGAACCATCTAACTGCCCCCATTAATAGGCTTAGTCTAAATAAAGTGTTACAAATGCTGGGAGGTCTGATAAACTCACAGGACAAAAGGAGCACAATTATTAAAATATATTGAAGCTCAGATAAGTCATTGGTCCTCCCTTCTCTTAGAAGCTGTGATACAGAGCTCATCTTTAATGGGTTCCCCAAAACATTCCCCCCCACCTCATGCTCCCATATGAGTTTTCCACTTGGGTTTAAATCAAAAGCCAAACTAATTTTATTTTTAGTCAAAATAACAAGTTATTTCTCAAGTCTCTCATTCAACAAACATTTATTAAGCACCTACCATAGTTCAGACCAGGGAGACAGTTTTTAATTAGTTAGATCTCATTAACCTTGGTACTCCCACCTCATCACTATCTTTCTTTGATTGGAGGGTAGAGCCATGAACTTCAAACCTTCATTTAAGGAAAAACACTCCTCTCCCTGTCTTTTAAGCTTGCTTTTGTGCTGTTGTTGTTTTTTTTTAATTCCAGTTAGATTGTAAACTCCTTGAGGGCAGGGACCATCTTTTTCCATACTGTACTATATTTGTGTCCTTAGCACTTAGCACAGTACCTGGCCTGTACTGGGTGTTTAATAAATGCTTATTAAAATACTGACTATTGAATTAGGTCAGGTGGAGGTAATAATTCCAGCTAGAGAACAAGAGAAGAGCAGATAACTATGATGTACAATTTTACATGATAAATAAATTAGAGAGAAGGTACAAAAGCAGAAGGACGTTTCTAACTAACTGACAGTGGAGAAGGTGGTAAGAAATTTCCATGTCTTTTTAGGGTGAGTGGGGCAGCAATGGCTAACTCAGGTTGCATATCTGATTAAGTTAAAGAAGAAAAGACCTAAAGAAAATACCACTTAGATGATGTGGTCCTGTCATTCACATAACAAACCTCTCCACTTCCAACGGCTCATATAGTGATTTCAATATGCGCAGCAATTTGTTGAAAACTAGCCACTTATGATAATTTGGAATTTGAATGCAACCATTATATATAAATATGCCCTCCTCACCACTAACAAAAACTAGCTCATCAAATCCCAAAAGTTTCCGAAGTAATCTGTATTAGAGAAACAGGCTGATAGCGCCTGATTTAATATCTTTGGCCTGGCACATTAGAATAAGGCCCTAAGACATGAGGCAATGGTACTGAACATGGGAGGCTATAGATTCCTACATCTCTGAGCAAAACTGAAGGAGGAATTAATGAAACTCCATTTAATTTAGAGGACTGCTTGGGATAGGAAGCTTCCTGAATGTAATACAAATGGAGAAGATATTGATGAGCTACTAGATCCAGGAGGTCTGTCTGGTATTTGGGGTAATGGAGCCTCCATGGGCTTCAGGATGATGTGCTCATTTTTGCACCAACATGTTTCATGGGTTGCAGGGGATATGTGGACTGACTGATGCTGTCATTAAGGATGTTAGATCGCCATTCTTACTATTATTGTGATATGTGTGTGTTTGTCTTTTTCCTGAGAGGATCTTTATTTTTTCTCCCAAATCTCATAACTGGTTATACAGATGTTTAATTGAGAGGAATAATTATGAATTATGATTTGTTTTTTCTTTCAAACTTTCCTATTTGAATCATTTATTGCTTCATCTCTCTAATTAGAAGTATTTAAAATATTACAAAATTAAAGTTTTAAAAATAAACATTGCTAGTGGAAAAGCCTAGCCTGGAAAAACTATGATTTTTTTTTTAATATCAGTGTTTCTTCATTGGGAGCCTTATATAGTACAAAACAGCTAATTTACCAAAATGAGAAATTTAAAATCAGAATAACAAATGGGAAAAGTTGCTTGAGAGATGGGTTAGTGCCCTCAAAGAACAGTGATATTAAGAACTATACAGCTAGCTATTATCAAAGACATAATGATTGAAAATATAAATATGGTAGTTCAAAGCAAAGGAAGTTAAGGTCACATATTCTGGGAAAATGTCTAATTAGGAAATTAAAGGTGAACCAGTGACCTACAGCTTATGTACAATTAGCTCCCCAATATGTTTTGGGTAAATAAAGAAAGGAAGACAAATTTCATCCCACTTATGGTTGCTGTTCACCTCTGACCTTCGCATGCCAAATGACTTTAAATATCTGTTATGAAATAAATGATACCCCTTTAATTTCCGGCTCCATCCCCTGTCTGGCTGGGGAGAGGATCAATTACTATGTGTTCTGTCCTTAGGGCCTCAGGTCCCCATGAGTATCTGTGTGTGGGACAGTCTGTTGTTGTAGGGATTCTCTGTTAGAATTGAAAGAGGAGAATGTGGGACAGGGGCAGCTCATGTAACACAGCTCAATGCCGTATAACACAACTTGCTCTGAGGATGTTGGGCATTGTGCTTCATTAGGAAACAAAATATAAGCTTTCCACACCATTAGGAATGACTTTAGGAGTGAAAGCACATAAGACGGTGCCTCACCTCATCAACAATGCACTGCAGTAGCTGGAGAGGCTGCAATGGGAAGAAGAGAGGAAAAAGTATTAGCCTATATGCAATATCTTTACAGTGGAGTGGAAAGAAAAAATCATTAATGCAATAAAATATAGCAAGATTAATCAACAGCAGCAAACTCTTATAAAAACATTGATGCTCAGGATGTTCTATTATTTCTAATGGTACCTAATCTAATACAGGCAGTTAAAGGTTTGCATTTTCTTCAAAATGCAATTTGCTAAGTTTAAAACAAGGCATTCAAGCATGCAAAGGAAGCAGCCATCAGGAAAAAGAAAAGTGAATTTTTTTCTGAACTCATAAAGCTTACCATTAAAGATCCCTGGTTTTTCTGAATCTGAAAAAAGGCAATATGTAATTAGCATGTCATAATCAAAATGACTCACTTGGACACATTATGATCACTGAGAGAAAATTATTGCATTGCTGGTGGCAATTTGTGGGCATGTGTTAACACAATTTACATAATGAAAATACACAAATGTTAATAGCTCGCTTCTCATTTATAGGCGAAAGTCAGCAGAATGTTAATTTCACACAACACTTTTTAGTACCCTCCAGGTTGTATTAGAATAGGGAGAAAAACCATAATCCATTTCAAAAGGCTGTTTACGATTCAGATATAAATAATGTTTTATATTGCTAGATTGTGAACACTGGGCTTAATGTTGCAATCATTGCTAATGTTATGAAGCTCACTCTTTTTAAATTAAAAACCGATTTATTTAAAATTGAAATTAAATCATAGTCAGAAATTAGAATTTTGGATTCCTGCCAGTGTCTGCTCACAACTCCCTATTTTGTGAAGAAAACTTTAATTATGTGGTTGAAGTATCTACTTCTAACTCAGGAGAGGGGCAGGTGATCCACCTCTCCTAAAGTTTTCCCACCATGTTTCTAGGATGGCAATGTTCTCTGGGGAAATCAAATTCATATAAGTTTTGCATTGTTTTTAAAGAAAAAGCAAAGACTTTTCATCTGGCCCACCTAGGACTTCCTGCTTGCTTCTAATCAACATTCTGAAGGCAGACTGTTCACTCATCTATAATAGTGATAAACTACATTTCTTAGAAAGAATTACTAAAAATGTTTATGCCAAATTAATAAAACATCTACTTAGTAATTACAGCATTAAACACTACAGTGCAAAACAAAATATGCCTCCAGTAATTTTGAAAACTCAAACCCTGTGTATTTTCAGATACTAAGATATGATCCTGAGAAAGATGCTTTTAGGAGCCTATTCTTGGCTGCTCTAGAGTATCCTATGTTATTTCTTGGCTTTGCCTGAATATATGAACCCATTGTAGCTGTGCTTTGATGACTGGTCTCCAGCTGGGTTGGTAAATGGGAGACAAAAAGAATAAGACAAATATAAAATCACCAAATAAACTAGTTGCTTCTTCCTCAACCATCTCACCATTTTGAAACAAACTAATTTGCATGTGTTCATGCTTTGCTTTCTAATTTCTAAGTATTCTTCCATTGGTTTGATTTCTTACACACACATTCTCTCTCTCACTCTCACTCTCTCTCCTTCCCTCCCCCCCATCACTATATAATATACAGATATACAAACAGACTTCTTTCCATTTTTTTCCTGCACTTATCAAGGTCACCAGTAAACATCCTCACCAATGCTCTGGATGGAATCACCAAAAAGCACTGTTTAAAGTCTGAAGCAGTTGCTAGGCCACTCTGCTTTAATCTTTTCAGCCTTAACCACAGCTCTGGATCAACAGTAGTTTCCTCCTAACAAAATGATTATTTTCAGTACTCATTTACAGATAGTTACATTTATAATTTAATAGGAAGGCAAAGCTTAAAAATATCACCACTTGGTTGAATTTTACACAGCAAACTAGAAATTTTGCTATAATTCCATCTAACATTTAAAAAGCACTAAAGGCATAAATAGCATCTCCTGAAATAAGAGATACTTGTTTCTCTAGACCCTCATGTCTCGAGATCTGACCAAAAGGTTTGGATAAGACTAAAAAAATATTGTTGTTGGACATCAATTACAAGATGTCTTTTTTTAAAAAAATAAATGTCCATCAGTGAAGGAGCATATCCAAGGAATACAGTGCTGCACTCCTACAGAAGAAAATTTAGCTAGTATATTCAGCCAAGGATGTGGGTTTTATCCTAACATATGCAAAATACTCATCAAAGTATGCAAGTCATTTGAATGGAGGAGAAAAAAATATTTTCATGAACTTATTTCAGAGAGTAAAGCAAGCAGTTCATCATGTCTTTCTTGGTGAAGATAATCAGTTTTTAAGGCATCTTAAAATTGTACTAGTTTAGCTCTTGCTGTGTGGACCACAAATAATGGAAAAACAGATGTAACAAAAAAGCCTGATGCTACTAACTATACTGTATTTTTTTTTTTTTAGGTTTTAAAAAGAGACATTGTTACCAGGTTTTATTACACGATTTTGATGGCAACATATTATTTGAGATCATCTTCATAAATTTTGCATCAAGGTGGCCTTGCCAGTACCTGAAATTGATTCAAAATGCTTAAGACACTCAATTACTTTTTAACACTGTTACACAAACGTGGTGACTTATATCTTCGATTTCACCAGAATTTGATGATGCAACATCATTGTAATTGATTCATTTTCTCAATTAAATAAAGCTACTGTGCTTTTCTTTATATGAATGCCACAGAGACCATAGAGTTAGATGTATTATCTATTTTCTCTGTCTCAAATATATTGCCTTAAAGGCTGCATTCTGTTCCTCTGTTAATTCCACTAGAAAATTTAATGCTATAGTCATATTTTTCAAGTTCTGAACTGCAATGCACTTGACTGTATTTATATTAGGCATATTTTTCACTGTTAAACTCTCTGTTGTTTACCTTTTTCAAGATCACATTACTGTGTGGGCTCAGAACCCATAAAACAAGCCCAAACAAAAGTCAACTTCACAGCCAATGCCTACACTTTCATACACAGTTCATGAAAAAGTGAAGCTCCTAGTTTTATAGCCCATTCAAAATAGGTCTAACTGTACACAATATACGAATGTTAGCTCCCTGCACTTCCATCTTTTCTCTTGGTCTGCTTTTCCAATGTTTTGTTTCAAGACCAAAGTTCAAGGGAACGGGATGATGTTGTTGGGGTTGACGTATGACCCACACCTTACAACATACAAAATGGTGTTTATAACTACCTAGTAGTAGTTCTTGTTCTGCCATGTATATATTTTGCCTTTGCTGAGAGTTTCCTGCCTGTAACTATTACTTTGGGACAATGAGCAGAGCTGTAATTGCCACAATCACACACTTTGCTAATCAGTCTCTAGAACTAGTAGTGTTTTGATCTGTTAATTAGCTGATCCTTTCCCTCTTCCAGGCATTACTTTTATCCTTCTGCCAGCAGTTAGGGCCAAGATTTAAAATGATAATGGCAGGGGAATAGGGCTTCATTTTGAGGTAAAAAGAGACCTGTGTTTAAATGGAGAGGCACAATTTCATGCTTCACAATCACGATTTTTGTGCTGCAGTCTTACTATACCCATATTTCCTCTTCTCTGTCATTGATGGGGACTGCCTCTCCTCTTTCTTTGTATATCTTACAGTGCAGTCTCTTGCAAATAGGATTCCAGATTTAAAGCTGAGTGGATCCTTAGAGGTCATTGAGACTAACCCCCTCAATTTTATAGAGGAGCAAGCTGAGGTGAGCAGTGACACAACGTACCAAGATTACACAGAAAGCAAACAGCAGAGCAGAGATGTGAATCCTGGTCCCCTGACTTCCAATCTGGTGTCCTTTCTGTTACATTGTGCCAAATAGTTGCTGGTTGATTATATGCCTAAAGAGTTTGCATTTTTTAATAATTAGGTTTCGAAGCAAAACTCCAAAACAAAATGCTCAAACCCAACTTTAGAAGCTTAGTAAATCATTTCTATTTTGTTTTCTTAAAGCCTTTATACTATATATTTCTAACTAATAAACACAATCAAAGGTGCTATAGTAAACAGAATGCTAGTCTTAGAGTCTGAAGACTCAGGTTTGAGTTCTGCTTCAGACATTTAATAGTTTATAGAGTCCTGGATAAATGACTTTTTTTTTTCCCCCAGCTTCTGTTCTCTCATCTGCAGAATGGAGATAACAATGGCACCTTTCTCCTAGGGTCCTACTGAGTACTGTGAGAATCTCACAATTGAGAATTATGTTATAAATATCAAAAGACATCATTTTTTTTTGCAAACTTCAAAATCCTATAGAAATACCAGTTGCTCTTATTATTTGTAGGGGTAATAGTAGCACTAAATAGATTGTAAAGCCAGGTTTGTGTTATAACTGTTAAAACCATTAGATGGAAGTGAGATAACAGGCTTCTGTAACCTGATTTGGGGAAATTTCATTGTTAACAATGCAAAAGTTTCCCTTATGTTGCTCCTACCATTTAATACATGCCTCTGGTGATGAAAAGCAACTTTTGACAGACCATCACATTATGTTTCTGTCACCATGGAGATATTTTTGACAGAAAGTGCCAAAGAAGACCTCTACCAGTCCTTTCTCATTCTACTCAAAGGCACAATCAGAAAACTAAAATGAATCCACCTATGTAACTTACAGAAGACACTAGCTATAGCTTTCATTTTCTCTTTTACTCTCTGGAATTATGACTTGCCCTGAAGCTCTTGTCTGAGAGATTTATGTGTGACCTAGGTCAGATCTTCCTATATCAGTTGACAAATTTTCCCTTTACATATTTACTGCTTTTCAAGCTTCTGTTATTTCCTCTTAAATAGAAAAAAGATATAAAACCAAGTCATATAGTTAGAATTTTTAAAGAATGTCATTTTCATTCGCCATGCCACTGGCATGCCATTTGAGTTTCCAATCTTGAACCTTGTTTTTATTTTTTTAAACCTTAGGCCAATCTTGAGGACAGCAGATATATTCTAAAAGACTGTGCTTCCAAATCAGACACAGTAAGCAATAACCTTGCGATTAGAATTATAGTATTATAAATGGAAACTTCCCTATTCCTGATATTGAATCACTGACTCATTCTATAGGGTAGCACAGTTGGAAAATACCTTAGAAATGATCCAGTGGTAAACTCCTCATTTATCATGAGGAAACTGACACCTAAGGAAGTTAGGTGACCTGTTTAAGGCCACACAGTGAGTAGCCAAGCTGAGCCTAGAACTCAGATTTCCTCTTGGTCTGTTGTTATTTCTAATATACTACCATGACGATGCAATTTTAGAGCAGGAAGAAACTTCAGAGATGATCTATACAAAATGAATCGTTTTCCTAATGAGGAAAATAAGCCAGAAAAAGTTAAAAGAGATTTGTGCAAGATTTGTAGCTAATTTGTTGTGCTAAGACTTGAACTCAAGTTTCTTGACCTGTTCATAAACTCTTTGTATACAGGTCATTATTGCCTCTCCTTATCTGTCTATAGCACACAGGTGTAGAAGCTTACTCAGAGCAAAATTCTTTATGTGAGGCTCTTTTTCTAGGGGAAGATTGCAACACATTCAGTCTCACTTGGTTCTGAAACTCATGAAAAAAAAGCAAATTGCTAAGAGAAGAACTAAAGACTATACAGTAAAACACACTCATGGTATTTTTTGGGGAGGGAGGAAAAGGGGACTTAAAATATGCTTCCATTTGTACTTCTGGAATACAGACGCAGAGAGCTTTAATGATTTTAAAAAGAGAAAACTCTAACCTTGCAAGATGCCAAACCAAAGATGAAAACTCAACTTCTATAAAAAGTTGTGAAGAGGAAACCTGGGTTCTGCTCCTAGCTCCACCATAAATTTGGGCATCCCTGAACTCATCACTTAACTTGTTTGGGTCTCAGTTTCCTCATCTTTAAAGTAGAGGGGACTAGACTAGGTCTGCTTTCAGGGCTCTCCAGTGATGGCATTCTAATTTCCAGTCACGCGCTTTCTTGTGCTAAGGGAACAATTTCTTCAAGATAATACTGAATACAACCACCTGTGAGATTCTTTCCCTTCAAGTGAAAAATAACATGCATATTCCATTGAAGAAGTATTTCTTAAGCACCTATTTCATGCATAGCACTAGGTTAGATGTTATGAGTTTCTAATGTGCTTGGTCATTTCTTTTCAAGTTAGGACTTGCAGTAATAACAGCAGGGGGTGGGGGGAATGCTCAAACCTTTAAACTCACTCATCTCCTTTCCCCCAAACCTATCCATTCATACAAACATGGAACCCTTATTGACCAGAACAATCAATTTAGCAATGGCTTTGTTAATTCTAGCCACAGAACAGTTTAAAAAAAGGGAGGAAGTGATACTTAAATGAAAATGTTAAATTACAGACTAGTTCTCTTAAGGAATAGAAGGATGACTAAAAGAAATGGAAATATTTCTATTAAGTTACAGGCACAAAATGCATTATGGTGATAAAATGAATAATATTTTTTGATTCCTAGTCATTTAAAGATGACAGTGTAATTCACTTGTGGCTCCATTTCTCTATTGCAAATCAGCATTTTTCTTTATTAAATAAGCCTAGTAGCGGTTTTCAAGCTGTTAACACTTCTGTGAGTCTATTAACTTACCTAGAATAATGCCTAAAACAAAAATAAGTCACAGGAGGACAAAGTTGGAAGCTATAGGAAGATGTAGTAGGAAGCTACTTGACAGGAATCAACCCACTCAAATCTGCATGTTCTAAGTGCCACTAACTGGTCCCTTCTCTCTTTCTGAAACCTTATAGCCCAGCTGGGGGATGGGCTGTGAGGAAGGAAATTTGACTTCTGAAGGCTTGCTATCCCCAAAGTAAATAAACAGGAGGGGTTGGGGGCTGGGATGGGAAGGCTCCAGAATGCCCAGACTCTGCAAGGCCAGGCTGACAGCCTAGAGGAGGGCACAGCTCAGAAAGGCAGCATAGCAATAAATTAGATCACTTGGCTCTGACTGTTTCCCCAGTTATCAAGGACAATGCATTTTTACACTAAGTGCAACAGCTGGAGCATCGAGGTACTCTGCAACATTATTCATTTGCTGGGATTGCTAGTGAACAGCAAAAAGACCTTACTGCTTTCCTGTACTCTTTCATCCTTCGTGTATTTAAAATTGACGGAGCCCACAGTCCACCCCAGATAGGTAGGTGTACTGGATTCATAGTAAATTACCCTCTTGGGAAGCAGATGGAAGCCTTTATTTTCAGAGCTGGATTTGGAAGGAGGAGTCAGGCTTCTGGGCCACAATTCAAAATGATCAATGTGAATCACAAAATTAACCTGTTCCCCAATGTCAAAAGGTCTGGGCCAGGGAGCCTGCAGAACGCCTACCTATTTAAGATTTTACAGAATTGCAGCAGGAAAGCTTATCTCTAGTCACATCAGCGGAAAAAGGTGTTTTTATTTCAAGATCTGGTTAAAGTAAAATCAATTATGGGGGTGGGGGAGGGCATATCAAAAGACTGCCTTTTATGGGAAAGGAGGCCTGTTGACCACTCTTTAGGGTTAAATAAATCTCAGTGAAAGAACAGTTTTTAAAATTTCTGATGTGGATAAGAGGAATTTTTCTGGAGGCCAGACATAAGAGACCATTATGATTTACTTCCCATTCTTATTAATCAAAATTCTATGTGTGAAAGATGGAATCACAGAATCTTAAGAGTTGGAAAGGTTAGAAGTCAATTAAATCAGCACAGGTCAGCACAGGAATGCCCTCTACACAGCCTCTCTGGCAGATAAATCAGCTTCTGCTTGAACACCTCCACTGATGTGGATCTCACTATCTTACAAGTCAACACTTTCCACTGTTAAATAATCTGGAAGGGAAAGTTCTTCATATGAGCTGAAATATATCATCTTAGTGCTGCCCTATGAAACCAGAGAAGACCTCAAATCCCTCTGCAACATGACATCTCTTCAAATATTTGAAGACAGCTACATGCCTGCCTTCTTCCAAGCTTTCTCTAGATTAAGTATCTCTTAAGTTCCTTCAACAATGCTTCATATAATATAGATTCCAGACCCATCACCTTCCTGGTCACCATCCTCTGGACATACTCCTGTTTGTCAACGAATGACACTTCTAAAATTTGAAACCCTGGAATTAACAGAATACTTCAGGTGTTGCATAACCTGTGAACCTATTACTTCATTGAGGATACTATGGTTTTATAAATATGGCCTAAAATTGCATTAGGTTCCCCCACCCCTTGCTCTTACAATGTTGGTTCATAGTGAGACAACAAAATTCTTTTATGTATTCCTTAACGTATCCTATTATGTATCCAAAAGACATGTGTTAAGTGCCTGCTATATGTAAGGTATTGGAAAAAAAGGCTACTGCTTTCCAATATTTTCACTGTAATGAGGCCAACTTCTGCCCAGCAACAATGAGAACCTTGCCTAAGTTTAAATCTGCCCAGTAACAAGGCGGGGGGAGTGGCTACGTGTTAACAAGACACACCTGCTTCTCTTTTCTTGCCTCCCCTTCCCTGTGGTTAAAAGTATCCAACACATCTGCTTTCCCTTTCCTGTGGTTAACTTCCTATGCAGAAGCATACCCTACTCCTGGCTGAGTGCTCAAGATTTGTGTATAAAAGCAAGCCCTTGTCCTTCTCCAAGCTGCTGGTGCCCCTAAGGACTAGCCCACTGCTTTTTGTGCCAGTAAAGCTCTCTTGGCTAGCAGCATATCTGCTCTTGAATTCTTTCTGGGCAACCTAACTCCTGAACCTCATCAACTTCTTCACACTTCATGTGTGTTTTTAATTTACACAGTAATTCTGGCATCACAGTGACTAAAGGGTTGTAACAATTATTTGGATAATTTAGGTAAAGATCTAGATAATTCTGAAAACAACCAACCAACCCAAAATCTTTTCTAATATAGCTGGAACGTTGTGGCACCCTTCTACCTCTGTTTGCTTTATAAAGACCCCCCCAGAGGGCAGCTAAGTGTCAAAGTGGATGGAGCTCCCCTTGGAGTCAGGAGGATCTGAGTTCAAATTTGACCTCAGACACTTGACACTTACTAGCTGTGTGACCCTGGGCAAGTCACTTAACCCTAATTGCCTTAGCAAACAAAACAAACAAAAAAAGACCTCACAGAACTAGTGTATGATTATCTAAATAGGCCAATAACTTCTATGAGTAGATTAAGGGGCTATTTTAAGGTAAGATCCCCAGGGTCTGTTAACCCCCAATCCTGCATTTTTGAACTTCTGTCACTAGGGGAAAGAAGGGAGCCTCGAACTGATGTTAGCATAAGAGAACTATAGACGAGGTCTCTAACTCAGCAGCAGTGGTAACTATAAGTCAAGTATAAGAAAAAGAGAAAAGAAAACCCTAGGCAAGATTAGCTCCAGTTAATCTCTTTCTTATCAAGGGTCCTATATCTTCACAAAAGGAGGAGTGGTTGACTAGGGCTACTGGGTAAAGGAAGAAAGAGTGGACTTAGGGAGCACATAGAACCAGCTGCTCCAACATTTGTCACAAGACTGAAGAATGGAAGCTCAGGACTCGGTCATTCATTTATTCATCTAACATTTATTAAGCATCTCTTATATTTAAAGCACTGGGCTACATGATGGTAGAGAAACCAAATTTAGATGAGAGGGTTCCTGCCCTCATGGAGTTTAGCGCTTAAACCCAATTAGATAATGATAACACAAAATACCACAAGATATGGTATGCCGGACAGGTATTATCCCCATTTTATAGATGAAGATGCTGAGGCACAGAAAAGTTATATGACTTGCTTGGGTCAAGGGAACAGAAAAGAACTAAGATCGGCCAGTGGAAATGATAGGCAGGCACATTTCAGCTCAATATTTGGGAGGTCCTCTAATCATTCTGCTGTCGAGCTGTGGAAAGGTTTCATTTGAAAACAGTGAGTTCCTTGTCACTAGAGGTTTAAGAGTAAGGTCACAGAGAAGAGTCAGGCGTCAGTCAGGGCTGAGAAAAGATGGCCTCGAGGGTCCCTCCCCAGGCTGAGACTGTACTTCTATGTGTTCTACTATGCTGGCCTCCACTGCTTCCCTTCTTCTCCGATGGCAAGTAAAGGTTTGCCTCAGTTTCCTAAAGTGTAAAATGGGGATAAATAATAGCACCTACTTTGCAGGGTTGTTGTGAGGATCAAACGTAAAGTGCTTTGTGGGTGCCATATAAATTGCTCCCTTTTCCGACCCTTCCCTGAATCACTGCATAGCTCCAGCTGGTCCCTTAGCCCTGAAGAGAAGTGACAAACGAAGCTGGACTATTTTCTTGCCTCAGCCTCCATTATCCCTTGTATTTTTCCAATTCTGGGCCTTTGATTATTCTTTTCAGCATGTCTGGAGTGTGCTTTCTCCTCCTCTTCATAAGCTTTTAATATTTCTTCCCTATCCTTTAAAGCCCCACTCAAACTGATCAAATTTGCTAAAGCTTGGGGATGGTTCTGCTAGGATTGTTCCATATACCTCTCCTGAAGACAGAGGAGACCTTTAAATCAAGTCCTTTAATAGTCTGGTACTATCTGCTTCTCTTTTTATGCAAAAAAGGAATGATGTAAACAAGTAACAGAAAATCAGATGGTGGGAGTACCAAGAAGGCAAGATTTAACTCCTCACCCTAATTCTTTCTTCCTCTAAGTCTGGGGTTCTTAACCAGTTTTTTTTGTGTGTGTCACAGACTCTTGGGCAATCTGGGGAGGCCTATGGATTCCTTCTAGAATAATGTTTTTAAATGCATAAAATAAAATATATAGGATTACAAAGGAACCCAATGATATTGAAAATACACTTATGACAAGATTGAAAAAAAAGTTCACAGACCTAGGTTAAAAACTCCTGCTGCAAGCCTTCCTTTCACTCTTTTCTTTTCATTCACTGTCCATAATATGGATTTCCCTCAAATCCATTCTTCTCTGATCCTCTGGGTAGGTCAACCAAGATTATGTGACAAGGCCAGGGCTTTGGAGGTAAAGAATCCAATGCTAGTAAGGTTTGGGGGGAGAGGAGGAAGGGCACTTACCTTTTTGCTTAAAAAAAAAATTGAGAATTCTGTTTTTCCCTTTGTTCTTTATGTTTTAGTCTCTAATGAAAACAGAAATGGCATCAATGGATTAGATTTCTGTGTGGCCCTGAGCAGTTGTATTTGTCATATTCAGCAGGAAAGTACAGATTTGGGTCAGATGATAGAGGTTTTATTCTGCACCTGGTTTGGAAACTCAAGAGTTTCCTGGCCACACATGGCTGGGAAATCATCCTACTGAAGAGGCTGGAAATCTGCAAAGTGCTGGTCTAAGTTGCTGACTTCTGTTGTTCAAGCCTGCTCAGTTATGTCATGACTGACCTAACTCCTACAGGAAGCATTTGTATTGTGATGGTGAAAGAAAGCAACTTTGGGATGGTGATGTCTGAAGTCACCAGGATCAACTGCTGCTTTTGCCTTTATGCCATAATGATGATGATGATAACTTCTTGTATTTCTTTATATCCTTTAAGGTTTACAAAATGTAACTCAAAATATCCCTATGAGGTAGACAGTGTAAATATTCTTGCCACCCTCATTTTATAGATGAAGAAATTGAGGAACAGAGACATGAAATGATTTGTCCAGGGTCACATAAATAGTAAGTTAGACTCAAGATTCAAACCTAGGGCTTCTGATCAGTGCTATTTTCATTATACTATGCCATAGAAAGAGGGCACCTTAGTACCTTTCCTCCTTGCTGTGCTTACCCCAGGCCTGCTTTATGCCTGCTGTTAGCACCTCATGCCATAAGCCCCACACCATTCTTCTTTCCCTAGCTTCTTTATCCTTCTCCACTTCTTTATCGACAGTAGCTGCTATTCTTTCCAAGGATGCTGCAGCTGAAACAAGCTATGTCCTAGCCCTCTTAGCTGCTGGGGGATGGCGCTTCCATGAGGTGATTCAGGCTGGGATGAGAGAAGGTCTCTGATGAACAAAGTGGTCACAACCTCAGCCAAACGAGGCAACCTGCTTTAGGTAAATATCTGAAGAGTCTCAGAACTATTACCCTTTTTCTCTGTCTCAATGGGACATAGTGCTTCCTCCTTTTCTTATGTATAAAAATGCTGATTTTTCAATCAGTTTGATTTGTTTGCCTTCTGATTTGCATCCACATGCCTCAGGTCACCATATTGTAATTGCTAAAGGGCTGAAGAGCCATCAACTCAAAGTCTGGCCCGGGACTGGCTAGCACCCTGTAAGCTGAGTGACAATGAGCATCTGTTTCCATAGTTTCCTAAGTCTTCCATACCAAATGGTGATTAGTGGGAGTAGAGCCTGGTCTGCTGTCAAAATCTGTTGCTATTGCTACTGTGGACAAGCAGTGCTTGAGTTGGTGATAGAATGAGGTGAGAACCATGTTTTTCGGGCAGATCCAGAGCATCCTGGGTAGTACTTTACTCACTTCCTTCCTAGTTAGTACTGAGGGGCAGCTAGGTGGCACTGTGGATTGAGCATAGGTCCTGGAGTCAGGAGGACCTAGTCAGTACTAAGGGGCAGTAATATCATGAGGGACACAATTTGGGTTCAAATTATCTTGAGTCCTCTTTCTCACCTACTTCATGTCCTGATAATGATGAGACAGGCTAAGCATATTGTGCAAAGAGCATGGGATCTGGATTCAAGAGGCCTAGGTTAAAATTCTGCTGACATTTTCTAGCTGTGTCACAATGAGCAGTCATTTAACATCTCTGAGCTTCCGTTCTCTCATCTGTAAGATGAAGCGGTTGCATTCAATGACTTGTAAGTAGTACTTATTGCTCTAAATCTGTGGTCATAAGAGTTGTTAAGGCCATGTGTGAATGCCAGACTAGAAATGAAGTTCTCAAATGCAAACTTTAAGGGGAAAATGACCTCATTCAATTATTTAAACCATCCTATTCAAATGTAAAAATTCTACAGATAAGTCTCCATAACGTAACTGTGATTAATCAATGATAGATTATACATCTAAACTAGGGATCATAAAAGAAAGCTTTTGTGGGGCTAGAGATACAAACCATTTTAGCATCACCTAGTATAAAGAATAGTCAAGTGCTATCAATGCTACACCTGGAAATCACCTTATAGAAATATAAGTAATAATAATGCTGCCTACCTAATATTTGTTCATCACTATGATTTTCAGTGCTTTTACATGAATTTTCTCATTTGATCCTCAGGACAATTCTGCCATCAAATAAATTTATTTTTCTATCCCAAAGCGGGGGAGGAATATGCTGATGAAGCCACATTGTGCTATCAAACAGTTTTTCAAAAGCAGCAGGTTCCTGGTAGCTCTGACCTACCTGCTATGACATTTAAAAAAAAGGAAAGTTCCCCATAGAGGGATATATGCCAATCACACTCTGGGGAAGGCCTTATATTTTAAGAGTCAGAGTTGGAAGGGACCTTAGAGATCATCAAGTTCAATCCCCTCATTTTAAAAATGAAGAAACAGACTCAGAAAAAGCAGGGCACTTTTGCAAGGCTACAGAGGTAGGAAGTAGAGGAGTCAGAATTTGAACATGAGGGACACAATTTTTAAATCCCATGCTCTTGTTCCATTGTCCCCGAAGGATTCCCTATAGGAAGGTGACTCTCAAAGGGAAATGTAAAATTCTCAAAACAAACTTGATGTAACTTTAAAAATATAGATGTATCTATTACATAGCAATGTAGGAGGTGCTACAAAATTAAACCACTGGCTGATCTTAGCCCTGAAGAGCTGCAGATCCCTGATCAAGCTATCCTCAAACACTAAAAAGAATAAATGAAGACAAATGGGAAATTTTACATTTCTATGCTTTCTACTCTCTCAGGAGGACTTCCCCTGACTCAAGAATATTTTTTCTTCTCTAATTTGAGGACTTGCAAGGAAATCTATTTCATATCTCTGCAAAAAACTACACATTAAAATACCAAGACATTCTGACAAGTGGGAAATACAAGTAAAGGACGATGATGCTGGCATACACAAATAAAGACTCCTGACAAGAAACAATTGGTCATGGAATAGTTTCATGTGGCCCTTGGATTCCTCCATGACATTTATTTATCTTACGTCATGGTATGCATGGCAATAAGAATATATTGGGTAACTAAGGCAAAAAGTAGAGGCTATGAATTAAAACATGGAGATAAAGAAAAAGTTATTGGTTACCATTTTTGCTTCTAGTTCAAGGTGAAGCTAGAAATGATTACTATTTTTCTTCCCCATTTGCTAAAAGACCTAACATTGAACAATTAGATCCTTATAACACAAGGAAAAACCTCATGTTAAGAACATTAAAAGTACATGCAGATGAAAGTACTTATTCTGAGCATAACTGCTTCTCAAAGAAGCAAAATGTCTAGTCACAAATTTGCATTTTGGGTTGGCCCTGATATGCTTGGATATGAGTGGGATTACCCATAAACAAATTTATAAAAGTGATAATATTTCAGTAAAAACTAAATTTAGAATGTAAAATGGTATTACTAAACCATAAACCAAACTTTTAATATTAAGAATTTAACATATTAGTTAAGGTCTTTATGTATTATAATTAAGGGCAAAACATCAGTATTTGAGCATTACCATTTGAAAAATGTTTAATGTTTTTTAAATGGCTCAAAGAAGATACACATTTTCCCCTATTATGAAAAAACACTCTATCCAGAGTCCAATTTATTACTACCAAATAAATGAATGTTTAAAAGACACTGTCAACTGACAAAAAAACAAACAAAAACACCCCTACCTCACAAGACATTAAAATAGCTGAGTTCCATGCCAAGTGAAACAAAATATTTTCTCCTTGACAAGCTGCTTACATTTAAATGAAAATAGGGCAAATTTGGTCAATACTATGGATTACATATAACAAAAAAAAAGACCTTAGATCACGTTAATACAAGGATCAGAAAGCAACAACTTCAATTAAAACCACCCAATTATTTAGCCAACTTTAAAATACAACAAAAATAAATTAATGTGTTTTAAATGGAAGTGCTTAGACAAGTAGCTTTTTGATCCACGAGTCCATCTCACCAGCAGGAATTACAATGAAGGAGGAATCTGCTGAAGCCGGGCAAAAAACCCAAATCCAACAAATGGCCCTGGTATTAGTAATCAAAAGGCATTTGCAAAACATATTTCGTTGGTTAGTAGCAGGGGGCTCTGAAGCAGCCACCACCTATAGTTTAGTTTCTCTCATACTTTGAAATATAGCAATATTGGGGATGAACACACATTTTCCATTAGCAGTAAACAATTGGGAGATTTTGCCTTTTAACAATGGGATGTTTTCATTTCTGTACTGTCTGTAAAACAGGCCAATAGTAATGCTATTATGAATTCACGCCTTTCCTTTAAAATCCTCTATTATCCACTTAATGTTTTCCTTGCACTGGAATTTAAGAATTCCTCTTTATTGAGACAAGTAATATGTCATCATTTTGTTCAGCTAACAGGCCTGACAGCTCTGTCTCCTTGAGTTAAGAATAGTAGATTTCTAATTCTTACATTGCTGGCAAAAACTGGCAGAATAAATGGGAATTAGCCACTGAGTGGTAAGGTTTTTTTAATTCTCAAAGATTTAGATAATTTACCTTCACTACAATTAAATTTGGCCAGAGATGATGATTTTTAATAAAAATGATCTTGCTTGTATTTTGTAATAATTTATCTGAATGCAATTCTTATGTGCTTTAACAAATAACATCTCTATTCACTATTTTCTCTTGTCTTTTTGATCCTTTTTCCTACTTATCATCTTCTTTATTTGAAACAGATTTTTAACAGATAATCTTGATCGTTACAACAATATCTTGCCTGCATTTTATTCAAATAATTCTTAAAAACAGCTTAAAAAGCCGTTTGGAATAACATCAAGCTTGCCATCAATCAAACGAAAAAATTCCGCTGGCGGTTGTATAAACATCAGATCAAGTCTGATGTCTTCAAGGATTTCAGAGTGAACCATAAAAAACTCCATTAACTTCTGACAAAGAATGCAAATTAATCACAACATGGGGTGAAATGAAATTAAAGGCTCTTTTCTAATCAATGACAAGGCAGGATGAAATATTTGTTACTCTCTCTGCACTCAGACTGCCTAGATGTTTGCACTTCCCCTGAAAAGCCCCAAATGTAAGGTGTGAGTACAGATTCACCCACAGTAGCTGTTTAGCCCTCCCCCCCAGAGCTATCTGCTTACAAGTCGTGGAGATTCACAAAACACACTAATCATCTGAATCTCAGGTGCATCCAATTTGTTATTCACACTCTCCCATGCCAGTGAAAAGCCTGGCTCAGACAGATGCACCAGGAACCCTAAATGACAGTTTTGGCCTCAGGAAGTTCGATCACTACAGCAAAATCTAGTACAGCCTCCAGGTGAAATGTCTGGAGCTCCATATGGAGCAGGGAAAATTAACAACAAGATGAAAATCGCTGCAGCAGCAGGGAGTCTGAATTTTTGAAAAAAAAAAATGAAATTTAAAGATGAAGAAAGAGAAGTAATAAATTAATGGGGTGTGAAAACATTCAAAGCTTTACAATACCAGGGGCACTATTTGCTCAGATTTTTCCCTTTTTTTTTTTTTTTTTTTTTAACTTCAGGTCATTTTGATGTAATTTATTAACCAAGATCAGGAATTGTAGCCAAAAGAAGAAAAGCATTTTTATACATACAAAAGTACTTTAAATACACTTGTGTCTAGATTATCTTCACTTTCCTTTAGCCTCTCACTTTCCAAATTTCCTACTGTCAAATAAAGTCCATCACTTGGGAATGCCTTCTTAATGGATTTACTAGCATCCTAATGTACTGCACTATGATAAGGTTTGAATGTACAACGACAATTGTTAGGCAATTCTTTTCATTTCTACTAAATTGTATTGTCATTAAACAATCCATTGCCCACTATCATGTTTTTTAAGTCTACTGAATTTGGATCGACATGATTAACTGTACAGTTTTAGTCCTCTTTCAGACCTGTACATCTTTGGAGATTAATCTTAGAACTAAATTGCATAAAAGACTACAATACCATACAATGCTAAGCTTTTTTTAAAAAATTACTTTCTATAGGGCCCACTGTAAAGCATACTTCATAAGCACACAAAGTCTGATCCTATGGGTTTTCCTCAGTTTCCTGGGTGACTCTGTCCATATATGGGAAAAAAAGGCAGAAGAAATATAATTATAGAAGATAACCTTATCACCATCTACAATAGCATTTACCTTCAGCCTGACTCATCTATATAACAGACTTCTCGAGGGCAGGGAAGAAGGCCTAAGTGAAAGGCTATGAAGTGTGATTGAGTTGGGGGGTGGGGAGGGAGGGAGGAGGAAACAAATTTTTTTAAAGCTACAGACTAAATGTTACATATTTATTCTTTAAATCAAATTTTTATTTCAAAAATCAATGAGTATTTTTCTTTCCCTCCCACCTCCTCCCATCCCCATTTTGAAAGAAAAAAAATGAACAAAAAACCTTTGCAATAAATATACATAGTAAAGCAAAAGAAATTCTCACATTGGCCACATTCAAAAATATATAAATCATTCTGTATATTAAGTCTATCACTTCTTTGTCAGGCAGTAAACTACATTTTAAAAATGAAACCTGGACTTGGCCATGAAATTTAGGGACCTGGGAGTGAGGAAGCAAAGACGGTGGTGGCTACCACCTGTAGGGGACCAATGCTTAGCTGGAGCATCTTCAGATATACTCTTGCTGGTAGAAGGAATAGGTTTTGCTGCTGCTGAGGGTGGGAGAAGAGGAGTACTTTTCTCCCAGCAAGTCACCTTTGCATCAAAAGTCTTCACAACCTTCAGTGGACCCTTGCTGACCTTCATTGAGGTAGAATGTGAAGCTGGAAACTAACAGTGTGGTGCTATGTGGCACCTTACATTCATTATCTTGTTTGGTCCTCACAACTCCATGAGTTGGGTGAGGTATATATTATCATCCTCATTTTACAGGTGAAGAAACTGAGGTCCAGAGAGGTTGGATCATATAAGAAATTAAGTGGTAGAATGCAGGTTTCTTAACTTCTACATTCTTTTCATTAGATCACTCTTATATAATTATCAGCTGAAATCTTACGATCTGATCTGATGTCTAGCCCAAGTTGTATTCTCATCTGGAAAAAAAAAAATGTACAGGCACAGACCTTTGTAAGTAATCATTCCCAACTGCCCAACCTGAAGCACATCCAACCCTCTGATGAGATGAAGATACTTTTCATTTCTCTTCAGACCACTCCCCTTGGCCACCAACATATTATACATGGCCACACAGCCACTATCCCTGCCTTGGAAAAGAGTAGGCTTGGACTAATGCAAACCTGACTCTGCCTAACCACTTTGGATGAAAAGACTCCTCATTAGGGTGTGGAAAAACACCACAGTTAGGAATGGTCTAATTTGATGCAAAGTTGAATCAGGGCAATGAATTAATGATACCATATCTTGCCACTGCTAAACTGATTAAAGGAATCTGAGAAAAAAATGACAAGATAAAGTAGACTTGGTTCATTAGACCACTCACACTACTTTACTGTGCTCCATACTTTTACTGTAAAGGATGTCTCATTCTATTTCAAAGCCTGCAAAGGTCTTTAATTAAAATAGAGGCAAGGGCTAGCCTATAAGATACTCATCTATAGGCTGAAAAGACATTGTGATGAGTGGGCTGAATCCTGCCTCCAACTCTTACTAACTGTGTGATCATGGGCAAGTGACTTAAAATTTCTATGCCTGTTTCTTCATCTGTAAAATGTAGATAATAATATTGTAATATCTCTCATAGGGCTACTGTGATGGTCAAATGAGACAATGTATGCATAAACCTTTTATAAAGCTTAAAACACAATATATAAACATTAACTATTACTATCACTGCTTTCATCTATTCATTCATAGTCCTTTGGACTCCATATTTCAAAGGGTTATTTTTTTATACCCAAACCCTATGTAGTATTGATGAAATATTTAAGAACTCAAACACTACCTTGAAAATATCAGGATAGTAAAAAATGGTAGTGGCATTAAAATTAAGCTTTGAGTTCTGGAATGGACCCAGGGCTTCAGGACATTTTTGAAAGGTGTAAGGATGGAAGGGAATATTCTGAATCTAAAGAGATTTTTCCCTTGGCTCACTGAATAGTCACTTTAAGGTCAGGGATTTTCTCTGCATTCCTGGGCCTATTATTATGAAAGTACTTCCTCCTCTCCCCACTAGCCTCAGATAGGTCTCACTTTAAACCAGCAGAATTTTGGGTAGAATCTTGGGTCAGGTAAAAGAGCTGTCTTTCTGAAGGCTATTTCACACCTGATCATATATGGGGAACTTCATACAGGAAGGGTACAGAAGATTGAGTCAGTGTATATGATAAGGTAGAGTCATTGAATAAGGTCAGGAGTCAAGGAATCAGTTGATACTTGGAGTAGTCAGTCCCAATAGGAGTCAGGACTTTGGTTCTATCATTGCCAGTGACTAGATTTGCACGCTCAGGGATCTGTGGGCTTTTAGTAGTTCTTATACACAAAAAACCCTTTGCCCACAAAGCCAATTTGCTAATCCTCAATATCAGACATCATACAATGGTGTGGTTTGGAGAGGACTGGATTTGAATACTGCCTATCTTTACTAACTGTGTGACCATAGGGGCAAATCACTTAACTTCTTTGGGCCTCAGTTTCCTCATCTGTAAAATGAGTCTAACAATACCTGTTGTATGTTGTGTTCGCTAAGTATGTTTAATTACCACACTTTCAAATCAAGTATCAGGCAGCTTTCATTGCACAGTCTAGCCTTAGAAATAAGCATAAATACAATACTCTTGCTACATTTTTTTTTTTTGGCCTGAGTAGAAGAGGGCAAAGAAGAAGTGCCACTTTCTCTCTACCTCTAGCCTACATGACACTCTACTACAAGGCTATGAAATTAGTAAAATTCAAATTGTCAACTCAAAGCACAGCATAAATTATTGCTGGCTTTGAGCAAGGGGACAAGGTTTTGTTTGTAACTAGCTCTGGGAAATAGGCCTGATGATCTCAAAGGTTGTTTCTAATAAAATCTCTACTTGGTGACGACACTCAATCAGGAGTCAAGGAAAACTGCTTCTCGCTACTCTGGCATAAAGGTCAGTGCTAACTAGGGAGTTCAGTGTATTTGAATTTTCCAACTTCCACTTGACCGATCAAGTAAATGTGTACTTAGACATTAAGAAAAAATGCCCAGTAGGTGCCCAATAGACCAGAATTGCTACCATGTATGCACTGTCAGAACACAGGGCCTTTTTCAAAGTTGTGTCTTAGCTTTTAACTCTTCATGTCTCATAAGCTATCAGCCATTGAGATTTCTTGGAGTCATCACTCATTGTCTATTTTAAAATAAACATGGGCATGCCAAGCATATGGTAATGACTTCGTCTTCTGCCATCTTCGGAATAACGGACCATAGATTTTGTGGTAGCCTTGTGTTCTTTTTCAGTTTGAGAGCCAGAATAAAATGTCCTAAATAAATGATTTAAAATTTACTTGCCGATTCAGAGGTTTGGCTAAAAATTTAATCCAGATTCATAATCTATATTATGCATATTATACATTATATATGCTTATGTTAAAAGAATGAAAACTGGTACACTAAAATTTCATTCAAAACTAGTGTTAGCATGCATATCAGGCTAGTAACTTTTGGATATTTACTCTAAGGAAGAAGTTATGTTTACACAAAGGAGTGGGCCAACATGAAAAAGATTGCTACAATACTGTGATACAACCTGCTAACAACCTGGATGGTTTCTCCTAGCCATCAGACAGCTTGAGCTTTAAAAAGGACAGGAAACCAGAGGTTTCCCACATGGGTGCCTACAGAATGTGTTTAAAACAGCTTACAAAGATGGTAAAGAGAATGAGTTCCATCCTATTATTCAATAACCATGGTTGTGATGCATCTGCATAATCTAACCACGCATAAATTAGTATGTGTAATACAACAGTTATTTGCATAATAATAGCAAGTTAATAGATGCTTAAAGAGCAGAGACCAACACCACCTTTAAATCAGACATGCCTCCAGGCACTCTGGCCTGTACAGACCAAGATGTCAGAAAAACAGTGAGTGTAAACCAGAAGAAAACATTCAAATTATTCATTCAATACCCACTCACCCACCCCTTCACCCCTTGGGTATTTCACTTAATTTTTTCCTCCTACAATGGGGAATTGTTTTCAAACTACGACGTGGCTTATATTTTTCGTTTTGGCATACCTTTGGAATAAATATCTTGAAGCAATGTTTAGAATTTAGTCATTAATGTTAGTGTATTGAAGAATCTATGTTCTGAAAGGGGGAAATGAAGGTGTGGGGAGCAGAGAATAGGGAAGAGGGCATGAAGTTATACTGAATGTGATTACCAAAACACTGAAACAATGACCTAGGCCAGATTTTTTCTCTCTTAGTTTTTCAATTCAAACCATTTCAATTAAATTCAAAATCTCAAAGAAGAAATCAGGGAAATGCACAATACAAGCACGTAGTGCAGGAACTAGGGCTCAGGAAAAGCGAAAAAACAATGCCAAAGTCTCACAGAGAAGCAGTGTGATGATTGCTTCCATCCTTCTCAGAAAAATAAAAAATCTGGAGCTAAAAAAAAAACCAAAAATCAATAGAGACTTCTAAATGACTCCTTTAAGATATCGCTTTTCAATTTAACAGGACAGATTTATTTGTATGTGGCTCAAATGTTCACGATTGCTCCCTGCACCTTCATACATAGGAATGAATGTCACAGTGGCGAACGGCAGTAATGAACAATCTTACCTGAGGATATGGAAACCTCCCAAGAGCAAGCTGGGAAAGGAAATAATATTTATCTAGTTATAGATTTGCATGCAGGGTAGATTTCCTTAAGACAGACAAGTACTAAATTTCACAATTGTATTCAGCAGAATAAACCATCCTTCTTCCCCTACTATGTTAAAACACTTGACCTAAAAAATAATCCTGTAATCTCATTAAAAGCTGTATTTAGAATGGACAATTAAATGGACAGTGTTATTTCCTTGAAATATCTTCCAACATCTTAAAGTTTCCTTCAAAATTTTTCTCTCTATAATAACATCAATTAGACTTACATATGTATATACTGATATTTAAAAGTAATAACAATACAGAATACTTACCAGTTTCTTAATAAGTAGGCACTTGACTTTAATATAGTGATTTACATATGTTATCCAATTTTATCTTCATGAAGGCCCTGTGAAGTTGGTGTTACTAACATTCCTACTTTGTAAATGAGGAAATTAAGGCTCTAAAGAGTTATTCGACATTGCTAGCGTCTGAGGCTGTATTTGAAC
Organism: Vombatus ursinus; assembly: GCF_900497805.2. NCBI lineage: Eukaryota > Metazoa > Chordata > Mammalia > Diprotodontia > Vombatidae > Vombatus > Vombatus ursinus. The sequence continues at coordinate 58,089,534 of NW_020948983.1, read as the reverse complement.
CCAGGTCTTCCTGATTTTAAGCCCAACATTGTGCCTTTAATATAATGAATATATTACTACAGAAATAACTGTCAAATTAGGTAACCTCTTATAGTCTTGGATTTCCTTCTGTAAAATGGGAATAATTATTCCTAGTCAAGTACTTATTAAATATTTCATGACTTTGGAATGTACAACATCATGGAATTACAAGAATATTGCAATGATACTGCCATCTGACCTCTTACCAGTGATTTTTTAGCCATTTAGCTGTTGATGTTGAAAAAATATCACATTTCAAGATTGTGAAGCTGGTACAAGAAAGAAAAGAGATTGACCTAGAAGCTGAGATCAGGAGTCTATTAACTATTATTGCTCTAACTGTAATCTATTATTTGTAAACTGTTTAATCTTGGTCTCCTGCTCCTCATCAGCAAAGGAGTAATTTACCCAAGAAAAGGAAATGTGACTACAAAGTCATGCTTTTTTTTTTTTTGAAAGCAAGTATACCAGAACTCTCACATTTAAATAAGTCACATGCCTTAGTCACCTTGAAAAGTCATATAATACATGTTACTGCACAAAACATTTTGTAACTCCACTAGTGGAATTGCTTTCAGTCACAAAAAACTAGTCTCATTACTTTTATGGCCATGCCCCATTTTGGACCAGTAACACTATTTCCCAGCTTGATCCCAGCCTCCTACCTTAGCCACCTGGCACCAGATTTAGCTGAATTTTAACTTCTTTGAGGGCAAGAACTATCTCTTATTTACCTTTTTATCTTTTCCAGTGTCTAGAATATGCTGTGCATTAATGACAATAGAATATAAGCCTTTTGATGGCAGAAAGTACTTTCATTTTGTCATTATTATCAGCCTAGAATAAATGCTTTTTGGATTGCACATTAATAAATGACTACTGTTGAATGAGTCAATAAATTACACTTAGTAGTTTCCAAATATTCTATCTATCCCTAAGGGTTTGAGATTTACCAATGCTGAAAATATGTTTAAAAAATCCATAAAGTAGTTTGAACAAAGGCAGCAGAGTAAGAGTAAGTCTACAGTTTTAACCTGATCACTTTGAAGAGAAAATATTCATTTAGATGTGTTAGTTGTTGTGTGTTTGTTGAATAAGCAATGTCATTACTTTACAGTCATACCTTATCTACCAAGGTATGCCACTAATGCTCAATATTCATGGGATCATAAAGTTAATTAAAATTTTTTTTGTTCTGTACTTTGCCCCCTTCCCAACATAAATAGAAAAGATACAATAAATGGGTACATTAGCAAATAGTTTTTTTTAGCTTGCTTGTTGCACGTTGACAAAATATGAAAGTGTGAAGTATGCTACTCTGTTCCCATATATCATGTTGAATGTTCACCCCAATATTTTGTAAATGGGTGCTTGCATGATGACTCAGGAGGAATCATTACAGAATGTCATGTCAATAATATATTGATTAAGGGTGCTTACCATTCTATACAGATATGACAGACAGTGATCTCTCACTAAAAGCTGCTGCCTAGCATTATACTGATCTCTAGATTATGTATTTTGCATGTACTCTTTTCAGAGAGTTAGAAAATGACCAAAAAATTTTATTTCACCTAAAAAGGTAAGAAACAGAAGAATGCCAAATTTTATCTGGCTGACTAGGGGATAAGAACTTTGCTCACAGCACAGCCTGGGCTAAAAGTACTTCTCTCAATTCAGAGAACGTCCTGTTGAACGTGGACCCTGAATAGGCACAGTACACTGATCCTTGGCTTTTGAAAGTTAAAGGAAAAAAAAAAGGGACATTAAAAAAGAAAAAGACGGAAGAAATTCATTCTCGTGTGTCAAAAAAAAAAAACCCCAAAAAACCCAACCCTCCATATTTCTAACCATCATGTGTCCTCTCCTCTTGAAAAACTAGACTATAAATAGACTTGGAAATAAGCACTTGCTCTTTTGGCTAGTGTAAGTCAAAAGTGGTATCACTTTACGCTCACCCAGTTCCAACAGGCAAGAAAACTGGCTAATGAAAATTCAGGGTGGGCTGGTCAATTTGGGAGTCTTTCCTTACTACAAGTCCAGACTGGGTGTTTGGGGACAGGTGGTAGAGTTTGAACTTGTGAACTCATCACTTTGTGACTAGCCATGCTTTCTTTTTCTTGTACATTTCCCTGACATCCTACTGAACCTCATCTCTCTTTGACAACTAGTCTCCTAGGAGGATCCCTTTCATGGCACACTGCCTTGGCACTGGAGGACAGGAGAACAGCTCCTTGTCCATGACCAGGAGAGGCTGTAAAAGGAGCATAATTCTTCCCCCTCCATTACTTGTCACCATCAGACATCTTTCCAGGAAGTAACACTCCTAACTTGTGGAAATAGGCAGTGGCACTATTGGGCTGGCATTAAAAACTGATTCCAAGACACAATGAGGAAGGAAGTCTTAACTCTCCATTTTCCTGTGTTCCCAGGCCTAATGCAGCCACAATATTTATACTTCACAATATTTGTCTAGTGGCAAAGCAGAAGGAAAATAATGATAGGCAGTACCACAACGGTAGACCAAGCCAGCCCTTTATCAAACTCTTTTTTCAAGACAGTAAATAAGGGAAAGGGCTCTGTGCAGATACTAGTGCATGAAGAACAAGCTCATTATGGGGCTGTCAAATTTTTTTTTTTTTAAATCAATGAATCCACTATGGGAAAGAGACAGGATACACTATGGGTGAAAATTTCAGAAATAGTCAAACATTGGTTCTGTATCTTTTACCCCTACTGCTCTATTGATCTATTTGTATTCTTCTCTAATCCTTCCCTACCCCCCCTTTTTTTATTGTCAAGGTATAATAAATTAGAAAACTTACAAAAGAGAGTATGTAATCTTCCCTGAAATGGCCTGCAGATATGTCACTGTACTAAATGTGTTTCAGATTTAATGAAGCTTTAATGTCCTTTTTAATTTTGCCTGTTTCTGTATCACCAGGGGTCGAGCAAGGCAATCAGCACTCAAGAGGGTGGTTTGGTTTAAAACTAGGAAAAAACTCATTTGCTTATGAGTTGCACTGTATTTTCTTAATTAAATTTACTGAGTAAAATGGTTTAAGTTCAGCCAACCAATGACCTTTGTATGTAGATTTAGATTTATAAATAGGTTAACAGTTAAAGAAAAAAAAAAAGAATCCCAACAAAGCAAACAGATTAAGGCTATGCCAATAGAAAATTTTGCTCCCTTTAACATCTTTACAAAAGAAGCATTTAAATATAGGCAGCTTAGGTCCAATAAAAAAGTATACTTAAAAATACAGGAGCTTCCAAGCAATAGCAATCTATCAAAAGACTCACTTCCCCCTCCACTCCCAGGAGGGGGGCAACTCACAACACAGAAGCTCTAGAAAAGCTTCATCCCCACCCCACCCCACCCCCGCCCCCACCCTTTTCTCCTGGATCCTATTTAGCATTTGTTGTTTGTTTGTTTTTTTTTAAGTGCATTTTGATTCCAAATATTTAATATTCAGTAAACCGCAGAACACTATGCTCATTGTGGGCAAGTTTATTATTTAAAAGGCAAAAAAGAATGCTCTAAAAACATCTACCAGTTGGGAATACATTTAAATAACACCAAGCTGCTAATATTTTATCGTAAAACTAGGAATGTTCTCTGAGTTTCTTCTCTCACAGAGCTCATCACACTGGGGATTCAATCCCATTCCTAAGAGTATCGGTTTGAGGCAATTTAATATGGTTGAATCTGAAAATCTGAAGCTCAAATATGTGTAGGATAATGATAATTGAGAGGAAAGTACAAGGCAGAAATTCTGTAAAAATGTAAGCTAAAAAGTTAGGAAAGGGAATCCTTATTTAGCCAAGCAACAGAAATAGTCTTCCTTGCTGTTAAGAATTATCTACATTGCTAAGGTACAAATGACAAAAAGAAAATACATACTGTCATTGGAAAACAAGTGTGAAAAGGAAGTTTGAGGCATATATTTAGGTGAAGTCTTCTTAGTTTATCAACTACACTGTGCCAGTAGTTTTAAAATTTACAGTTATGCTGAAGAGCATGGGATTTTTTTTTATTCTTAATTTAGATACATTCTATGTTTCTCGGCATAACTGCAAATTGAAAATAAGCACTTACCATATAGCCAGTGATCTAACTGAAGGAGGACTTTATAGTCTGAAATGTGCTAAAATTTGTTCTTAATTACCTCGTGCACATTTTACACAATTAAATTTCCATCTAAAGATTTTGCATTTAGATTGCGTGCTGCTGTTAAACCCTCATTTTATAGAAAAGCAGCAGCCAGTCTGAAACATTCAGACATGGGGAAACTTTCAAAAATCAGACTTAACTACTGGATTACATAAAATTCCCTAGGTGAGATTTCATTCCAAGACCAATTTACTCACTCCTAGATAGATCGTTTAAATCATCTGAAACTATGCTGGTGAAGGGCCTTAATAAATATTAAATACCTCAAAATCTACCCTAAGATTTTACTTTCCTTCTCATATATCAATTTCACTGTCCTCTTATTGCATGATAAAAAAAAAAAATCCAAAGGATATCACAGCAATTTACCAGTGTTAAAGTGCTTCCGTGGTTCAACTGACAACAAAGAAGAGCAGAAACACAAAGCATCTTGAAGTAGGGTTTCAATTAAATGTGGAGGATTTAGTAATGCAGGACCAAAAAAAAAAAGAGTTACAAATTAATTTAATCTTCTGCCTATAGTTTGCAGCTGCACTCCAAAGTGTCTGGGGCTTAAGAACAAAGCCTTGAATGGCCTCGGAGTGAGGAAAGCTTCAATTTTTAATGTATAACGCCATTAGCTGATAACTTGTGGAATCTGCAACCCCTGCGGAGGGGCATAAGTGCGAGTAACAGAGACTGATGAAGTGACATATTTGTTCATGTCTAGAACTATGAGGAAGAGGGTTATTACTAATACCATCAGGCCCAACAGAAATATGCCCTAATAACCTTTGGGACACTCTCCATTATCAGTTTTACTACAACAAATATATTAAATTCAAAACCTAATTCGCTTTAATTAAAGACAATTAGTTTGTTTCCCTATTATTTTTTAACCTGTATGATATTAAAATACATTGCAAATTAAGGACAAGGCAATAAATATGACAATAGTGCCAGAATATGAATTCTTTTCGACCTCTGGACTTTAGAAATGAAGTTTATTGCTAGTGTTTAATTAAGGAAATTTAAGGAAACTTATTAAAATGATAGGGAAACATCTTGATATTGTAGTGTTTGGAGAAGAGCAGTGATCTTGCTCACCTGTCAATGCTTGATTTTCCTATAATGTATTCCTTTAACGGAACTCCAAAAGTTTCATCAAAAACAGAATTCTCGTCCTTGTTTTGTAGAGGAGGACACTAAGAAGGCACCAGAATTTGCCCAACATCACACTGTGGGCTGGCAGCAGAATATGTTAAATGATGAAGAATTCTGGGCTCCACTGATGTTTAGACAATGGTCAAGTGTATTTTCTGCAAAAACTCCAGAAAATAGAATGTGGTATCCATTATGCCTGTAGAAAGAATGCTGTGCTCTCAGGAGATTTTGCAGATAACACACTTTTCTTTGTATGAAGAGTGAGGATCCCCATCCTGACAGTTTGGACCCTGCTCTATCTATATCACTCCTGCTCTTTAACATACTTCAGGGCTTATAAAGAACAGCACATCTTTACTAGGCTCTTCCTATAAAGCACAATTCTAAGTGATACCTTTAACTTGGGGGACCCAAACACAATGATGCCAAAAATAAATAAAACAAACAGCATACTTATCTGTTATTCTAAATGTTCTGTTTTACCAGTAAATTGCTAATAATAATAATAATACAGAAAAGAAAGCATTACAAATAAATGCCTCTAATAGTGTGGGTTTTTTTTTTTTTAATTAGAGATGGGCTTATTACAGTGGGTGCTTATATGGGGAGAGGGCAACAGTAATTCACAAGTACAATATCCTAATGTTGTTCCTTTAATTGCTGTATTTGTTTCACTGTTGAAAATGATTGCCCACTGCAGCCGAACTGTGAATGCTGGAAAGCATGATACATAGAGGTCTCAACCTGGGCAAACTGTACCTAAACTTACACTTTATTGCAGCTTAGTTCACAATCTTCACCTAATATAGGGTTACATCCCAGTGCAGCAGGAGGATAAATCATCCTGGAATATTACTCCAGCAAAGTTTAGCTGTGACTGGAGCATATGTGCTTTCGAGCCACTGAAGCAAAAGCCCATAAAATACACTAATTACTGGAAGTTATGGTCACTGAGTGATTGATAGCATTCTGCAAGGCAACTTCCTCATTTTCAGCTCTTCTGACGGGGGCTCATCCGCCACATACCAATTATTAATTCATGACCCACCCCTCAGGCACTAGTACCTTTACTTCTAATTCTCCCACTACCAAACTACTGCTACAGCTGGACACTGTCTTTCTTCATTGTGATGGCTGGGTAAGGATGATAAAAAGTGGGCAAAGAAGGCTACTGCTTTGATTTTTTAAATCTTGGTCACGTCATGTCTACCTGAAGAACACATACGTCCCCCTGCTACTTCCCTTTCAAAATTTCCTTCTTCCTTTCCAAAAAGTCCTAGGAACTCACCCATAGATCCAACAAAAAAACCTGTCTAAACACTCTCTTCATAGAATATAAATATTTAACTTAAATATAACCTTCCAGCTAACCTAGAGTAAACATGGAATAGCTAGTAGTAGTTGTTCAAAAAAATCTCCATATTGAGACTCCCCAAATTGTTGCTTTAAAGACATTTTCATTGTTCCATGTTGATTTCCATCAGTGGTTCTATTCAGAGCATTGGTAATTACAACATCTGAGCATATAGCTAAATCTCTACAAGTCACTTAAAATGACTGTAAAGGTCTCTTTTTTTAATAGTGTTCTGTGCACTGAGGGGGGCTGCAGTGAGAGATTCTGAATTAAAGAATGATATAGTTTACTCATGATGGATGAGAGCAAACATTTTATTTTTCCAAGTCAAAAATGAAATTACTGCAAGCATATCTGCACAACTCAAAACGTACCATCAAGAGCATTTGGTTTTTTTGTTAGGAGGGGGAGCAACAGATGGCATCTCAACCCATCTATCCTTTAATAGCCATTCAAGCCTCTTCCTCTATGAAACCTACCCAGATCACTCCTCTCCATAGAGCTCTACTCCTCCTCTGTGCTCACACCAATCACTGTCTCTACTAATCATCTGGAAATACTTTATCTTGCCAAATCTTTTGCATGCCTGGATTTGTTGTTATTTCATTTTGTTGGTTTAAAAAAACAAACAAACAAAACCTTGGCATATGTTTCTTCTTCAGAGACTAGTGTTTCATGATCTGGCATATGTTAGGATCATAGATTACGTGATTATATATGTAGGGTAGAATGGACCTTAGAAATGATCTCCTCATTTTAAAGTGGAAGAAACGTATATCTAAAGAGACTAAGTAATTTGCCCAAGTCCAAGTGGGTAAGTAACAGAGCCAGAATTTGAATTCAGGTCCTATGACTTGAATTACTGTACTATTTCCACTGTCCCACACTGAAGAGATACATGGAGGACATGAGTTAGAAAGGGAAAGTAGCATAAAGGATGTCATCAAAGAAATGTATAATTGAAAAATATGAGCTGGTCACATGACAAAAAGATTAACCAACAGATGGTCCATGTCCTTCCTGCAAGATGGAGATAGGGACAAGGTGTGTAGGCATGGATGGCTTATTGCAACCTGCATTTTTGAAGGGAATAAAGTCTTGCCATGATGACTCTTCCTGGTGCATAAGAGACCAAAGGACCCTGCTTTCTCAAAGGTTATGCCAGCGTAACACAAACTCTGGAAGGTCCCACCAAACTGCAAAGGTGCTAAGTATAGGCTTGGTGATGGGCTGTGTCTACTGGTTGAAGATCATGCCAGATAAGTCTGGCAGAAGCTCATCAGATGACTTTTTTTCAGTCACAATAACTCATGAAGATGTTCTGCTCAAGTATTAAGGGTTCTGATCTATAGCCTAAATAACATATCTTTGAAATATTGAAGTAGTATTCAATGTGTTCATGGCTTGTCTAGCTAGATTATAAGCTTCTGGATGGTAAGGACATGTTATACTTTTCTGTATACCTTATGGCACTTCACTCTGAACCTTGTACAAGGGTCACATTAATTAAAAGTTGTTTGACACGATGATAAAAATGACAATTCCATACCATGCTTTTTATTTACATGATTCTTCACTGACATCTCCCCAGGGAGGTAGCATGGTCGAGAGGGAAAAATACTGGCTTTGAAACCACATGATCTGTCCCCTTACTGTATGACCTTGGGAAAGACAGTTAACGCCCCTGCATCTCAGTTTCCTCATTTGTAAAATGAGGGGATTGGGCTAGATGACCTCTATGATCACTTCCAGGTCTAATCCTATGATGATGGCCTCTCATAGGTAGAGATTTAACACAGTGACAAATATATTTGATTTTCATTTTACACATCTCTGATGAATGTTACAACCTCTCAATTTGAGTAATACTGTTTGCAAGTCTCACACAGATGAGCCATGCTCATGTCACTGTTATGGAAAGATAAGTTAACAAAGAAAATTACTATTCTTCATATTTAAGCATCATTGGTTAAATGGGTAGAAAGTGCAATGAATTTTCCTAGTTTAAGTAAGGTTAAGCTATGACAAGGAGAAAAGCTCCAATTTGTAGTACCCCAAAGCACTCAAATCTAACTGTGTTTAATTCAACAAGTACTCGAAGTCTCCAAATAAGAGTGAAGGAATGATGCTTTTAATATATTTACTTAATGTTCACCTTGTGTCTTCCAGCAGTTCACAGTCATTATCACAACAGGAATCTCTGGATGCATATGTCTAAGATAGGCATTCAATGCTCTTCTTTTCTAAATTTTTCTATTCAGTGAGTCTTGTAACAATGAGCATCTAACTCTATGTTATATAGAGAACTAGCTTTCAAAAGGCACCCTAATCTATATGATTCTGATAATCTCTGGATATTTCAAAGACAATCGATTTAGCACCAAATGAGGTCAATGCCTTGTTCTGCCCAGTGCTAGGAACACAATGCATTGTCTGCTGTTTTCCAGCATTCATGCAATTCATCTTTACCTTTGTTAAATTAGAAGATGACAAACACAGTCATTCAAGTGTAGGTCAGGGGAAGGCTCCTGATAGATTGCTACAAATGGCAGATATCTGCAAGTGTCTTTTGTTGTTGTGTATCTATCTATTACAAACATATTGCTGTGTTATTTGTAAATTAGTTAGAAGACATGTCAGAGACTAAGCTACCTTCTACCTTCCCCTTAAACATATAACATAGGCATCAGATTTCACAAATAATGTTAGCTTTTTTTAATTTGTCTATTTTCAATTAAATATACGTAGAGCTTTAAGATTTGCAAAGTACCTTATGAATATCATCTCATTTGCGATAGCACTAACATCTTTTTTTCTATCTACTTACTTGCCCTTCTCTATGGTATAGTGGAAGAAGTACTGGAGTAGGAGTCAGGAGAGCTGGGTTCTAATTGTTCACTTGTCTGATGACCTTGGGCAAGAGTTTGCTTTTAAATATGTTTTAATAATGTTTTTTGCTTTTGTATCTCTTTGGCAAGTTACAATATAATGGACCTTCATTACCTCCTATGTCAGATGGGGCCGATAATACCAGCCCTATCCAACTCATTGCTGTTCAGTAGTTTCAGTCATGTCCAACTCTTTGTGACCCCATTTGGGGTTTTCTTGGCAAAGATTCACTAGAGTGGTTTGCCATTTCCTTCTCCAGCTCATTTTACAGATGAGAATACTGGGGCAAACAGGGTCAAGTGATCTGCCCAGGGTCACACAGCCAGTAAGTATCTGGGGCCAAATTTGAACTTAGGAAGATGAGTTTTCCTGAATCCAGGCTGAATGCTCTATCTGCTGTGCCACCGAGCTGCCCTCCATCATAAGAAATACCAAAGCAGAGATTAGTGACCATCTGTCAGGAATGCTGTGGAAAAACTCAGAGGCCTGTCACAAAAATTAAGAGATCAGGGATATATAAGTGCTTTAGTATAAAGTACCATGTTGCATACTGCAATACCATTTATTAAAATGATATTGTGCCAGTAAATAACAACAGATCTAGTACACACAGAATCTGTACACAAACATGGTCTGTAGCTTGTTCATGGCTTTTGATATATTTTTCAAAAAGGCCAACTAATTTAACTATTGGTACTATTCATGGAGTCCTGGTCAAAAGTTAATAAAGTTCCTAGAGATATCAAAATGTTAGCTGTAGAAGTAACACAGAATCATGGAATTCTAGATTTGGAAGACACATTAGAAGTCACTGGAGGTCAGGGAATAAGTCTTTCTACAGCATTCCTGATCTCTGCTTTGATATTTTTACGATGGATGCAGCAGGGTGGCTCAATGGATTGACAGCCAGGCCTGAAGTCAGGAAGACTCATCTTCCTGAGTTCAAACCTGGCCCCAGACACTTACTAGCTGTGTTACCCTGAGCAACTCACTTAACCCTGTCTGCCCCAGTTTCCTCATCTATAAAATGAGCTGGAGAAGGAAACAGCAAGCCACTCTAGTATCTTTGTGAAGAAAACCCCAAATGGGGTCACAAAGAGTTGTACACAACTGAAACAACTCAATAACAACAAATACCTTATTATGCAATAAGTTTCAATAGTTTTGGAGAAACAAACAACACGCCCCCCCCCCCCCCACAATCAAACAACCACTGAAGAAAACTTGGCTAAAACCCAATATGAGAATAGGGGATAGAGAAGATGGGTGGCAGTGCTATTTCATAATTTTTTGCACAACCATATTTCAGCCAAAGGGTCAGAGGATCACATACTTCTGACTCTACTCTAATGGAACTTGTCTCAACATTTCTCATGCTTTTGGCTGTTTCTCCTCTTTGACCTTTTTGCCTACTGGTTTTCTACATACAAATCTGACCAGCAAGTAAATTTCTTCATTAGTCGCACTAGCACATAAGACACATACAGGAATCGGATCCAATTTCCATATGTAATCCTTAATAGAGTTCATCAAGGAAAGAACAGGAAGTCTCTTCTACACCAATTTAAATGCTTAGTGCCTGCACTGAGAGTGGTCAATCAGTGCCAACTCTGAGAAAAGCTTTGATGATACAGAATGGACTAAAGATTACCAACTCTTATTATCACAGGACATCAAAAAATCATTAGTTATCAGCTATATTTATTAGACTTAAAATTTGTCCCTTTTTTGCAAAATGGGTAAAAAAATGCATATTTCATAATCAAAACTGAATGTTCTTATTTACCAAAATAATAACAGAGAGATAATGATATGCCATATGATATTTTTGATTTCTACTGTATATGTTGTATATGTTGACTGAATGTTCAGGGCATGCAGAGTACTGTTATATATTTTATTAGATATAAACTATTCAGAACTAGGGAACCATATTTAAATATTGTTAAATTCCCAAAATATCTAGTTGAGTGCTAGGTATTCAATAAAAGTTCAATAATTTTATGAGAATATTTCCGGTCTCCTCTACTAAAGTCTCCTCTAAAACCTCATCAGGGACCCAGGATGGCCCTGGGTTTCTTGAAGGCTATGCTAGTGAAGGACAAGCTCTGACAGTTCTGACTACATGCCAAAGCTTCAAAAACAGGCCCAGGAACAGACTACATGTCCCAAAAGCCTTGGTGTAATTGAAAACTTTAATAATTTAAATAGCTTTAATAGCTTAAAACTGAACCAAGACTATTTGGGATACTCTATATATCTTATTGCCCAAGGACCAGCTAAGTTAATGTGAAGAGACAAATCATCAAAAGAAGGACCACAGGAAGTTAGTTGATTGTTTCTGCTCACATCAACTCATAAAAACATTTATTAAAGGTGAAGAGTGTCCTCATCTACATAGGTAGAGACATTATCTACACTGATGAAATCACAAATCCTTGATGAATTTCAAGGTAGATAAAGTATGCACATATGAACAGAATAGTAGCTGTGACTACTTACATCTCATCATTTATACCGGTTTTATCTAGCCATATCAGAGAATAGTTATGTCTACATAAACTAATGGAAAACAGAGTCATCATTATTTTATTTTATTTTTTTTTGTTTTGAGCAATTTCTATATTGTTGGATCAAGTGTGAGGTTTTTCAAAGTGACACCTTTTTTTTTTTAATAATTTACCCCGTTTTACCACTCCCTTTCTCCTTCTCCTAGTATATTCCTCTCTCACCCCTTAATTTTATTTTCCAGATACGACCCCTTCATTTTCAACTCATCCTGTGCCCTCTGTTTATCTATATCTATATATACATACATATAATTTTTCCCCTCCAACTACCCTAATACTGACAAACGTTTCATGAGTTACAAATATCATCTTTCTATTCAGGAATGTAATCAGTTCAACCTTAATAAGTCTCTTATGACTTTCTCTTTCCTGTTCACCTCTTCATGTTCCACTTCAGTCTTGTATTTGAAAATCAAATTTTCTATTTAATTCTGGTCTTTTCATCAAGAATGCCTGAAAGTCCTCTATTTCACTGAATGACCATTTTTTCCCCTGAAGGATTATACTCAGTTTTGCTGGGTAGGTGATTCTTGGTTGTAATCCAATCTCCTTTGCTCTCCGGAATATTATATTCCATGGCCTGTGGTCCCTTAATGTAGAAGCAGCTAAATCTTGTGTTATCCTGATTGTGGTTCCACAATACTTGAATTGTTTCTTTCTGGCAGCTTGTAATATTTTCTCCTTGACCTGGGAACTCTGGAATTTGGCTACAATATTCCTAGGAGTTGTCCTTTGGGAATCTCTTTCAGGCAGTGATGGGTGGATCCTTTCAATTTCTATTTTGCCCTCTGGTTCTAAAATATCAGGACAGTTTTCCTGGATAATTTCTTGAAAGATGATGTCTAGGCTCTTTTTTTGATCATGGTTTTCAGATAGTCCAATAATTTTTAAATTCTCTTTCCTGGATCTATTTTCCAGGTCAGTTGTTTTTCCAATGAGATATTTCACATTGTTTTCTAATTTTTCATTCTTTTGGATTTGTTTTACAGTGTCTTGATTTCTCATAAAGTCACTAGCTTCCAATTGCTCTATTCTAATTTTTAAGGAAGTATTTTCTTCAGTAATCTTTTGGACTTCGTTTTCCATTTGTCCAATTTTGCTTTTTAGGGCATTCTTCTCCTCATTGGCTTTTTGGACCTCTTTTGCCATATGGGTTAGGCTATTTTTTAAGGTGTTATTTTCTTCAGTATTTTTTTGGGTCTCCTTTAGCAAGTGTTGACTTGTTTTTCATGATTTTCTTGCATCACTCTCAGTTTTTCTTCTACTTCTCTTACTTGCTTCTCAAAATCCCTTTTGAGCTCTTCCAAGGCCTGGGATTGATTCAAATTTTTCTTGGAGGCTTTGGATGTAGGAGCTTTGGCTTTGTTGTCTTCTTCTGGTTGTATGTTTTGATCTTCTTTGTCACCAAAGTAAGATAATACAGTCTGACTCTTTTTGCGCGACTTACTCATGATCCTGGTCAATTACTCGAGTTTTAAACTCTTTGTTAAGGTAAAAGTGTGCTTCCAATGTGAAGAACGTACTGTCCCAGGCTTTGGGGGTTTGTACAGCTGTTTTCAGAGGTACTTTTAGGGACCTGAAAATTTTCAGTTCTTCCAAGGTGGTATGATAAGGGGCAAAGTGTTTTCTCTCCACTGCCACATCAAGCTTCACCAGACCCACCTCCTCTCCCCAGGACCACCCCTCAGAACTGTGACCCAGATCCAAGCACCAGTAAAGCAAGAGATTTCTGCCTCAGCCCTGGCAAAGAGATCCTTGCAATCCTCCTCTGATCAGCCACTCGATTCCCCCTCAGTCTGTGGGCCTGAAGCTCAGGAGGCAGCCTCTGCCGTTGGGGGGTGGGGCTCTTTGAAACCTAGCTCCTCTCTCACCGCAGTCACAGACTTTTCCCACTGACCTTCTAAGTTGTCTTTGGTGTTCCTGGGTTGAGAAGTCTGTAAACTGCCACAGCTGCCCATGAATCAGCCCTCTGAGGCCTGCTCCAGGGTTGCTGCGGCCTGCGCGCCCATGCCAAACTGCGCTCCTCTCCCAGCCCGGCGCGATATACCTTTCTGGTCAACCATCCAGGCTGTCTTGGGCTGGAAATTTGTTTCATTCTGTCTTTTTGTGGGTTCTCCTGCTTTAGAATTTGTGTAGAGCCATTTTATTAGGTATTTGGAGGGCTTTGGGAGAGAGCTCAAGATAGTCACTGCTTTCCCTCCACCATCTTGGCTCCGCCCCCCAGAGTCATCATTATTAAGGAGGAGTTTAGTGATATTGGGATCATATACCTAAACTCTAAGCAAAATGTGGACGGAAACTATTACCGTACTCCCAGACTTGGAAGTCTATCAGACAGAAAACTGGGCTAGAGGACCTAAGCTATATAGTATTTCTTAAATACTTCCATTTTCACTTCATCTAATTCACTGTGTCCTATGTATCTGCTAGTAGTGTGAAGCATCTACTTCACTTTTTTGTTGAGTCTGTTCTGACATTAATTTATTTGTTTTAGCAAACTGGCAAACAGGCCAACAGAGTTGGCTCTTAAGATTTCCCAAGGACGTGGTTACCATACCGCACTACTTTCACTTCTCATCCTAAAACCTTCTTGGAAAAAAAATACTGATATCTATGTATAACTATTCTTTTCCATTTCCCCAACAAAAACTCACATTCTGATTGAAAGCTGTGCCAAATGTCACTCAGAAAAATGAAGTGGTTCCAGGATACAGAAATACTGAGGGGAAAAAAGGGAAGAAAAATCTCCACACACATAACATACAGGTATATTTCTCCTATTGTTACATAAAAATGGAAACACACTATAACTATCATTCTGTAAATCAGGATTTGGTCTCAAATAAATATTATAGCAAAGAGATAAGGCTCTGAAAACCCAGACTTCAGAATGAAGACTGGCATGTAACTTACAGTGTCAACAATAGAAACATGTGAAACTCATTTTATTCTGAAACTCCAAAAGGCATTTAAATGAAAATAAGAATGTCTTATGAAAAAGTCAAAATAAGCTTTGAATTATTAATTTAGGATCTACAAATTTCAAAGTTTACTAAAGTTCTGTAAATACTGTGAGGTTGGATAAAATACTTAGCGTTAAAATACACAATTGTCTAGGGGCTATGTTTCTTATAACTCAGAAACATTTTCTTCATCTACTAACATTCAGTTTCTTGGAGGTCTGGCCAAAGTGAATTAAAAAAAATTTAAGCCAAATTAAAACCTCCCAAAAAGTCATTGTTTAATTTTTTAATTGTGAATTTCCCCTACTAGTTTTGAAGCCAAGAAATTTGCTGTATTCCTACAGAGAAGATGGCAAGTCCAGTCAATACGCAACAGCACTCTGAACATATCTGATACTTACAACACATCTAAAAGGTACGTGTTGCTTTGGTGTTAAGGTGGTACTTAGGAAGGACTTAAGAGTAAATGGCTACCTCTACAATTACAGGAATATCAAGGCTGAGCTTCTTAGATTTTTTTTTTTAAAAAACCCAGCAAGGAAAAGTATAAAACTTTAGAATAAACTCCAGCTCTACTGTTTGCCAGTAGAATATAACCTAGAAATACCACCCATCCCCATATCAATTGATGGTGTTACTTTAATGACCATGACCTTGTATGGCACCCTGAATATCTTCTTCACCTATCTTGAGACATTTTTCTAAACTGCTGTCCTTGCTTTCATCATTTAACACATCACTCAAGCCACTTCAATAAAACAGTGATCATGTTGAAGAGAGGTCTCAAAGGATCAGATGACATACCAATTAACAAAGCACACAGAGCCAAATTGTTCTGTGAGCCTGGCTCAGGAGACAGCATAAAGTAGAAGAAAAACAAAGGCAGAGAGTGCACTTGAGTGACAAGAGCAAAATACATACACTAAAGATGTTTGCCTGATATCAACTTTGATCTAAATGCCTTCCAGGACTACCTACAATCAACCTAACAAGGTTTAAAATAATCCTTCATAAAGAATCCTAAATAAAAATAAATAAAAAAATAAACTTTAAGGGTACATTCTTCAAGAACAAGAATATATTAAGGAGTGAAATTGTTCTCTCCTTTTTTTTAAAGGATAAATATATAATTGATATGAAGCATGGTAAATGTAAGATGAGTTAGCTGAATGCTTATAATGTGGATGTTATGTATTTTTTTAAAAATACAAGTAGAGATCATGTGAGTTGTTATTAAAAAGAAAATGTATTTTAGTTATAACAGGCACAGGTAGAACCCCTTTCTTCAACTAATATTCAAAGGGAGTTTGGCCAAAGTTAACAGATTTTTTAAAAAACCAAATTAAAATATCTTAAAAGGTCATTATTTATTTTTCTAATTTTGACTTTTCAGGTAGTAACATATGTGTATTTGATTTTTAACCCATTTATTCCCCCCACCAGCAATAATATGCAGTGACTGATGAGTGATAACCAAGAGAGTAACCCACTTCCCTAGAATTAAAGGTGACATTGGAGTAACTATGAGCCAAAGTCTTTTAGGTGCCAAAAACAGGCCCAATAAAAATGTTAAATAGGCAAGTGTTAAACACAAACTAAACCAAACAAAATAACCACCATTTGGCTAAAACTAGTCTTTAATTATGTATTAAACATATTTACATTTTAAAGTTTAATCCTGAAGTCATGTATACGAACCACAAGACTATCCTATGAATGCTCAACTGTACTGATTCACACATGCATTGATTTTCCAAGAGATGCACACAAATATCCTGGGGCAGGATTAATTCTTCCATTTTGTCCTAGTTCATGAGTTTTGCATTATAATTCTACTTAAACCTCGTGTTAAACTCTCTTGCACTGAATATCTCTGAGTTTGTACCATCACAACACAACTGATTTTTGTCCAGAGATTTAAGAGATTGTACTATTATATGCCATAATTGAAGGGGTCTTCTCAGTACTAAAAGGGGAGTTCAAGAGTGCATCACTCATATTAAAATAGGGTTTATTCTGTGTGATAAATACAGGGGAAAACTCCCTACACAAAAAACTGCTAGAATCAAGTCACCTAAAAAAGCAATATGGTAGGGCACTCTCTTTCCTATGTGCTAAATCTTAGCAACTGGTGTGCTCCAAAGGAATGATCTCATTTTTTCCTTTTTAGTGCTCTTATCTTTGTCAACTTCAAACTCTGCACAAGGCTATCGAGGCTGCCTGATGGGAAAAAAGGAGAGTTTTTGTTCCAGTATAATACACAATTTGTTATTAAGGTTTTGCAAACTTAAGACCCAGATGCATCTGTCTCTTTGCTGATTTTTAAATGCCACACCTTAAGGAAGTAGACTATTAACCTATTATCCTATCTGCCAACGGGGAACATGGCTACATGGTGAAAAGGGGAAATAGTAAACAAATTATCAAGGAAGAGCCTCAAGGAGGAAGACTGTCCTTTGGTTCTTCTACCAAAGAGCTTCATGGAGAGGGTGGAGTCTGTGGAAAGAGTCCTTTCCTGGGAGGTCGGGCCCCCACAAGCGGCCTTGATCATTATGCTGTTGTTGCTCTGACTCATTTTCCCAGTCTCAAAAATGAGAATAATTATTTTTCTTTCTTATATCATAGCCATTCCGGAAGAACAAATAAGGCTGTTTATCTGGAAATACTTTGAGAGGAGTAACTACACAAGTAGAAAGTAGGATTTATTTTTGACTGATAAACTTCAGGTGTTTTTGCAGAGTTTGGTGCTTCATTTCCCCTTAGATTTCTCATGGGGACCAATGAGGATCACACACAAGAACATCCTGCTTGGCTTTCTGTTTCCACTATTTAGATGTCACATTCTGGCTCTGAGTCATCTCTATCAATATGAGGCCACAGATCAACAGGAATGACATATATAAGAAGACTGTCACTTCTTCCTTTAAGCCTGGTGATAATGTTTCAGGAAGTAATTTGAACATCACACTTTTAGAATACTAATAACACAGACATACATATCTCACTTCATTTTCGCGAAACCTTAACCTAGACAAGACAAAAATGAAAAGATTTTTTCTTTAACTCTTTTTCTTGAATTAAACTTTCTCATGATTTTAAATCATGACCATTTTTGTGTCATGGACCCTGGGGTAAATGGTAAATGTTTAACAACTGGCTCTCCAAAAACATGACGTACTTTTAAGTTTAATCTGCATTATTAATATTTTATCTATCACTTTCTTAAGTTAAAAAAATAAAAAAAAATAACAATTCAAGACACGATTTGCAGTATTTGCCAATTTCCAATGTGTAAATGCTCATACTGAACATTTAACAATTGGCTCTTGCAAGCCAGTACAAGCTGGCTCTAGCACACCCTTGCACAGACCCTCCCTTTTTTGGGAGACTGGTGAAGCCTACTGCCCTCTTCGGTGAATAATATTTTAAAATTTGGGATTATAAAAGAAAACATTTATATTAAAATATAGTTATCAAAATGTTAAAAAAAAAAAACTTTCTAGATCCCAGGTTAAGAACTCTTACTTTAAGGATCTTCTCATATATCTTGTTCCTTCAGAATCATGCTGTGCCTCTGAATTCTTTATTACATGCCCTCTTTATGAAAATTCAAACTTTCTCACTTGAGAACTCAATGACATTATCCACTCTCCATCTCCAAAACTAGACACTTGTTACCCTAAATGGTATTTATTGTTTAAATGCATAGTGGTTTTCTGCTTTATTTGGTCTTACTTCCTTTACGTATCTATCTTTCTTTTTTTTTTTCCCCTTTTTTTTTTTGGTGAGGCAATTGGGGTTAAGTAACTTGCCCAGGGTCGAACAGCTAGTAAGTGTCAAGTGTCTGAGGTCAGATTTGAACTCAGGTCCTCCTGACTCCAAGGCTGAAGCTCTGTCCACTTTGCCACCCAGCTGCCCCTACTTATCTTTCTATGTCAACATGTATATCCTTGATGGCAGTAAGCTAGAGAGAAGGAATTATCTCGATATGGCTCCATTTATGCAGACACAGGAAAACATCATGAAGATGCATACTTCTTTAATAAACATTTTTAAGTGACTTAACTGAAAGGCAGCATCCTACAGCACAGCACTGGCTTTTTGAAGGTAGAGGACCTAGTTTCAAACCCAACTTGGCAACTGGGTGGTTGGGAGAATCATTTGTCCTTTGGGTTTTAGTTTCCATGTTTGTAAAATTAGAGGGGTAGACTAGATTATTTACTCTCTCAGGTATTTTTCAGCCCTAAATATTACATTATATACATACGATTTTCCTATCCTTCCATGTCATACTTTTTCTTCTCTGCATTGAGACTTAAGTTTCTCACATTTGGCTTAGAAACCCTCCAATGGTTCCCTGACCATTGTTATCTCTCTTTCCTCACCATTTCATTCCTTTGCTGTCTTCTCTACTCAAACATTCTGTGGTTTTTCTCATCTTTTACATTCAGACTTGCTTCTTCTTTCATGTCATTCCCTACGCTTTGAGCCTCACCCACTCTCAAAAATTAAATGTCCTCCTTCTTTTCTTATAAAGGTCATACAATATCCTGCCTCCACCCCTCTATGAAAATTTTATTGAACAAGTGGAAATGAGCTTTTAGATATTCTTTAATGCTTTCTTGAATCAATGATCTCTTTGAAAGTTGGGGTGAGGGGAGGCAAGGGAGTCTTTTCAATGGTGTACATCACCAATCTATCAATCATACCTCATTCTATGTAATTCTTACTCCTGGTCTCCCTTAAATCTTCTGTGCAGAAATTATTTAATAAGATAAGGGGGCCTTCTTATAGGTCTACCAATATTTTATGTACACCAATGTAGCACTAGGGTTATCTGTTATCCCTTGATCTTCTTATATAAGTCAACAAGCATTTGTCAAATGCCAGATATTGTACTAAATGTGGGGACAAAAAGAAAGACAAAACAGTCCCTACCCTCAAGGACATTACATTCTAATGAGGAAACAACATGTAAATAAGTACGTATAATCAAGGCAAACAGAATAGATGGAATATAATCTTGGGATAGTAAGGCATTAGACTTTATCTTCTGACTGAGAACCATTTTCCATAACTATGGAGAAGCCCATCACCAATAGATTGGGTGCTAGGAGATGAATTATGAGGCCATGGCAATACATTAAGCACCCTCACCAAAAAAAACATAGAATGACTTTCAGTTTTATGCCATTGTTTTCTGCTCCTGCATGATAACTAAAGAATGACACGAAAGGGATGCAGAAAATGCTAAGACTTAAAACAATTTTTAAGATAGTATATAAACATTAATTTTGTTATTAGTATTTTAAATATAAGATCTTTTCCAAATATCAATGAATTGTCCTTCTACTGAAGAAACAAATCTGTATCAATATTGATATTCTCACTGTAACTGAAACTAGAAGACATAAGGAAGTTAAGAGTTAAATGGAAGGATGGCTCTCAGGTTCTGCTTGGAAAATGACTGGTGAAGTTTGTTTCATCATGCGCCCAAAGGCACAGAAAAACATGAGCTACCACTTGATATCTTGTCTTGCAATGATCATGATGAGCATAAGCAAAAAGATCAATAACCAAGAAGATACCTGCAGTTTAAATTGCAGAGGCTGAAAAGATGGAGAAATTCTATAAAAAACTTGATTAATACTCAGTAACTTCAAAGCAAAGATGGTAGAGTTAGGGTGAAAAATTTGTTGGAAAATATCGTTTAGGATTAGACATGAAAGAGTCAAAGACTTGTAGATGACTCAAAGGCTTTATATGCCTGCCTATATGTTATGAAAACTTTCTTCAAGGAGAAAGTTGAAAGGCACTGGACATGGAGAACACCAAAAAATTAAAATGATTTTATCTTAACATACAGGAAATGGCAAATTACTGGTGAAGTAGACATTTAAAAAAAATCAATACCAAATTAGAAGAAAAGATAAAGGTGAGAGGAAAATACCATATCCAATTATAACAGCTCAATGGTTATTGGACAAGGATTTCACATTTAGAGTACCACAGTGTGATCTATTCAAACAAGCTACTCTCTCTCTCTTTGCCTCTTTCACACACACACACACACACACACACACACACACACACACATATGCGCACGCACACACGCACATGTATAGATACACATAAGTGGGAAATTGATAATAAGAAAGGCAAAATAGCTCAGAAACTACTAGATTTCCTTGTCAGGCAGAAAAATATGGTAGCCAAAAGGACAACACTGGATATAAGCTCATTTGCAAAGTGCTATACAGGAGAACAACAGAAGATTATAAATAACATCACCTGACAAAATAGAAAACAAAGGTGTAGTGGGGTGGGGAACCTGCGGCCTCAAGGCCACATGTGTGGCCCTTTAGGTCCTTAAGTGTGGCCCTCTGACTGAATCCAAAGGTCACAGAAAAAAATCCCCTTAATAAAAGGATCTGTTCTGTAAAACTTGAACTCAGTCACAAGGCCGCACTCAAGGACCTAGAAGGCCACCACAGGTTTCCTACCCCTGGTATAGGGGGAAATGATTCTGCAGAAAGTTTGGCTAAGCCAGATCTTTCCAAGACCATTTACAGATGAAATTGGAAGGCATATAAGAGACAATAAATGGAGCAAGTCTGTTGGCATTTTTACAGATACTCTTCATTAGCTTCAGATTAATAGATCAACAAAACCCAAAAATATAACCAAAGCAAAATGTCATATTCATTGTAAATCATGAAGTTACTAGTTATGAACCCTTATAACACTATAATCCCTCTGAATTTTTTTTTTACTTGTACCTAGGCAGTTAATTACACCACACTATACGTCCTTGTCATTATCAGAGAACTTAGTAGTTGTGCCATGGAAGTAATTAGAGGAAAATTGCTGGAATGAAAAACTCAACTCTGGATGTTTGTGCATTGTTATAAGATATACACAGTCCATTTTCTCTTCATTCTCCTTGTATCAAATGGGACATGAGAACAAGGTTTAATAAAAATAGAATACTTTATTTATACTTTCTTTAGCAAAGGAAAATTGTTTCTTATGAAGACAATTTCATTCGTGCATTACAGACAATGTATTTGATCAAAAGAAGCTGATGAAATGGTCACTGTAACCTTAGCTGCATATGTTCTATTAAGAAAGATCTGTCTCTTTCTGTCTCTTAAGAAATCCTTTTGCTTTTTAAATCAATGTGTGTTTAAAAAACTATTTTTGAAGCATTTGTGAGTGTTCAGAATGAAACACTGTATTCATAGTTAACCAGACTGGGTCAGATGTATTTTCAACATAAATCTGCCGGAATGTCCCTACAGACCAAAGGTCACTCTACAGGAAGCTGAATGTAAAGTTCCAGTGGGGTTATATCTGACCTGCTATGATTAAGTCCATTGTAAACACAGCTGAAAAGTTTAAAGACACTGAAACCCTTGCTAAAAACAACTAAGACCTTATTACACCATCTATCAGCACATCAGACACAGACAAATGCAAGTATGTACACAACTATAATGTAATGAGATGGATTTTATTCTAGCAAACATACCAAAACTCATACAGAATGAGTATAATCCTTTAAAGTAATCATCTTGATGGTGCAGCTAGGTAGTGCAGTAGATAGAGCACCAGCCCTGAAGTCAGGAGGACCTGAGTTCAAATCCAGCCTCAGACCAAACACTTGACACTTACTAGCTGTGTGACCCTGGGCAAGTCACTTAACCCCAACTGCCTCACAAAAAAAAAAAAAAATAAAAACAAATAAATAAAGTAATCATCTTAGGAAATTATGTACTTGTTCCATTAATGCAGTTACTGTCAAAACATTTTCTGGAACTTCTCTTTTGTAATTGCCTTCATAGTGAGTTTATAAAACACACAAGAATCACACATGAGAAGTTCCATTATTTTATATTTTACAATCGCACCTCATTTGTGCATACACATGCATACATATATAGATAAAAATGTGTGTACACATAAATACACATATTTAACACAACAAAACCTCTCAGTTTTAATTTTTCCAAGTCTCTATTCTTCCTATTGGCAGGACACTGAAGTACAGATATGCACAGACATACCCACTTTTTTAACTTACCTCCATGAAAGAGATTCCTAAGCTCCAAACATCAGAATGGATTCCATACTGCTCCCCTGAAATTCTTTCAGGCTATAAGGGAACAAAAAGAAAGTCCTAAGCCCAGGAAAGCTGCTTAAATGAAAAACCAAAACCAAAACCAAAAAACAACAAAAAACAAATGTGAAACAGATAAACAAGAAACTAAGGTAATTAGGTACTGATGCAAGATTATAACATGGTGGAATGTGTAGGAATTGGAAGTTCAATTCACACAACATTACAGTTTTTTAAATTTTAATTCCAGTGTGTTAGAAGGGTCAAGAACTTGAGGGTTTTCTTAGATGGTCATAGCTGTGGCACTTGTACATTGCATTTGGGACTGTTACTCCTTAATTCAAGATTTGTAAAATGTGCCTAGACAGTTAGAAGCAAAATTAAGCCTTTGAACCTACAACACTCTTTGGCTCTCCTAATATAAATAGTTTGTGGATGGGGTTCTGTAGGATGGGAACTGCAGAGAAGAGATGGGCTGAATCATGGCGGAATGGTGGTGGGCTAATGTTCTGTAAAAATACAACAAAAGGCCCCCCATCATTCACACTGTATTTTGAATGCACTTCATGCAGAATGATTAGAATCATTTACTGTCAATAAAAAGGCCTATGGCAATAGATAAAGATATACATTTAAAAAAAAAGGGAGAAAACTTGCTTTGGTTAGGTAAATTCCCTCTTTATCCTGCTGCATCATCCCTTGAGGGAGAAGACACAGCTCAAAGTACTTCTCACCCTTCTTCCCGCTCATATATACATGTTTCTATGTTCCCTGTGCTCCTACCCACTCCATCCTTTGGATCCTATTTCCTGTGAAATTAGCAGAGTCCTCTGACTAGGCTGGTAACTAGATAAGCTTTTCTTTTTTTATTTGTAAACTAGTCTACTATCAAGATACAATCATTCACCAGGGCAAAAACAGCAATTAGGGGTATTATGTGACAATTTCTGTGATGCTAGTGAATATGATCATCTAAACATTTACAACTCAGCATTTTACTTCTGAATTTCTATAACTGTAATCTCTCAAATTTGTGCTCATACCTAGGCAAACACATTTTCTGCCTCTGACTCATTCAATGTATATAGGGATCTGTACATTGTAGAACTGGTCATTACAAGCCCAGGGTTGAAGGGACTGAAGATGGGATAGTAGGATACAATTACATTATTGAAAGGCTAAGCTGCAGCTATGGAACAAAAAAGAAACAATTGCTTATTTATTCATTCAACAAATATTTATGGCATGCCAAACGATCAGGCCTAAGTTCCTTGGAATGCTCAATGCCTATTAAATTACACATTTTCATCAGAGTAAAGACTCTTTCAGTATCTATCACAACAGATGTTCAACAGTCGTGATCCTGGAGAACTTAAAGGGAAACACACTTTCCTGCTTTTAGCAGATAGGTGGAGACTACAGATGTAGAACACAACATATGCTGTCAGAGGAGGTTGCTACAGCTATTGACTTTGTTCTAGGAAAGGTACAATGGAGGAAAAGTGTGGTTTAGGGTAAATGAGACAACAAACCTTTAAGGTTTAAAATCACTAAGTCAACAAAATCACCAAACAATTAAGATAAATGATCCATAACTGTGAATTTCACATAAATTTACTCAGAAATTGCTAACTAAAAGGATACTAGCTTAATGGAACAATCCTCTCTCTCTTTTTCCTTTCCTTTCATATTTTCTTTCTTTTTAAAACCAAGATAATGATCAAGAAAGATATGGCCACATCATACAGAAAATGGCAAAAAGCATACTGCAACCCATGTCCATAAGATTTTGTTAGGCATGACAATGAGATTAAGCACATTCATTAAATTTGCTCATTAGACAACAAGCCAAAGAAAAAAGTGAATTGCACACTGAAAATTAAGCATAGAAAAATAAATTTAAAAAGGAAAAGTGAGAGGGCAAGCTAGTATTCAACTACAGATATCAGGTGGCAGATACAGAGAACTCCTTGTGGACAGGATTCTGACAACCTCACATTGCAGAAATTATCCTTTCAATAAGCAGATGAAACAAGATTACTGTTGTGATGCAGGGTTTAGGCGGTAACTCGTGGCAAGCCCAGGTAGCAAGCTCCGAATGGTTACCCTGAAGAATTCAAATGGTAGACAGAATTTGGCAAATGTTCTCAAAGCCATTGAAACAGATTCAAAGCACAAGGGAGGTTCTAAATTCATTCCGGATTTATAATGCCAGGCCTATATGGCCTCGAGCAGCAGTTTTGAGCTGATGTCATACTTGAAACTAAAATGGTCTGCCAAAACCCCACCAGACTCTGCATTACTCATGATGAGCTGTGATGGACATTTTGCAGTTAAAATGCTGAAGCTGGTCTGTGGCTCCTCTGATATGACAGCTGTCACCAATGCAGAAAGCAAGTTAATAGGAAAAAAAACATGACTCAAAGTAAAAAAAAAAAGTCTGAGTTTTAAGTACACTAAAAAAAAAAAAAAGCAATTCACAAATCCCAGCATATTCTTTTAGAGGCTTGATTTAACATTGTTTCTGAGGGAGAGGTCAGGCAATTCACTGGCTTCTCTCTGCCACCGTGGCTCCGCTCCCCAACCTTGGCACATTCTTAACAAGAACAATAAGAAGCATGACTTTAAAAAAAAAAAGTGTGGGTGAGGAGAAGGAGTAGGAGGGGTGGTCATGAAGGACTGTAATGGTTTAGAACTCAATATCTTAATAAAGAAAGGAAGCATCTCCATCTCCAGCTACCAGCAAAAAGGACCCAAGAATTGGGCCCTATGGCTTAGCACATACATCTAGTCAAAGAGGCTCATTTAGTTAAACCATTCCAGAATTGTCTGGGATTTGTGAGAGGAAATTCCAGCATCTACATGCCAAAAGCATAAGTCACCAAGGTGAATTAGTTGACTTCTACAAGGAAGGAGGGAGGGAGGGGGAGGGGAGGGGAGGGAGGAAGGGAGGGAGGGAGGGAGGGAGAGAGAGAGAGAGAGAGAGAGAGAGAGAGAGAGATTGATTCTGGCTAGGGTGTCAAGCAGCTTATTTTACAAAATATGTAGTGTACTTGCAAGTATTTTAAATTGGCATTTTTCTAAAACATATCTTTGTGTTTTGTTTTCAAATCAACATAATCTCTGAATCAACAACACTAGTTTGGAGCATGTAATATCGTTGGTCTTCATTGAGTAGACTAAAAATTCTCAAAGATAAATCAGATTAAATGGTGAAGGAGGTGAAAAATAATCATTCATGTTGACTTTCTGGATACTATGGTTCATGTAACCAGCTTCTTTTATAGAATTTATTTATTCCCAAGCCTATGGAGTTTTAAAAATATCTTGAAATGCTGAAATTATAATTTTACATTATCATATGTGATTTTTAAAACTTGATATCTATTCAGTAATTCAGTTTTCAAAAGAGGGAAAAAGTTCAACAAACGAGAATGCCCAGATAATGAGGCTGTTGAGGAGGCAGTGTGGTAAAACAGTAAAAACGCTGGTTTTGAAAGACTTGAGGAGTTCACATTTCAGTTCTGATACTCAAAGTCAAATACAAGAACACTGGAAAGGCAGGAAGGGTCAAGGTTGTCAGGGGCTTTAAAAGTCAACCAAAGATTTTTTTTATTTGATCTTAAAGATAACAGGGAGCCAGTAAAGTTTACTGAGTAGGGAAGTGACATGGTAAGACCTGCACTTCAGGAAGATCACTGTGCCAACTGAATGGCAGGCATGAAATGGGGGAAGAACAACCAGCAGCCTATTCCAGTAGCCTGCAGTACCACTTCACTAGCCTTCAGTGATAAGGGCCTGCACCTGCGTGGTGGTTGCATCAGAAGAGAAAAGGGGACATACGTGAAAGACATTAGTAAGGTAGAAACAACCATGCTTGGTAACAGATTGGATATATGGGATAAGAGTGAGTGAGAAGTTGAGGGCAACAATCAGGTTGCAGGCCTGGGTGACTGAGAGGATGGTGGGGTCCTCAATGGTAAGAGGAAAATTTGTAAGAAAAGAGGGCTTGGGAGAAAAGATGATGAGTTCTGTTTTGGACATGCTGAGTTCTGAGTAGCCTATAGTTTGAGATATTCAATAGGACATCTGGTGATGTGAGACTGAAGGTCATGAGAGAGGTTGGGGCTGTATGAATAGATTTGAGAATCATTTTCACAGAGATGCTAATTGAATGTATGAGAGTTGATGAGATCATCTAGGGGAAGAAGAGAGTCAAGGACAGAACCTTGGGGGCCACTCATGGGTAGCGGATATGACCTGGAAGAAGATTCAGCAAAGAAGACTGAGAAGGAATAAACAGTAAGTTGGGGAGGAGGAGAAGCAGGAAAAAGCAGTGTCACAAAAATCTAGAAAGAAGAGAATATGAAGGAGAAGCTGATTGATAACATCAGAGACTTCAGAGGAGTTGAGAAGGATGAAGACTGAGAAAAGTCCATTACACTTGACAATAGTGATAAGAGATCAATGGTGATTTTGGATAGAGCAATTTCAGCTGAATGGTAAGACTGGAGACTGAACTAAAGAAGGTCGAACACTGTAACTAACTGTAACTAAGAAGGTCTAATGCCACATATGGCCCTCTAGGTCCTCAAGTGCAGCCCTTTGACTGAATCTAAACTTCATAGAACAAATTCCCTTAATAAAAGGATTTGTTCTATGAAACTTAGACTTAGTTAAAAGGCTGCACCCAAGGACCTAGAAGGCCACATGTTGCCTGGAGGCCAGCGGTTCCCCACCCTTGGAAAGTAAGAGGAGAGGAAATGGAGACCCTGATTGCAGATGGCCTTATTAAGGAGTATGGCGAAACAGGAGGAGAAGTATAGATAAAAGCTAGTAGGGACAGCTGGATCAAGTAAGAATTTTTTAAGGATAGGGGAGACATGGATAGATGTGTAGGTAGCAAGGAAGTAGCCAGGAGATAGGGAGAGATTAAAAATTAGTGAGAGAGTGGGAATGGTAGAGAGGGTAATCTGTTTAATCTGTTGAAGATGATGAGATGGAATGGGTTCAATGGTGCAGGTAAAGGAGCTTGCTTTGGCAAGGAGAAGGGTCACCTTTTCATATAAGACAGGGGTAAAGAAGGAGACAGTGGGAGAAAACATGAGTAACATGAGATGAGGAGAAGGGAAGAAGAGTGGAATCTTGGCAAATGGGCTCATTTTTTTTTTTCCAGTTGAAAAAGGGCAGCAGGGTTAGAGGCTACAATGGAAAGCTTAAAGAGAGATGAAAAAGTTTTGGGGAAAAAAAGCTGCTGTGTTAAGTGGGGTAATGAGTAGAACAGGGAGCTATAAAAGGAATGCCTTAGGACCCGGTTCAGACTATATAGTGTAAATTTGTAGTGGACCTTGTTAGCATTGTTTTAGGACTTTCTCTAACTCCTTTCCATACTATCAGAATAGGAATGAACCCCTCATATTCATTAGTCCTTTCTTCTTGATAGCATTCCATTACACATAAACACCACAGCTTGCTCAGCCAGTCACTAACCAATGGGCACCTACTTTGCTTCCAGCTCTTTATGCTACTATAATGTTTTGGTATAGACCATGACTCTCATTTTACTGATGAGAAAACTGAGGACTAGAGTTTAAGAGACTGGCCTAAGGTCATAAAAAGAGTAAAGAATCTTGCTTATATTTGAGTTTTGGTTAACTGAGATTTTATAATACCTATATTACAGCTACAGTAATGGATACAGTAATTGCTATAAAAATAATAATAGCTAGCATTTATATATAATGCTTACTATGTGCCAGGCACTGTGCTAAGTACTTCACAATTATTGTCTCATCTGATCCTCACAATAACCTTGGGAGATAGGTACTATCATTACCCACATTTTACACTTGAGGAAATTGAGGCAAACTGAGGTTAAGTGACTTGTCCAAGGTCACATGGCCAGTGTCTGAGGCCAAATTTGAACTCAGGTCTTCTTGATTCCAGGCCCAGCACTCTATCCACTGTACCACCTAGCTGCCTCTTACTATGATGAACAAGGTCCTCCAGAAGTCAATACTTTTATCACAGCCAAAGTGGCAAAACCTGCTTCAGAATTCAACTTTCATGGTGCTCCATTGAGAAATCTGCTCTCTTTATCAAGAAATGTTAGAATTTCACGAGACAGCCTAGTCTAATGAACCAGCTCTACACCATATTCATTGCCTTCTATTTCATACTCAGCAACTTCCAGAAGTGTATATCTCATCATTGGAATTACTGGAGCAGGTTCGACTAAGAGCAAGGCTTAGATAAACCAAGGACTTTGAAAAAAGGAAAAAGGCTTTTTTCATGCTTGGCCTTCAGTTTCTTGTTTTTGTTTTTCACTATGTCAAAAGTGAACAAGCTTTTATTAAGTGATGTTGTTTCATATATGCCACACTCAGGACTGCTTTCTTGCCTTCTTTATTCATTTTCTTTGCCCTGTCTGAACAGCTTTTCCTTTCCCAATCCATTTATTGTACCCATTCAGTTCAAGTTTCCCTACTTTTGTGAAGTTTCCTTTTCCTTTAAACCAGGATTGCTTAACCTTGTTTTATGTCATGGCCTCCTTTGGCAGTCTGGCAAAGCCCACAGACCCTTCTCAAAAGAATATCATTATGTGCACAAATAAATATATTAATTGTAAATAATTCATAATTATAAATAAATATAGAAATTATAAACAGAAAATATACATGATTAGAAGGGAGGCCAATTATATTGAAATACAGTAATCAAATAGATGTTTCAAAAAATAACACGTTCATGGATTCCAGGTTAAGAAGCCCTATTTTAAAACCCTGCTAGAAGTAGTATACAAGCGTGACCACTGACAGCTCTTCTACCTTGGGCAAATTCCCTAACCTCACTGTTCAAATGGGCTTTCTATCTGTCCCCTTCAATGAATCAGAGTCCAAGCTGGAAGAGGTCTTAGCAACCACCTACTTCAACTTTTACTAAGAAAGATTCATCACTATAATGCCCCAGACAACTCAGAGACATCAGAGGAGTGAGCCAGTGTCACCCAGCTAAGAAATGTCAGAAATGGGAGCTAAACTCAGGTCTGTCCTGAATCCCAAGTCTAGCAGTCTTTCCACTCCACCATCCTGAACTCTGAATTGTGGGACAGACACTAAATGTTCATATTGTGCAATGGAGAACTTCATTGTATCTGTATATAATGTCTTGCTCCCTAATTATTTCACATGTGCTTATCTCCCTAACTAGATCATACGTTCTAGCCCCATCCTCCCTAACACAGAGTAAGGCAAGTACCTGGTGCTTAGAAAATACTGGTTGACTGAAGACATCCAAATCTGGACAAGGCTTCCATTATTATGGAGCCTGTAGTAAGACCTATTATAAAGTTCATTTTCCTTTCCTCTTACATCCATGACCCTGATTTAAAAAAAAAAAAAAGGCCTAGTACTTTATCACTGAAGCTTTGCCTATCAAGTTATACTTCCTAGTTACCTTGATTTTCTTAGCTTAGACTATAAACTTTATGACTGGAATCCACTCATCCAAGAAGAAAAGCAATTTTACTATTGCCAATCGGATCTAACATTTCATAATTTTAATCCTTGCTTTTTCAATTAACAGACAGACGCATTGTATTCATCCATAAACACTTTGGAAAAAAGTAATTTCTTTAATGTACACCTGGGAAGGACAACTGTAATCTGAATTTGAACAATCAAAAAATAATGCAATTTAATTATTAAAGCAATTTAAAGCTACTAAGAACATGATGCACTGTTGAAAAGGTGATTCATTCTGAGGTGTTTTTTCTCATCATTGTATTCTGAGCTCTTCCACCAAATGAAGTTGCTTCTTTCCCTCTCTCTATAATCCCCCAAACTTGCCTAACCTGGTGGGACCAGAAGGATAATTAAGTCTCTTTAAGAATAAAGCACGAAAAGGGGCAGCTAGGTGGCACAGTGGATGGAGCACCGGCTCTGAAGTCAGGTGGACCTGAGTTCAAATCCAGCCTCAGACCAAACACTTGACACGTTCCAACTGTGTGACCTTGGGCAAGTCACTTAACCCCAACTGCCTCACCAAAAAAAAAAATTAAAAAAAAAAAGAATAAAGCACAGAGGTTTCAGAGGTTAACAGATATCCTCATTACCTAGAAAAAGGCAAATAAAGCAGTTTTCTAATAACAATTATAGCTACCATTTATAAAGTGCTTTAGGGTTTACAAACTCCTTTAGAAATATTATCTCATTTTATCCTCACAGCAACCCTGGGAGGTAGGTGCTATTATTATCTCCATTTTACAAATGAAGAAACTGAGGCAGACAGAGATTAAGTGACTTTCTCAGGGTCACAAGGCTGGTAAGTGTCCAAGGCCAGATTTGAACTCAGGTCCTACTGACTCCAGATCCAGTAGTCTGAACAGACTTCATCCTCTAGCTGTCTCAAATTAAGAAAGTCCAACAGTTAAGAAGTTGCTATTTTTCCTGTATTCTAGTGCCTGAACTGACATAAGGTACAAAGCTGGGTTTTTTCCCTTAGAGAAAAGAATCCAGGTGTTTAACAAAATGAACATCTTTTGATTTAAGGGATGAAAAATCTTTTTGCACCAAATCTGAATTCTAGATGTGACTGATAATTGCAGTTGCTATTTCCATTCACTGGAAGTCATTTCGGAAGCACAGAGAGGGAAGGACATTTATTGAAACAAACATATTCCCATGCTCAAAAACTGAAAAAGATCCTCTTCAGAAGAGGAA
Source organism: Vombatus ursinus (assembly GCF_900497805.2). NCBI lineage: Eukaryota > Metazoa > Chordata > Mammalia > Diprotodontia > Vombatidae > Vombatus > Vombatus ursinus. The sequence goes on along the minus strand of NW_020948983.1, from coordinate 58,057,581 downwards.
AACATGGTGATGCATGCCTGTAATCCTTGCTATTGGGGAGAGTTTAAGGCTGATGGATTGTTTGAGTTGAAGAGTTCTGAGCTGTGGTAGGGCTAAAGTCAACTGGGTGCCTGCACTAAGTCTGGCACAAACATGGTGGGAGTGGAGGGTCACTTGCTGCTTAAGAAGAGGCAAAATGGCTCACTATGGAAAAGCTTCCATAACAATCAATATTAGGATCAGGCCTATGAGTGGCTGCTACACTTCCAGCCTGGGCAAGACAGAAAGGTAGACAGACAGAAAGAAAGGGGAAAAAAAAGAGAAAAAGAAAGAAAAGAGATCAAAGAAAGAAAGGGCCATGTTAGTTTGTAAAACAATTTTATTTTTTCAATTCTTTTCTGGTAAACATCTCAATGTTTCAATGAGACCAGAAAACCTATCTTACCAATTAACATGAGTCCAATGGTTGACTTGAAGAAGCTAGAAGTCTAGGTACTAGAAAGAGCTGTTCCCACGGGCCATGGATTTGAATAGCCACAAGTAAAATTTGACAACACCAATAACTTAGTGTTGTTTTGCCTGCATTCCTGAAGAAAATAACCAATCTTACTAACAGTTTAGGAGCACATGAGGATTAATTATATAAGCAATCTTGCAAAATGGCCAATATAGCATAGTTCAATTCTCCTATAAGATTATACTTCGATACTGTATTTGCTTAGTGATTTTTTTCACACGTCACAGAATCCAGTTAAGTCAACGATGCCAGATAAGTTTGGAGCTCCTATATTATCCTTAATGTCTTTTACAAAGATTTTTAAAATCAGACTGAGTGGATTGACTTTGTGATTTATGATATGTAAGAACAAAGCTGTGGAATGAATTCAACAGTTATATATTACCAAGTAGGCAAAGATAAAGACTTTGGTTTAAATGTTATTTTTGCATAAGTTTACTTACCGCCATATAAGCATTTGTTCCAACATACGTCTTGGCTATAGAATTCACCAGCTATGAGACAAAACAGTCTGTTAGAACAATATAAAGATAATGTGGAAATAAAATGGGCAATTATTCCTCATTTAACCTACAATCATCATTCCTATAAATCAACTAAAAATTATATAAAAGGGAACAAATTTATCTACAAAGGCATTAAAAATGATTAAATCTCTCTTTTCTTTTGGATGCTATTTCGACTTTAAACAAGCACAGCATTACAGTTTATAGCAGATAACCTTAAACAATTCTGTTAAGCAGGATGCTTATAGCTTTAGTACCCCAAACCCGCCTGATATAAAAAGTCAATTTGAAGTAGAATTTGAACACACTCATTTTTGAGTCAGATGGCTCAAGATGTGAATGAAGTCACATGCATTACTAGAATGAAATGAACACTAAATACACTGGAGGGATAACAGACTTTGACAACTCATAATACAACGTTGACCTCCTCTTTGGTCTTCGTGTTTGGCTGAGAGTAAAGGTGGCTGCAATTCAAATCAACATCACAGCGCGCTCATGGGTCACTATCACTGAGGTTCTCAGGGGAGGCCCAAAATGGAAATTAATTAAAATTTGTGCTGCACATTGTAATGGCCCACCGCCATTGTTGCTCCCAATATTAATTTTTATTGTGGGCCAGTTGGGCTCCCCAGACACAGCTCCCACTCTGCCCTCCCTTTTGTCTGGCCAAAACGCTTTCATATCAAAGCTGCATATCAATGAAGTTTGCTATTCGTAAGTAGTAATTACAATATCAGCAGTTTTTACTGTCATTAAACAATGAACAATCATATTCTGATGAAGAAAACTCGCTCAGAGATTAAAAATGAATAACGTGTTCCCAGTGAGGCTACCATTCTGGGGTTCTGTTTGTCTGGCAGCTAGGTGATTTTAATTCCAGGAAGGAGGAGAGACAAAAAAAAATTGTAGTAGTAGAAGAGGGAAGAAGGAAAGGAGGAAGAGGTCTACCTGAGTGCTAACTCCAAAATCACATAGCTTGACCTGTCCTCTTGTGTTCACCAACATATTGGAGGGCTTCACATCTACAGCAGGATCAAGGAAAACCAAAAAGTAAATAATTCAATACCTATACCTCTTGATTATTAAAAAAAAATACAAGTACCAGTATACTTATATCTATGAAAATCAAATTATATCATCAGTTGATTAATTTCTAAATCTGAACACAGAATGATTATAAACACTATAAATAGAGACAAACAAAGCTCTCTGATAGTCTCCTAATTTTTTTCTGGTTTGTGTTAGATCAAGGATTGATTGTTACTATAAGTGAAATCAAATCTTTATTACAACAAGAGCAATATCATGAAGTTTCTTGATCCTATTGCCTTCCAGCCTAAATCCATGACCCTGTGATCTTGTGTCAAGGAAGAAGAAACTTCTTACTTTCGTTTTTTCTTACAATGGTTTGGTTGCACCAAACCCCTCTATGCTCACTCTCATGGATAAGGAGAAAGAAAAACATATCACATAAGCACTAAGAGTCCTTCTTGATGGGCTTATTCCATGTGGCAACCATGATTCTTTAAATACTCCTTCCAGTTAACACACTCCGCCCTTTTCTTTTTGAGTACATGTCAAACCGCTAAAAATTATTTAAGCCGCCATACCCATTGCAATCTAATCTACATCGTCCCACAAGGTTAAATTTCCAAAAACCCTTTCATATGAATTTTCCCCAGCTTAAAAGTCTTAACTGGTTCTCCACTGCCTACAGAATCAAGTCCAAATTCCCTAGCTAGAGTATTAACCCTATTTATCTTTGTAATCTTTTAAAATTTTTTTTTATTATGAACTTAAATCATCAACAAACATGACTGTTCCCATATGTGAAGAAAGTCAATCTTATTTTTCGTTATTTATCTCTGCCTATCTTATGCTACACTTAAAATAATCTATTCATTGTCCCTAAAACAAGCTTTCATGCCTTCCTGTAGGTCACCCCATCCTGGCTCATGCTATTTTTCCCACTTGGAATGTTCTAACCACTCTTCTCTGCCTATAAGAATGAGCCCTAAGCATTCCCCAAAATGCAAATAATTTAAGTTACATTACTTTCATGAAACCTTTCTTGTCCATCCCAGTCCTTTGTAACCTCTTTCTCACCTGAACTTCTCTCGTACCCACTGTCAGTAACATGCATTTGGCCCTTGTGCACTGTCTTGAATGATCATTTACTTTCTATATGGCCATGTCTTCTTCTTTAACTAGGTTAAGCTTCTTGAGAGCAGTAACTGTCATGTATTTCTCAGTATTTTCTACAGAACCTTACCTAACACATATGATGCTTGACAAAAATATTAGTTGATTGATTACACTTTATGATCTGGCCTTTTTTTCTGAAACAAACTGTATCTGAATTCTTTAAGTACCCAAACATTTCCCCTTTGGATCTTATAAAACACAATTTTAATATAAAAGAATTCTAAATAGATAGTAATTTCCTCACTGCTCTCATTCCTTTACCTAATATTTTGTCAAGAGAAAAGCAACAACAACAACAACAACAACAACAAAACCCAACCTATCATTAAAGTATCAAAGCTAAGGGTCAGTCTTTTTTAGCTCTATATTTATTTGGATTCTTACCCCATTCCACTCTCTCCTGTCTGAAATTTGCTCTCTCCACAGTTGTACCTACTGAAATCTCTCCTTTTGAGGCTCACCTCAGGTACAACTACTTCCATGAAACCTTTCCTACCACCTATCCCTCCCCTAGCCCAGAAGCTAAAAGTGATCTCCACCTGCTCCAATTTTAATTTAGTCCTTTGTCTACAACTGGCACGAGCTATCCTTATAAATCTGTTTTGTTTCAATTACACAACCTACAATAAGCCTACCAATGACAGAAGTGGCACACTGAAACATTTAGACTGATATTGTTCCAACACTTTGCAATGAACATAATTTAAATAACCTATTCCTTTACTACAAAGCCACTGCATAAAGTGGCTACTACGGATTAAAAATTTAAGTCAAGAGTAACTCAACTAATTCTAATTAAGGAATAAAATGCTATCAATGAGATTCAAACCACCCTCCATCTTAAAAAGTAGCTATGCTTTATTAGGTTTATATTTTCTGTAGTAGTTTCATTTGGGGAAACTTAGGAGAGGGCAGATTTTGAAATTCAGGACACCTAAATTCCAGGCAGCTAGGAGTACAGTGGATAGAGGGCAGGCTTAGAATCAGGAAAACCTGAGTTCAAATCCTGATTCAGATACTTAACTAGGTGTGTGACCCGGAGCAAGTCACTTCACCCTGTTTGCCTGTTTCCTCATCAATCAAATGAGCTGAAAAAGGAAACAGCAAACCATTTTCAGTATCTTTGTCAAAAACAAACAAACAAACCCATATGGAGATATGAAGAGTCAAACATGCCCAAAAATAGCTGAACACCACCACCACACCATCTAAATCCAAGAAAATGCTGTGTGATTCAGTGGAAAAGAATACTAGATTTAGGATGAGGACCTGGGTTCAAATCCCACTTCTGCCACTCACTAAATGGGTGACATTAGGCAAGTGACCTTGCCTCATCTCTCTCAGCCTCAGCTTTTCATCTATAAATCGAGGAGGCTGGACGAGATGGTTTCAAAGGTCACTTCCAGTTCTAAATCTAGGATCCTATAGTCTATGACCATGTAATATTCTGCATCCCCTACAGGACAGAGTAGGTGGTCTATAAATATTGCTTTGACAAAGAAACCACGTCAAATTTAGGTTTTATTGTACCTACAGCAAGATAGTATCATTGTTTCAGTTGGGGCCATAGCAGTTTAAACTGCATGGGAGTCAGAATAGTAGGGGGATGAAAAGGCTTTCAGAAAATTCTAGCGTTTTAAGCTGAAAGGAACCATCAAGACCAAACTCTTTGTTTCATAAATGAAGAAATCAAGATTAATAGAGAATATGGCCACTTTAGTGTCACAGCCAGTTCGATAACATGAGCTTCCTCCAAAGAGTAAAAGTAGAACCATAAAAGACAATTTAGCATGTACAAGCAGACACTGTGGATCCTCCTTCATCCATGTCTAAACAAGATTTATTTGGGCTTGGTTTAATTTTGATACCTGCAAGAAGTTAATTGAGCTTGTGGTCACTACTCAATAGATTGATGCATAAGCTTAGAACTAGTCACATCGGACTAATGCTTGCTTGAGGAATAATTTGCATCTTCTTTAAATTATACTTTTCTTCTCCAATACTTTTTGGAATGAGAAAAATACGATCATCTTCCACCCATTATTTGCCAACATACAATGTGCATGACATTTCAGGATAATAAAGTCTCAAGTGAGAACTATGTATATATGTGTATATTTCTTTTCTTTTTTACCTTCCTATACCCTCAGCTTAAATTCCCACCGTGTAGTGTGGTACAATTTTAATCTTCTAATATGTGGGAATGAGGGAAGAAGCATCAATTTAAGTTCAGGGATATCAACTAACCTCATATAAAGCTGCTGAACTATTGCTTCAAGATCCAATGAAAGTCTTCATGTGTAACATGCAAAGTCCCTAACTCCCCAGAATAGCTCTGAAGGAAAGGGGCACTGGAGTAATTTGATTTGCTTTGACTTCACTCCAAGCCAGACAAAATAAAACATCAAGAGAAGAGGCATAAAAAGGACTTTTTAAGAAGCAGTTAGTCATGTTCTTATTTCAATGAAATCTCAAGTCACAGAAAACAGAGGGAATGGGAAGGTATCATTTTTCCTTTAAAAACAAATTTTTTTCCTCCAAACAAGGCACACCAAAGATGAGTCAGTAAAGTAACAGATCATAAAGGGCAATTATCAGGACAGATCAGAGTCATTTTTATTTAATCAGGCCATTAATTATTAGAGTTTAATAATTAGGTACACTGAAAGCAAGAGAGCTAACACCAATAGTGGGTATTGATTTTATTGAGTCAGTCTAGAGAGGACTCCTGATTTATTTTTAAAATAAAAATAGGAGACAGAGAAACCAAGCACAGGTGTTTTTTTCATACAACTAAACATGAACATATTCTATAAAAATAGAAAAATTTTATTGCAAAATATAGATACCTGTTCACATTCAACAATATGATATAAGGCTAGAGTGAAACAGTACAACTTGGTGTTCTCTTCCTTTGAGGCTCTGAGGTTTAGTTATATGTTCTTTGTCACTGTGGTATAGTGGGAGAGTTATGAGTGCTGGCTTTCAGCCCTGTTTCTGCCACTAAATGGTATCCTGTACAAGCCCCTGAACTTTTCTGGGTCTCAGTGTATATATGGAAAATAAAGGTTAAACTAGATACTTGTTAATGCCTTATCTATAGTACCACATAATTTCAAATTAGACATTGGCTTGAATTGCTCACTGTTGTTAAACTGTTATAGCCAAACAGTTGATAGGCTGACTAGGAAAATTCCATTCCATTCATCGAAAGCATTTATTATGAGGGCCTACAACATGAAAGACAATGTTCTAAGTGCTGAAGGGGAGACAGAGATGAGTAAGGCATAGCCCTGCCCTCAATGGGCTTACCACTTAATAAAGTAGAATAAGGAACAACATACGCAAACCAGTATAATACAGGGTAAGATAGAAAAATACATGAGAAGAACAAATGTCTCACTCGTCTCTGGAGGAACAATGAAGGCTACATAAAGGAGGTACCATTTGAACTGGACCTTAGAGGATGATTGGGAAAAATGAGCTCATGATAGAATGAAAAGAATGACCCACTGTCATTCAAAAATAACCAACCTTCTTGCTCTTTATAGGTCTATGATAATCTGAACAGATATGATTTCTTTTTTTTTCTTCTTTTTATTATGGTAATTTTTATTTATTTTTTGTTTTCAACATTTACCTCCACAAGATTTTGAGTTCCAAATTTTCATCCCTTCTCTCCCCTCCCCCCACCCCAAGATGGCATGCATTCTGAATACCCCTTCCCCTAGTCTGCCTTCCCTTCTATCTCTCCCCCCCTTCTCTTATCCCCTTCCCCTTCAATTTTCCTACAGGGCAGGATGGATTTCTGTACCCCATTTCCTATATTTCTTATCTGCCAGTTGCATGTGAAAACATTTTTTTTAAACATGTGTTTTTAAAACTTTGGGTGCCAAATTTTCTCCCTTCCTCCCTCCCCACCCACCCTCATTGATAAGGCAAGCAACTAAATATAGATTATATATGTGCAGTGGTCCCTACAATACATTCTCCACATTGGAAACAGACTTTACCTTAACAAAGAGTTTAAAACTCAAGTATTAATTTTGCTATCAATGAGATTCAAACCATATAAACACTTCCATAGTAGACATGCTGTGAAAAACTAACTCTATTTCCCTTAATCCTATCCCCCATTTATTCTATTCTTTCTTTTGACCCTGACCCTCCTCAGAAGTACCTGCTTCTGATTATCCTCTTTTCCAATCTGCCCTCCTCTCTATCATCCCCCTACTCTCTTTTCCCCTTCCCCCCCCATTTTCCTGTAGGGTAAGACAGATTTCCACACCCAATTGAGTGTGCATGTTATTCCCTCCTGAAGTCAAATCCTATGAGAATCAGACTCACTCATTCCCTCTCACCTTCCCCTGTTTCCCCTCCACTGTAAGAGCCTTTTCTTTTCTGGTTTGTTTGTTTTTTTTTGTGGGATAATTTACCCCACTCTACCTCTCCCTTTTTCCTTCTCCTAGTATAATTCTCTCTCACTCTTTAATTTTATTCTCCAGATATGACCCCTTCATTTTCAACTCACCCTGTGCCCTCTATCTGTTTATCTATATCTATATATACGTACATATAATTTTTCCCCTCCAACTATCCTAATATTGACAAAGGTCTTATGAGTTACAAATATCATCTTTCCACGCAGGAATGTAAACAGTTCAACCTTAATAAGTCTCTTATGATTTTCTCTTTCCTGTTTACCTCTTCATGTTCCACTTGAGTCTTGTATTTGAAAATCAAATTTTCTATTCAACTCTGGTCTTTTCATCAAGAATGCTTTAAAGTCCTCTATTTCACTGAATGACCATTTTTTCCCCTGAAGGATTATACTCAGTTTTGCTGGGTAGGTGATTCTTGGTTGTAATCCTATCTCCTTTGCTCTCTGGAATATTATATTTCATGCCCTGCAGTCTCTTAATGTAGAAGCAGCTAAATCTTGTGTTATCCTGATTGTGTTTCCACAATACTTGAATTGTTTCTTTCTGGCTGCTTGTAATATTTTCTCCTTGACCTGGGAACTCTGGCATTTGGCTACAATATTCCTAGGAGTTTTCCTTTGGGGATATCTTTCAGGCAGTGATCGGTGGATTCTTTTAATTTCTATTTTGCCCTCTGGTTCTAGAATATCAGGGCAGTTTTCCTGGATAATTTCTTGAAAGATGATGTCTAGGCTCTTTTTTTGATCATGGTTTTCGGATAGTCCAATAATTTTTAAATTCTCTCTCCTGGATCTATTTTCTAGGTCAGTTGTTTTTCCAATGAGATACTTCACATTGTTTTCTAATTTTTCATTCTTTTGGATTTGTTTTACAGCATCTTGATTTTTCATCAAGTCATTAGCTTCCAATTGCTCTATTCTAATTTTTAAGGAAATATTTTCTTCAGTAATCTTTCGGACTTCCTTTTCCATTTGGTCAATTTTGCTTTTTAGGGCATTCTTCTCCTCACTGGGTTTTTGGACCTCTTTTACCACATGGGTTAGGCTATTTTTTAAGGTGTTATTTTCTTCAGTATTTTTTGGGTCTCCTTTAGCAAGCTGTAGACTTGTTTTTCATGATTTTCTTGCAAAACTCTCAGTTTTTCCTCTACTTCTCTTACTTGCTTCTCAAAATCCCTTTTGAGCTCTGTCAATTCATATTCTTCTTGGAGGTTTTGGATGGAGAAACTTTGACTTTGTTGTCTTCTTCTGGCTGTATGTTTTGATCTTCTTTGTCACAAAAGTAAGATAATATAGTCTGACTCTTTTTGTGCTGCTTACTCATGATCCCGGCCAATTACTTGAGTTTTAAACTCTTTGTTAAGGTAAAGTCTGTTTCCAATGTGGAGAATGTACTGTCCAAGCTTCGGAGGTTTGTACAGCTGCTTTCAGAGATACTTCTAGGGACCTGAAAATTTTCAGTTCTTCCAAGGTGCTATGATAAGGGTCAAGGTGTTTCCTCTCCAGCACCGCAACAAGCTTCACCACACCAGCATTCCTCCTCGCCCCAGGACCGCCCCTCAGAACTGTGACCAAGATCCAAGCACAGGTAAAGCAAGAGATTCCTGCCTCAGCCCTGGCAAAGGGATCCCTTCAATCCCCCTCTGATCAGCAACTTGATTCCCCCCCAGTCTGTGGGCCGGAAGCTCAGGAAACAGCAATGGCCCTGGGGTCGGCGGAGACCTAGCTCCTTCTCTCACCGCAGTCATAGACTTTTCCTACTGATCTAAGTTGTCTTTGGCATTCGTGGGTTGAAAAGTCTGGAAACCACCACAGCTGCCCGTGATTCAGTCTTCTGAGGCCTGCTCCAGGTTCACTGCGGCCTGCGCGCCCACACTGAACTGTGCTCCTCTCCCAGCCCGGCGTGATATACCTTTCTGATCAACCATCCAGGCTGTCTTGGGCTGGAAATTTGTTTTACTCTGTTTATCTTTTTGTGGGTTCTGCTGCTTTAGAATTTGTTTAGAGCCGTTTTTTATAGGTATTTGGAAGGGTTTGGGGGGAGAGTTCAAGCAAGTCATTGCTTTCCCTCCGCTCCAGATATGATTTCTTAAAAAAAGGCAGAAGAGGTTCCCCTGGGCGGGTCATACCTTCACAATGTCCTTGGAAGGCAGGAGCAATCTGACAGGGGTTGGTGTTAAGTGAAGTTGTATTTCAGCCTAACTGTTCCACCTGAATACAGGCTTCTAAAGATTTCTCCTAAATGACAAGAGATATTCAGCTGGGATGACTGAAGAGTCAACAATTACCCAATCACAACACTTGTCTTGTGTCACAATATTCTCCCACTCCTTCAGTGAGATTTCACAGTAAGCTGAGATTTCCAATGATAAATTGTATAATCTTTGACTTACAGCAGTGACAGTGCAAGCAGACAACAGGTGGTTTGAGGCAGTTCTAGCCAATAATTTGCAATGCTTAGAAAATTATCAGAAAAACATCTGGGAGAGAGAGAAGGGAGAGGCTGAAAAAGAAGCTTTGACAAAGAGGGTCTTCTGTCATTCTGAAGATTATAGCAAGTGGCTTTTTAAAGTAGTTTGGTAGTAACTGCCTGGAAAGGAGCCCCAGGAACCTTATTATGTTTTTCATTCATTTTTGTCTTGCTGCTACTTTCTTTTGTTTATTGTGATAACTTTCTTTTCTTTTTTGTCTCAAAGAAGGACTCTTTAATTAAGACCCAATTATTACACCCTAACTTAAATAGGTTCATAGATTTTTATAGCTGGAAGGGCCCTTAGAAATAATCTAATCCTAGGGTTCTTAACCTTTTTTGTGTGTCATGGACTGCTCGGAATGTTTTTAAATGCAAAAAAATAAAATACACAGGATTACAAATTAACCAATTATATTGAAGTAATTATCAAAAAATTTTTATGTCACAAATTTGCAGACCCCAAATTAAGAACCCCAATCAAATGTAAACCCCTCATTCTACAAATGAGAAAGCTGAGACCCAAACATGGAAAATGATTTGCCCCAAACCCCACAGGTAGTACATCTAAGCAGCAGGGCTGGTATCTGAACCCAGATCCTCTGACTAGATAGCCTCTGAAGACCCTTCGAGTTCTAGTCTAGATCAGCAATGACTCCCAATCCAGCGCTCTTCCTATGAAATCATGTCATCACATACTTCACGCCAAGAGAAAACGGACAAATCAAAACATTGCTACAGAGTAGGATGTCTGATTAATTCAAGTTCTATGTGCTTTAAAGATACTTGTAATAAATGATTTTAAGGTTCTTTCTCCAAGACAACTAAGCCTGTATCTATCTAAACCACCCCAAAATAACCAGTTTAAAAGTAAAAAACTCATAAAGCCAACCAATCCAATCGTTGGTCCAAGTAACACCAAAAAACTGGTTTGATGGAGGCTACGGCTGGACTGATGGATCTCTTCCACTGCGCTGACCAAATTGACTGTGAAATTGGCATCATGTAGATATAACCCAAATTTTCACACGTAATGGTCTCATGATGAAAGCTGTATTTTTATTTGGATTATATCAATTAACCATTAAAAATCCACATAAACAGAACCAAGCTGAAGCTCACTAATAAAAGCTAGCATTTGAAAGAGATTCTGATTTCTGTAACACTTCACAAAAGGCAGCACCACCTACTAGCCAGCCCCTGCTACCCACACAAAAAAGGGTCAAAGTGGGTGGCTATCCTGGGAGTCACATTTTGGCTTGTTGCCAATGGGTTTAAAAACAGATAAATAAAAGCTTTTTCCGAAACACTAGTTGAAAGCATTGTCCTACTTTGTTAGTGAGTATCTTTGACACAGGACTCATGAAACAAATTCCGAGAAAAATTTTGCCTCTGTAGTTGATTCTATTTGCTTTCATTTCTCAGAAAAAGAAAATAACAGAACAAACTTGTTTCTCTTCTTCCCTAAATTGTCATACAGCTCAGGGCAAAATTCCCTATTAAGTATATTAATCTGAACATTCAGGTGCCTGGTACCATCTATGATTTCTGCTTCTCTTAAGTGATTCCTGTTTTATCCCTCAATATCTTATTTTATACTGTGGTTTTAACCTTTAAGATCCTTAGTTGTCTGAGAAGTAGGTAGGATAGATATCTTAAAAAACGAACAAACAACTTAGTTTCAGAGAATGCTCTGACTCTGATGTCAGGTGACAGTGGATGAAGACTGAAACTTCTTCTTGACTTATAATCTTGACTTTTTTCTTCTGAAAAATCAATAAAAACATGCACACTAACTGTTCTGCAGCTAGGAAGCCATTCTCAGTTTAACTAGAGCTGGAGGAAATACCAGCAGGTCTCCCCTCCTAGTGACCACAAACAGCAGTACAACGGCCGCAGCCCTTCATCAGCCCTCTTCGTTATGGGTAATTGTCTTATGAAAAGACACCAACCAATATATCTATCTAGTTATTTCTCAGGGACTGCATTCTAATGAAGTAAAACAGCAGGTACAATTAAATATAGAATATGCTGACATTTTACATTACAAATTTATCCACGCACAACAGGAATGCACTTAAAGAAAACCACAATGCAATATAAAAGTTATTCTAATCATTCTATCACATAATAAAGAGCAGGTCAGCCAACTATTCTTTTAAGTGGCTTAAATAAAAATAAGCAGAGTAATTAAAGATTCTAAATGACACTTGCTGTCTTGAGCATCTTATGACGTAGTTTAGTATATAGGGACAATACTGTTCTACTGTTTGAGCCTGTGAGAGACATGATTCGAAAAGCTTATAGGGCTGGAAGGAATGGCAAAAAAAGGCCTGAAAGTCTAGTCCTCCCTTCTTCTCTTGTTCCCTGCACAGAAGTATGGACTAGGGACAAAGAAGAAGAATTAGGAGACCTGCGCTCCAGTTTCAGTTATGTGATTATAGACAAATCATATTGCCTCTCTGGGTTTGATTTACTCATCTGTAAAATGAATGGATTACATTAGATCATTTTGAAGGTCCTCACATTCTATGATCTAAAGTAAAAATCAAGAATACTAAAAACTATCTTGAATTCTTTTCATTCAAGACTATTTTAACTCCTGATTGTACAGTACCCCCACATAGGCTGGGTGACAGGTAATGCTCTGCTATTTTTCCTAAGGATCGAGCCTCCAGAGAAAAAAATTAGATGGGACCTAGGGTTTGGGTGGGACAAGTATCACTTAATGGGATTGCCATGATTTTTAGTGAAGCTTCTTGGGGAACAGGACTTAATGATGCTTTGTGTATTGTCACTGAATGCTAGGACTAGCTAGTGGACAGAGTTGGAATTTTACAACTGATGGAAAATTCATGTTAGCCTATCTCGTTAGGCATCTGCACAATTTCTTGCTATTAGTCCAATCCTACCTATAGCTCTGAAGAAGGCATCCCACACATTAATAGGAATGCACAATAGAAAACATCAATTCTGGTGAACCATTTTGTTTGGAAAGAGATTAGTTTCATCTAAACTGATAAGCTTAGCTTTCAGAGGGAGGCGTCTCATCTTTTGAGAAAAGTGGAAGAAAAGCAGGTAAAGGCAATATTTAGATTTCCTATAATTGGTCCAAATAGTATCTTCCCTCTCCCTTTCCGTTCTAGAGTTACTCATGAGAAGCAGCCCCGTCTGACCACACAACTACTTCCTGAAGTTCAGGCTTCCAAGTACCTCCTATTACTGTCCCTTAGCTAGCAGGAAGTGATAGGATCATAGGATTCACAGTGGAAAGGGATTTTATATATCACTTACTCCCACCCACTTATTCCGTGAAATTTAGGACCAAAGAGGTCATGCAGGTTAAGTAGTAGAACTGGGATTTGAACCCAGGTCTTCATACTCTAAATTCAGTACTCTTTCCAGGGTAATACAGCCTTCCTCCTTGCATCAACAAAGAAGGACTCTTCTTTCCCAATTTAATTAGCTTCCCAAAGTCAAGCCCAAAGAGAAAAAAGGCAGATGGGGAGCGATCATCAGGCTGCCAGAATTCTTTAGTCCATTCTGCTTCAAGGCAGCATTATCCCATTTCCCCAAAGCTTTAAAACAGGAAGTAGGACTGCAGAGATTTGACTTCAAATTACACTGTGCATTTCAAAGACCACTATGTAATCCTAAGAGCAGTTAGGTTGGAACAGCAGATAAAGTGCCACATCTGGAATCAGGAAGACTCATCTTCCTGAGTTCAAATGTGGCCTCAGACACTTATTAGCTGTGTGACCCCTGACAAGTCACTTCACTCTGTTTACCTCAGTTTCCTCATCTGTCAAATGAGCTGGAGAAGGAAATGGCAAACCAGTTCAGTATCTTTGACAAGAAAACCTCAAATGGGGTCATAAAAAGGTGGACATGACTAAAACCACTGAACAATATGTTACTTCTGCCCAACTCACCCTCTGCCCCCACCATTAGCTTGTTCCCTAACCAATGATCAAAGTCTAAAGTAAGAGCCCCAAGTACAATTTTGCTGAGAGCCCCCTTTCACTACTCTACTCAAAGAAGTAGCCTCATAAATGTTGGAGGGTAGAGAACTCCACTCTCCTTGTAGGGTACTTGAACTCCAAGTTCAAGCTAACTATGTGGGCTCTACCCTAAGAGCAGAGCTATTCCTGAGGATGATTTCTCAAAGGCAAAGCAGGTGGGACTGCCCTTTCCACAGGCTGCATGCTTACTTCTTTCTGCCCCAATATAGTCCTTGATATTTTAACCTAGTCTCATTGATATAAAGAAGAGAGTGGTGAGAATGGCAGCATGGCTTCTGTGTACTCTCTCTTTGGGATGCTCCTGGGGCCCACAGCTCTCCTCTAGTGATGTCATCCCTGGCATGGGAAGAAATCCCATATAACTTTGCCTGCTTAAACAGAACACTAACACACAAGCAGTTAACTGAAAGCAAACTAGCTTACTGCAACAGGAATAATCACATTTTCTTTTAAAAAATCACAATTTTAAAGTGATAAGTTGCTAGTCTCCTCTTCTTTTAAAAATCATTATGATAAACACAGAAATCCCCAGAGATCTCCTTAGGCAAAGGGAATGACCAATGTAGGGGAGGAACCTTAATTCCCAGACATTCATTCATGTAGTTAGAGCTAGGGAAAAACCAACAACCCAGAGTCATTAAACTAGTTTGTTTACCTCAGCTAATGGGCTGTCTTTTTTTTTTTCTGCAAAAACACAAATGTTCATGAATTATGATCTACTGCAGCATTGGTATGTGATTAATATTTGCATTTAGAAGGCAATATTTAAAGGGCTTTTCAACAAGAGTCAAAAAAGGTCATTATACTCCCATCACTAGTACTCGCTTTAAATAAATGTGTTTTTTGTTTTTTTTTTCCTCTCTCTAAAGCACCAGGAATAACCAGGTTCTCTTTGATATGTTTGCTTAAACAGCTCTGCTGTTTGTAGAAAAGTATCCTGGTCAATGATTTTGGGTCAAGAGGTCAAGAAAGGGAAGTACCAAAAATTCTGGTTACATTGTCATTAGATTAGCCAATTTTTGATGGTTCCTTTAAGATGTAATAATTAAACAATGATTATCTGTTTCTGATTCTTAAAAATTATCCCATACCTCAGAAAGCTTTCAAATAACTTACAATGTTTAGAAAGTCGAAGGTTATTTGACTATATAGGTGCACTTAGCTTTCAGCTGTGGTCTTGAAAGTTGTGCATAAATTGAATTTCTATAAAGTTAATTGTTTAAAATGCATATAAGAAACTTTCTATTTATAAGAATGTTAATCTGTTGCACCTTTTTTTTTTCTGGTAAAGCAAAACAGCACTCCTAAAACACTGTTTTCTCTAAGTCTGAATAGTGTATTGTGTTATTTTCTTTAAAGTAATTGATGTCTCTTGTTTTTCACACCCATCATTAACTGAGACCTGCTCCCCAACCTCCTTTTGACTTAACTGTTTTTCTTTATACAAGGGCAACCATATTTGACAGTGAATGCAAAATTCTGAACCTGTAGTTCCTCCCGCTTTTCTCCCATCCCCACTGAAAGGAGGGAAATGTGTTTCATCATTGGCTTTCCAGGACCAGGACTTGTCATTCCAATTAATCACAGTTCAGTTGTTATTGAGTGTTAGTTTTATTTACATGATTAAAATTACTGTGTGTGCCCTTTTCCTGGTTCTGCTTTCTTCATTCTGTATCAGTTAATGTCTTCCCATGATTCTCAAAATTCAGTTTAATTCCATTCATTTAACACAATTTATTTAGCCATTCCCCAGTTGATGAGTATACCTTTTGTTTCCTGGGGCTATGGAAAGGCAGGTACATTAATACCCTGCTCATTTGTTTTACCATTATGGAAAATAATTTGGAATTATTCAAGAAAAATCACTAAACAGTTAATATTCTTTGATACAGAGATCTCACTAGGAAGTTGGTTTGTTTTTTTCTTTATTTAGTTATTGTTGCTGTTGTCTTCTGCTATCATAAAAATGTGCTACTGTGAATATTTAGTATGTATAGGATCTTCCTGCATTCTGTGACTACCTTAGGGTATATTCTCAATACTGAGATCTCTAGGTCAAAGAATATTCACAGTTTAGTGACTCTTCTGGAATAATCACAAATTATTTCCCACAATAGTTAGGCCAATGAGCAGCTACCCCAGCAGTATTGATATGCCTGCTTTTTCACAGCCCCTCTAACATTGTCTACTCTGGCCTTTATTTTTGCCTATTTGATGGGTATGAGGTGAAACTTTGCTTTCATCTTTTTTGTAAAGCAAGACTTCTTTCAAATTACGCAGGAGACTAGGTTTCTCTTGACCTTTTTTTGCAGTTATGAAGCAATGAGGTATTGAAGCATTTCCAATACACTCAAGTAATGTCATTGGTTTTTGGCATTTATGATTATTCTAACTGGAAGCTAGATTTATGAAGGGGAAAGATAAGGTTGAGCCATGAAATTCCTGGTACAAAGATGTATTAAAATCTTAAGTCTATGCCTTTCTAAATAAAAATCCGTTTGGTCTATACTTTAGTTAGCAACCGCACTTCTCAAAAAATATGAAAGCTCTTGTGTCAGAAAAAAAAATGTTATACAAATCAGATCCACAAGGAGAAAAATTTTCCTTGAACACCAAGTATCTTGATATTTTCTTTCTACAAACTTCCCACATCTGTGTAAGGCTACCCCAGCTTGATTGCCAATTTTATTTTTTTTTAATCTAAGTTCCATTCTCATTACCCTTCCATTTCTATTTTTTATCCTCAGGGAAGGAGAGAGCAGTTACTGCCAGGGCATTCTCACATCTTCCAAAGAAATGGTATAGGTGTTAATCTTGTATTTATGTTTGATGTGGGTAATGATGGTTATGACTAGAGCTTTAGGTTTATTAATATGCAGGGCTATCACCTCATTAGTGGCATGCATGTTTTGAAGTTAAGCTGCAATGTTTGCTATAATGTCTGATCTGGCCTAACAGACTTCCTCATTGTTCATTTCCTTTGTTTTTATCCACAGTCAGTAGGTGCCATGCTTGGAGAACTCAGACACGTGCCTTTTAATAAGGACAGTTTTTCCACAGCAGCTAATCATTGTGGAATTCCTGAGCCATTTTTAATAACTATTTCCTAATGTGATTTTATTCCATTTTTGGTATTGCATTATAAAAAATATTTACTAATTATAACACAGAAATGGAAAATACAACAGACACTCTTATTTGGTTTAGGAATGGAGTGTTCTAATATAAATGTACAATATTTACACACATTGATTACCAATTTTGAAAGACTTAAGATGCAATAAGATACAGTTAACAGTAGAACCATATATAATACATTTTAATTTTTTGATGATTCAGGATGCAGCAGCCTCAGGGTTTTATTATGAATGTCAATTATCTGTATATAATGTCAATTATTTGTAACTGAAATTCCAAAGCACTGGTTAATAGGGATTTCCACTTGAAAGAACGCCAAATAAACTAGATTTTACTATAGTAAAATCTACTGCTATAGCAGTAAATTTCAACTGGACAGCTGGTTTGCCAGCTGCCAATTGTTCATATTACCTAATACTCTAAAAATTAACACTGGACAACTCTTCAACTATGCAGATTCACTATTTCAAGTTTCTTTGGAAGTGGTATAGCACCTTTTAGAAAATTAAATAGTGAAACATATTTTCTAGCAGGTTCTGTGTAATTGGACACTGGATGTCAGTGTCTCTCTTTTTCTCTCTTATTTTAATACACTAAGCTTTAACATCTTAAAAAGTTAAAATATGATGCTAGTAATTGTACAATTGTAAAAGTATAAATAACTTAGTGACAACTTAACAAAAAAACATAACTTCATGTGTGGGTACTGCTATCAACACAAATTTGCAACCCCTCTTCATTTTAAAAGACTGTTTTCTTAAATTTCTCTGGCCCAAAATATTCAATACCCAGACGCCAACCTTTTAGGGTTGTGCCTCTTAGGTAGGCTGGTCCATCTCTAAACCTAGACTTTAGAGGTCATCTAATCCAACAACCTTATTTCACATATGGGAAAACTGAGGTTAAGAGAGGGGAAGTAATTTGTCCAAAGTCACAGAAGCAGTAAGTCAGGTTTTCTTATTCCAAATTCAATATTCGTTCCATTACTATACCACGGTGTCCAGAACTTAAGCTCTATTGCCATAAAGGTCACTCCATGTCAATATGATTTAAGTGGAGGATATCAATAATGGTATTTTATAACAGCAAATTACAACAATACTTGAGGATTCTATGTGTAGGCACACACATAGTGAGGGAACTCCCAGTGTGGAAATTTTCTCCACAAACACAGATCACAACTCATCTGGAACTGAGAAGATCGCCTGCAGCTCGGAGAAGGTAACTGAATTATTGCCCATAGTTGCACAGCAAGAACATATCAGAAACAGGACCTGAATCTGGGTCTTCCTGATTCTAGGCCCAGCACTGTACCCACTATATAACCCTGCCTCTCAATAATAAAGAATTATCCACGCAGCTAAAAATCAGGAACAGTGAACTAAAAGGAAGCCATTTACTTGATCCATAAAAGATTCCATGTTTCTTCAGTGTGGGTGTTTCCCCTCCTTGCAGATCATAAATCTTTCATGCTTTCTTATCCTGTGTAATTTTTGTCCATCTTTCCATAAATTCTCCACAGAGCACCAAAAGTGCCAGAGGCCTTCCTTTGCTTCTTTTTTTTTTTTCTAATAGTTTGTGGATGTCAGTATGTCCTGTGGGTGAACAGCCCACAGGGGTCATTCTTTGAAGTATACACAGATACTCCCTACCTGGTTTTAAGCGCCCACTTGAAAGCTTGTGGGGAGCCTACTTCTAGCCATGCACAAGAGCTTATGATGAAGAACCCCCTAACAGGCCTCTGAGCCACAAGATCTGATGATTCAAAGTTTATGAAAAAGCAAGCTACTGGAATCGAGGGGTCCTCTTGCTTTTTGGTTGTGAAGTGTGTTTACTATTTTGAGTTGGTCTCAAGAGGGTAAGGAGAAAAGGCAGCTGCTCTGTCTCTCACTCAACCTCAATGTAGCTGTAAGGACCTGGGCACCTCTGTCTATTCTTCCCTGATTTTAGGCAAATGGATATTCCAAGATGGAAATGTCCAGGCACCTGTGAGTTTTCAAAGTTCTGAAATGTCCTGCAAGGCCTATGAAATGGGGGCTATTACATCCACTAAAGCAGCATTGGCTGATGGTGGAGGAAGCACTGGGATCAGACATACCAAGAACAGAGGAATGTGGAAAGAGTTGCTGGAGAAATTAGGCAGCTGTAGGAAGTAGGAGTGAGATGTGACAGACAGACGCACTGACCCCCAAAAGTTGTGTGAGAACACTGTAAAGGGAGACCAAGAGTTGTCAATTACCCCTTTGCTATATTTCCTTACATGTTTGCTTCACGAATCTTGTACCCTTAATTTTTAGTTCACTCTCTCATAGATATTGTGGGAATTGGTGGAAGAGTATGCCCCAGGTTTAGTGGGGATAGAGCAGAAATGTCTTACACCCAATATTTTTGTTATATCACCTTAGTAAATGCCTTTGCTAAAAGCCAGGTAGATTACTACAGGGTTATCTTTAGAACATGAGGCTGGCAATCTCCCTTATGGAGACCCAACTTACAAGATTGACTGTAAACTTCAGGAGCAACCCCAGAAAAGGACCTAAGTATAAAAGGCCTTCTCTTTTTTTAAAATTAATTTATTTTTAGTTTTCAACATGCACTTCCACAGGCTTTTGAGTTTTAAATTTTCTCCCCCTCCTTCCCCACCTCCCTCCCCAAGAAGGCATGCAATCTGATATAGGCTCTACATACACATTTCTATTAAACATATTTTCACATTAGTCATGTTGTAAAGAAGAATTAGAACCAATAGGAGGAACCACAAGAAAGAAGAAACAAAACAAAAGAAAAAAAAGAGCAAATAGTATGCTTTGATCTGCATTCAAATGCCATAGTTCTTTCTCTGGATGTGGATAGCATTTTCCATCACGAGACTTTTGGAGATGTCTTAGATCCTAGCATTGCTGAAAAGAGCTCAGTCTATCAAAGTTAGTCATCGCACAACATGGCTGTTACTGTGTACAACGTTCTCTTGGCTCTGCTCCCTTCACTCAGCATTGGTCCATACAAGTGTTTCCAAGTAAAAGCTCACTGTTGATACCCAAGCAGTCCAACTCTTTTTCTCTTCATATATTCCTTGATAACGTCGATGCCTTTTTTTGTGTGCATGTGATAACTGGTAAAATACGGCAGGTTGTTTATTTGGGATCACACAATCTCAGAGTTGGAAGGAACCTCAACAGTCTTCAGGTCCAACACAGAGAAACAATCCTTACTATAACACACCAGACTAATGGTCATCCAGCCTTTGCTTGAAGATCTCCAGGGAGGGGAAACCTACTACTACTTTCACTGTGCATCTTTCCATAACCCTTTGGGTAACTGACAATTTTGATTCTTCTAAGATCATGGTGCTTGATAATCTGAAGACATGATATATTTTTGCAAGAATATTGGCATTAAAAAAAGATGAACTTCTATATCAGTAAGCAGCATGGGTTCACTGAAAGCACTATACAATTTCTCAAATGTAATCCAGTCCAATTTCCATCTCCTATTCAATTCTGGGCCCATTGTGCTGGCCATCTGCAGTGTTTGTTCAAGACCTATATACTGATAGCTGAACTCAGTGGGCTGCCTGTTCAACTTGCATGTCATGATTGGCAATATGCATTTTTCATCACTTTGTTTTTCCAAAGTGGATGGCTAATCTCTTTCGAATGATCATGGATTTCATAAAGAAGGCCCTATAGTGTTCTAGGCAACTTGCACAATGTCATCCACAAAGAGGAACATCTGGTGAATCTCACCATCAATAAAGAATCCCTCTTCTATTTGGGTTCTACTCCTCCCCAACACTACTGAATATCTTAGGTGAATATTTTCCTGCTTTATGCCTCGCTTGATATTGAACATGGTTATTTCTGTGGTTGCATCTGTCATGGTACCTTACATGATTTTCAACATAAGCTTGAAAGACCCTATGAGAGCAGATTCTGTCCAGTGTGGTTTTTGAGCTCCTTCTGGTTTATTTCTGAAGCTGCATGCCTGAGGGGATAGGGGAGAAGTCATGGTTGAGGGGAAAAGAGATACTGAGCATGTGATCGATTCATCAACAACATGGCAAAAGCAGGGCCCCCTCATCCTGTTACTGTGGATATGTTAGTGAGGAGGTACAAACCCTTGAGAGCTCCAGACTTTTACGGCTAAGCTCCTGGAACAAGAATATTGCCCCAGTCAGATGATGCCTTACTGTTTTACTAATCCACAGGAGATAATAACTATAACTCCCTGCCTATTTCTCTGAGGAAGCTGGACAAGGTCCTAGCTTTTTTGGGGGGGCACTGCCAGCTCTGCACACTTGCAACCAAAGGGGCTTTTGTAATTGGGAATCTGGACAGAAATGCACTTTACTTGATGGAAGACAGCTAACTACTGGGGAACTACCAATTTTAAGTCTGAGTTTCAGGTGAGGTTTAGATATCCTCAAAATACATCATGCTTTAACTTCAAGCATCACGCAGGGGACGAGACTCTTTTCGCCACATGAATCTGGGAAAGAGGAATTTTTTTTTTTTCATTTTGCAAGGCAATTGGGATTAAGTGATTTGCCCAGGGTCACATAACTGGTGTCTGAGGCTGGATTTGAACGTAGGTCCTGCTGACTCCAGGGCCAGTGCTCTATCCACTGTATTACCTAGTGGCCCTAAGAAGTGGTTTTAAAGAAGGGTTTGAGAGATGCATTCTAAGGTGGCCTAGTAAGTACCTTGCCAGAGATAACTTACTAGATCTGATGGACCTTCTTATCCAACTGGAGAAAAGATAAACATCAGAAGAGGGTGTGAGTATAGGATCTCAAGCTGGCCAGGATAGGGAGGTCAACGGGAAGACCAAAGCCATGTAGCTAAGAGCTACTTGGCCCAGGCAGCTTCCTGTAACTGCCAATATAGGGGAAATCATGGCCTGTGTTTTCAGTACAATTCCAGATCATCTGATTGCCACTGTTACTGGTTGAAGATTCAGAATGGAGATGGGGAGCCTGTGAGAAGGCAAGGGAGCTTAAGGAAAAGAGCAACATCTGAAGTCTCATTTCCCAAGTACAGAGCCATACTGAGTCTTCTGGTCTAGTTTTTTGTTTGTTTGTTTGTTTGTTTTTGTCTACGTGGTACTATCCTTATCATGATATCAGGATTAATGCCACTTTGACAGAAAGTGCTCAAAGGATAGTCAAGGTATATTTCCCATGATTCATATGATAAGAAACAAGGATTGGAAAAGGAATATCAGTACCCTTCCAGCCTTGAGAAGGGTCCTTACATATGAGGGTAAGGAAGTGTGGTGGACTGGACCTTTAAATTCAGATCTTTTCTTTGGGTCTGATACTTTCAGATACTGAAAAGAAGGGCTGACAGACAGAACAACGTGGCCCTTAGCATTTCTCAGCTCTTTGAAAGACAGGCAGAAGGAAGAACCAAGAAAATGAATGTTGCAAAGATTCTAGACAAGGAAACTCTAGGAAGACAAGGTAGTGGTGCTTCTCTGCAGTACGGACTCATGAACCCAGCAGGAGTTAGGCAGTTTTCCCTGCTTTATGGCAGGGTAACTCTCACTCTCAGAAGAAGGGAAGGGAAAAACATGAGTTGGAAGGAAGTTACTATCAGATATTTGGGATACTTTCAGGCTGAAAGAGGGAATAGGAAGAGATGGGTGCCCCCTGGTGTAGAAGACTCCTTCTTTGTGTCCTGTCATGAGAGGGGTGGCTGCAAGGGGGAAGCAAGTGTCTAGAGTTCTTCATAGGGGTATTTAGCAACATCAGATAGTAGTTTCAGGGATAGTATAATATATGTTGATAGAAGTCTGGGAGACTAGTCTGAGCTGTGAGTCCAGTAGCATGTAGAGAGTTATTTAATGCATGTGTGTTCTAGGTGTAGACATTTATGAATAGAGAGTCCAGTAGCAGCTTGTTCTAGAGATGAAATTACAACATGAGAGGAATTAGTGTGCAGCTTGGAAGCTGGCATGAGAACAGAGGGAGTAACCTGAAAATGAGCATAAGTATAGCAAGTATACAAGGGAAGAGGGTTGTGACTTGGCTGCTAGTACCCTCCCCACTGTGGTGTGAGGCTATGATGAAAGTCCTTAAAATCAGATTCTGTATAATATGGTATATCTGAATTGTGGGCTATTGATTTCCTCCTAGTTTCTGTTTCAGAAGGAGTGTGTCATGGAAACAATGAACATGAACCTGGACAGACTTTGAGAGACAGTGAATAGAAGGACCTGGTGTGCTATGGTCCATGGGGTTATGAAGCGTCAGACATGACTAAACAACAAATTGGGTCCACCAGTACCAGTGTTCCAACTTTCACTGGGTTGTGACAGTTTATTTGTAGAGAATCTTTAAGGCTGTATTTTGTTTAACTAAGTTAAATGTATATTTTTAAAAACAAACAGACAAAAGGAAGTGGAATCTTATTAAAACGTCTCTATTCTTGCCAGTAAATCATGTAATTAAAATCGTGGTCTGCTACAAAAAACAAGCTGTGAAAGCCTGTTTGCTCCCTTTTCATGTCTTGGTAAAAGATACCCCTGATGCATTCACAGACTATTCTCAAAAAGATGATCTAGAGATGAGAAAGTCAACATATGGGTCAGTATCTGTTGATAGTTTCTCGATCTTTTAGGGGACTAGGGAGAAAAGAAAATACCATTTACGATTTTTTTCATTTTTTTTTTTTGCCATCTTTACCTCTCTCATATAACCTAAAAACCAATCCCTGAGACTTTAAAATTACCTGGGGCACCCATTTTTTCTAACTTCTGAAGTGGCATTGCTACCTTCTCACAGTTTATCACATGCCAAGGTGACAAGAATCCAAAAATGGTAGTTCCACCATTGCTGCCAGTGAAAATAGGTCACCACTAAAATGCTGGCACATTTGTACTATTTCATATTACTCTACTATTCTCCCAGTTTTATCTACAAATGCTTTTAGGATAATCTAGCTTGGTTGGGTCTCATATCAACTTGTCTGTAGACTAATTTTTGCCTGAAATGCTTATTACTATTTTGTGAGGAGATACTGCTTATAATGTCATTCTCCTCTATATAATTTTGCAAATGAACTTGTACCCTAATACCATGTTGTCCTTGGTTGCCATGTGTTTGCTTGGCAAAGAGATCTACTGGCTAAAGTAATTTCTTGTTTTTTCTGGTCACCCTGTTAAAATAATTCTATGTATTCATTAAATTCCTCTGGTGACAACTGGTCTGTTCCTGTCTCTCTCCATTTCAGGAGACAACAACTTGCTTAAATAAGTTAGTATGACTATTGTATGCTATTGTAACAGCAGTCTTCTTGTCATTTTTATCCCTCTTTCTTATTTGGTGTCAACTATGACCTATGCTCTAATCAGTTACTAACGTGACCACACAGCTGACTGTGAAACAGCTCCCACAGTGGTAACCATTCATTTCTTTACCTGATAAGACAGAGTAAATTTCTTTTTTTTAATGAGGCTATTTAGTGCTCAACTCTCTTCTTAATGACAATGTTCATGATAGAGAGGTTTTTCTCGCCTTTCTTAACGCTGCATCATATTTTTCAGCAGTTTCACTATCCTTCCCTAGGCTCACCTTTACACTGGTCACTAAGTGTTAAGGTACATACACTGACTTAGTTTCGAGTATCTTATTAAAACTATATAGAATTTCCCCTTCTCCTCATCTTCCGTGACAGATGTTGATACAAACCTACAATTATTTTTAGTGTAGTATGCTTACACTCATTCTGAGCATGGCAAAGTCCGATAACCGAGTGTTTTATGACATGTTTCCAGTTGACTTTCGGCACATGTACAACTACTCTATTACTCTAATCACCTCTTCAAGAAGAAGCTGCAGCTTCCCAATACTGGTGCACACATCAAGAGGTAGAAGGAGCCTCAAGGGCCAAGCAGTCAATCCCCTCACTTTTCAAATGAGGAACCTGAGTCCTAAGGAGACTATGTGATTGCCCAAGGTCACAAAGGTAATAAATATTAAGAGGCAGCATTCTGACTCCAGAGCCAGCACCCTTCCCATGTACTGGATTTTGATTTATATTAGGAGTGGTAATAAAGAGATGGCTCAGGTTCTCTGCAGTAGACTGCATATTAAGAACATCAACAGTTATATTATTGTTTGCAGATGTCTGGAGAACATGCCTTCTGTCAGGTCACTGTAAAAGTGCACAAAGGGTCACTTTGTATTTTCTTTTGATGCGTCAGGAGGGTCAAACAGCTGATCACCTATCTGCTCTTCACTTAGCTGGGCTGGTCCTTGGACAACAGATGTAAACTGTTGCCAGGCTTGCAGTCAAAGCCTTTTCACTTTGGTAAGATCTAGCAGAGTCTGAGGCCCACTGGTATAGCCTTTGAGAACCCAAAGTCGTCTCCATATCACAGTGATGAATCATATTGGGCCTTTTTGTGGAGAAGGAAGCCATTTAAACATGGAAAATAATTTTGTTCATTCTATAACCAAACACATCCACATTTCCTTAATCCTTTGTTTCCAAATAACACACAATAAATTCCTCGCATTTGACAGAAAAGCAAAATTCACATTAAAGGAGACTTAATTAAGATTATGGGTGAAAAAGCTTAGAACATTTCCCAGCCTATGTTCCATGAAACTCTGGTATGAATGACTAGGAGGACCATTTAAAAATAAAAAATAAAAATAAAAAAACCATGATACTACTATATTTTCACCTCTAAAATGTTAAATATAAAATTATATAAAACATCAATGTGATAACTGAAAGGGGTATGAATATAGTTTTAATTTTCCTTATTTAGCCTTTCAAAATACTTCTTTTCCCTCATTTTCCTAGGAAGAAAATGCTTTTATAGAACCCCAAAGGGTTCTATGGCCAAGTCATTTCGAGAAAAGCTGACACAGATGCTTGTTTGTTGTTTATTCTACCCAAGTCTCTCTTCCATTGTCTCCTCACAGTATCTCCCCCATAGCATTTTCCATTTCAAACACAGTGCCCCGGTCTTGAAAAATCCTTTGTAATTTGGTATTTGGTACATATACTGCCAGAATTTTGATCATGATTCATTTAAAGAAAATAAAAATGAGTTGCTGCATTTTAAAGAAAATGCAGCTATGAGCGTGCCCAGTAAAAGTGTATATAACAACTACATTACCTATTTAATTGCCTGAGCTGATCTTAAAAGCTCTGATCTTTAATTGCCTGATTGAACTGATCTTAAAAGCTACATCTTTTTTTTTTTCTTTTTAAATCAAGGAGAAAATTAAATAGGGGCTTTTTGGTAAATAAAATGGTATCTTTAATCTTCTTTTTTTGTAGACTCCAAGTTATTAAATATGAACAATAGAAACTACAAATATCAATAGGCATAGTAGTAACTTCTCAATATAGAGTAAATTTCTGTCTAAAATTCTTTAACAAAATCTTCTGGGATGTCTGGGAGCTTCTACTTCTCAATAAAAACATAAGCTTTTAAATCTAGAAGGTGAAGTTTAAATGCATAAGCCAAGAAACTCAAAGCTAAACACATAAACATATTTGATAAGTTGTATTACCATAGCATATTTATTTCTATAGTTTATCACTCTTCAACAGTGGAAAATAACTGTGCAACAGCATTTTAATTCATTATTCTATCTATCTAGACAGATACA
This sequence comes from Vombatus ursinus, assembly GCF_900497805.2. Classification (NCBI taxonomy): domain Eukaryota; kingdom Metazoa; phylum Chordata; class Mammalia; order Diprotodontia; family Vombatidae; genus Vombatus; species Vombatus ursinus. The sequence goes on along the minus strand of NW_020948983.1, from coordinate 58,030,669 downwards.
GATATGTATATATACAATGGCAATTATTTAAAACTGAAATCCCTTGAAGGAACATTGCCGGACCATGAGATATTAATTATTACCCTCTCATGTTATTCTTTATGGCCTAGTTTTTACTTTGTGTAAAATAAGAAATTGATCTAAGCTGGGGGGGAGTGGGGAATGAGGGGAGAATGAGAAGAAAAAGGTCAACTAAGGATTTCTCTTTTGAAGGGTCCATGTAGAAACCACTAAGATACTCCCTCTTATTGACTGTGCATTGGCAAAGCCTTTGCTCAGTAGAAGCTCATCTAAGGCTGGGGAAGAAGACTTAGTAAAAGGATATCTAACTACTGCATCTACCCTAGTAAGTGGGATAAAAATATCTGAATGCATCCAGTGAAGTGGCAGCATCCATACCAATGATACAAAATGTCAGTATATCAAGGAAAGAACTCCCTCTACCACGCAAAATGCAATTCTTCCATTGCTCAATAGATCCTTCGAGTTGGCTGAAAGTCAGGATTGGTCTGTGATGCTATGATTAGTCAATGTCAAAGGCAGCATTTGAACCCAGGACTTCCCGACCCTAAGTCCAACATACCATTCATTATGCCATGATGCCTCTCAGAGATGCTTGTAATATGTCTCTCAAATAGACTTGACTATAAGGTCTATGATTTGTGTGTGTACTCAGATGAATACATAGCAATTGCACTGAAATGCTACTGCTGCCACACTAAAGAAAGCTGGGTAGCTGAGTTGTGGGTACACCAAAACAGTACTTGTCAATAGCCCTGAAGACTACATCAGTCACCCTCCCATGCTAGGGGACTCTAGTCAGCAAATACAGGCAGGGAGAAGCAGGACCTTTCGACTTATATTTGTTAGTCTAGCCCAGGGGTGTCAAACTCAAAACAGTCTGTGGCTGACTTAGAAAACCACGTATCAATTGACTTAGAAAACAACGTAGCAACATGTAAATGCACTTGAAACAGCTACCTCTTCAGCACCCTATTTCAACAGAAAGGAAAAATAGCTATTTTCCTAACATCGATAGTACAAAAAAACAATCAAATAACCCACCTGGATTAACAACCCAGATAATCTGTATGACCTTCCTAGAAGAAATAAGAATGGCATGTCTATGTGTTGCTGCTAACAAGATCTCATCCAGAAACCTTCAAAAGACTGGAATTATCTATGTGTTTTCTAATTTTAAAAAAGACAAACTAAAGATGATTGCAGGTTAACTAAAACTTCATAGCTACTGAATTTCTCAGAAGGATTTTCAGAAGATTCACAGGTTTCATAGCAGAAAAGGTCCACCTGATAAGCAGCTTCTACCACCACAGGATTATGCTGCTGGCATAAAGCATAAACTAACCCTAAAGATTATTCTAAAGAAAACAGCATTTTCATGGAACTCTGGGTTAGGACTTTTCTATAGACAACTGCTGTTTTGCCTTATCCCATTTTTTCCCTCTAAAGTCAATATGACAATAGGAATTGACCACTAGGTTAATTAGAATAAGCCCATAATATCTATTTGGGGAGTGAAGGAGGCTATGAGTATTGGATAACCCTTAATAAATTCATAGGAGGTAAATAATATCATCTATAAATAAAGCTAATACAAACTTTTCATCTTTTTTCCCATCTATTGCCACTGGATATGTGTACGTACACACACACACACACACACACAGAGCAAATATCATTTTTGAGTCACCACAGACAAGGTTCCTGATTGTTTATTTTTATATCAACTGCACACTAAAAAAGGGATAATAATAACAATAATGATAATAATAATAGCTAAGATTTATATAGCACTTATCATGTACCAGGCCCTGTGCAAGGTGCTTTATAATTATTTACTCATTTGATCCTCACAACAACTCTGGGAGTTAAGTGCTATCATTATTCCCATTTTACAGATAAGGAAGCTGAGGCAGAGAGAGGTTAACTAACTTGTCCAGGGTCACAGCTAGTAAATATCTGAGGCCAGATTTCAAAGTAGGTCTTCCTGACTCCAGACCCAGTCAATACTCTATCCATCACACCATTCATTTAACTGTCCCCATGATAGTAGTAATGGTTTTAAGGAGAAATTTGGTTTGAAGTTTTATTTAACCAGAACAATTCTTACAGAACAAAGAATGAGTGGACATGTTAGTCTGCAAAGCATAGGTTTAGGAAGAAATCTGGAATCACTAGGATTAAAAAACAACAAAAAAAAACCCCAAAAGCCTTAGTAACAGATGTGATATAACAATTGAAAACATGAGTTGTTTTTTTTTTCTCATAGTTTACACCTTTTTTAAAAAAATTTTTCCTTTAATCACACCTAATGTGCGTGCTACTGCATTTCCCAACTGTGCATAAGTCTACAGTGAGCAGATGTGTAAAATTAAACAGTACTGTTACTAACATTAGGCCCTGAAGTTGCTTTGTAATAGTCTGTTTCTTACTTAATAATTTGCTCCAAATGAATCCAGACATTTTGGGAACATTAAAACAAGCAAGAGGAGGGAGGTTCCTTACGTAACATTCAACACTTATCAGATTATCTTCTCATCTGTTTTATAAATAGACCAGGCAGAGTTCTATTTCACTGATTTCTTATTTAAAGTTTTAAATTAAAGGTATAAGAAACTACAGTTATCCCTTCCATATCGTGGGGTTAGGGGCATGGTGCCCCCTGTAATTTAGAAAATCTGCATAAAATTTTTTGGCCCTCTCTTCATATCAGAGAAGAAGTCTGAATTATTGAGGTATTAAAAGATAAAATATGTTGCTATTATACAATACTATGCATATATTTTATGCATTTCTGAGTTTCTAAACTTTTTCTGTGACATCTGCTGGGCTTTGCATGTCATCACCATCTTCTGCAAAGCTCCCCCCAAATTCCCATTCAATTTCTTATGCCAACCCCCAATATACTAAAACCACAATGGTGAAAGTTACCATGTGGAAGGGATAACTGTACTCTTAAGGCATACTACTACAACATCTGAAACCACTAAATGAATAAAAGGAAAGCAAATTTGTTGAAAGTGAAAATTTTTAACCAATTAGAGTTAAGTAACAGAATGGGGCAATGTCATCTACAAATTCCAAGAAAGACTTTATGCAGCTTTGCTTAAGCATATGTATTCCAAATATGGTACAACAAGAAATCATATATTTCCAATGACAGGAATGGAGGCAATAAAATTTTTTAAAAACACCATATGCCACGACAACTTTTTATGTCCCAAACCTTCCAAAAATCCTATTTTCAAAGTCATAAAGATGTGTCACTATCTCTTAAACACCAGGCCAAATGTTAATTTGACAAATAAGGGAAAACTTAAGTCCAACACATACCTCTATGTAATATCTTTAAACTCCACAGGTAGGTTAGGCCTTTAACAACCTAAATTTAGAAAAGAAGAAGAGAGAAGGCAAAAATGTTTTAAACTATAAATTTTAAAATAAAAAAACCCATGACTAAATCAGATTTCAAAGCAAGCAATACAATATTTATTTAACAACTATCAGATATGTGTAAGACACAATGCTAAGCTGTGAGATACACAAACGAATATAAGACATGGTCTGGTCTCTCTGCCATCCCCCTTAATCTAATTATGAAGATAAGATATATGTACATAAGACTTTAATAGTACAAAGTAATAAGCAAATGTAAATGTAAAATGTGTAGTACAACTAATAAGCCTACAGAAGCTCAGAGAAGAACAGTTAGCCGGGTCAGGGAAAGCTTCAAAAACGAGGTGAGATTACTCAAGCCTTGAAGGACAGGTAGGTTTTTCAACAGGGAGAAAAGAAAACAACAACCAGTTAGAAGCAGGAAATAAAAGAGCAAAGTTGTGTTAGGAGGAGTGCTGTCATCCAGTCTGGCAGACAGCCTGCACAGGGAAGCAGTAAAGATCAAAAAGTTGAGACTGTGTAATAAGACAATATAAACACTGGAATCAGAGTGATTTGATTTTCCACTTTCAGCAATCCACGTCAACAACCATGAGGTCAGCTAAGATCATGAGACTGTCCACCTATTCTCTTTTGCCAATGTATAATGCCTTCTAATGAGACAACCAAAAGTTGGTACTAGCCAGTCTTTTGAATCTTTACTAATAAGTTACCAAAGTGCAAGTGACTGCTTTCTTCACAAACCATCAGCATGTGTGCATAAGGGCACACTTTGGTAATTATCCCAGCATGTCAAAGAGTTCCTCATAGAACTGCTCAAGAGCAGGACTTGCAAATTTCAAGGTTTTCCATTCACAAGTTAATTACCCTGATTATCAAAATCTGCTTAAAACATAGCATGTGAGTAAGACATAAAAAATACACACCATATAAAAATAAGAACATCAAGACATATAGTAGTATATACACAAAACAATCCTCCAAAATGAGAGATGGTCATGGAACTGACTTATTTTGAAAACAATGAAATTAGATATGGGAACTCACTGGGTAAGTATCTCAACAGAAATCCTAAGAACATGAGAAAAGAAAGAAAACATGGAAGGTAAAGTCAGTAAAACCAATTTCAAAAGATGTCACTAAAGATCTAGGGCAAGACAAAATCTATATATCAATTAACGGTGGACAGAGGTTAACATACTTTAATTGTACACATACAGTTCTGCACTCCTGAAAGGTTTGCTAACATGGTGTAATCAATTTCACTCTGTGTTTGTATAGCAGTCTAAGAAGAGATAATTGCTTCTAAAGATAATCTACCAGTGAAAATTTCACATAAAATAAATTCCTGCTTTAGGAGGGGAAATTTTTGTGTGGTGTGGAACCTACTTCCCAGAAAGTGAAATAAGAAACCATACTGTATAAAGAAGAATGTATTTATTAGTCACAGAAGGGATGGCGAAGAGAGAATGGAACAAGCATTTATTAAGCTCCTACTATGTGCTAGGCACTTTATAAATATAACTTCATTTAATCCTCACAACAACTCAGGGAGACAGGTATTCTTATTATTCCCACTTTACAGCTGAGGAAACTGAGGCAAAGAGAAGTAAAGTGACTTGGCCAGGGTCACACAGCTAATTAGTATCTGAGGCCAAATTTGAATTCAGGTCTTCCTGATTCCTGACCCAGTACTTTATTTACCATACCATCTAGCTGTTCAGAAGGTAGAGACAACTTATTTTTTTTAAGTCCATAAGGATGATACTAGCTAATAACTAACAATTTTCTCTCTCAGTCATAGAAAGGGCCATCTTTTTGGAATAAGAAGTCAGTGTCCCTTGGGGTACTTGTAGTGATATTAGGTTTAATTTCCAGGCTTGAATATTTACGTAATTATACAAAATTTGTTCACTAAAGGCAATAAACTAGTGAAAATCTTTGAGAGCCAATAGGTAGGCAGAAAGCTCCTTGTGTGAAATACAATTTATCACAAATTGTGAGAAGGGAAAAAAGACAAAGGAAAAGTTTTAGCAAGTGTTTCCTAAAATTTTAAACTATGCCCATGTTATTTTAAAGTTTCGTTGAAATATACTAAATTTTCCTCCTAAGAGCCCAGGAGAAGTATCATTCTACAAAGAAACCAGAAACCTGCTTATAGAAAACCTAGTGGGCATTATTGGTATTCAGTAGACTAAGTTTTACAACAATGTCTTGACAAAGCCTTGACACTCAAAGTACTTATGCCTATTGTCAATCACTCACTCTCTGACAGTTCAAGTGCACCTCCTTTCAGGGACAACTTCAATCAACATTAGCACTCAAAAAACAAGGCACAATGTCACCACTTCAGAAACAGAAGTTGAAAAACAATGTTCAGGCAAAGCAGGATCGGCATCACTTCTCAGAGGCTCCAGCTGAGAGGAGGAAAGCAAGCACTGCACCAGAGAGAAAGCTGAAGCTAACCAGATCATGTATTAACTTAGGGATTCCTTTTTTCAATTATACAATCTGCCATCATTCATTCCCTATCTCAAAGATCTGAGTAAAATATTGCTGAAACAACTAGGAGAGCCGCTATTGCCTCATTTTCTTTGGATCCCTGCCTTTCATTTCAGTGCTTAGAACCAAGAATAATTCTTTGGCTACAGGGTTCTACATGTAAAAAGGGGCAGATATTGAGAGAATTATTTGTTGTGATCTATTACTGTCCAGTTTTATCCCTTCATTTTTTTCTCTCTTCTTTTAAAAGTTTCCTTTCCCTTTTTCCTCTTTCTCCCTCCTTTTCTCCTGATGCTGCTCCTACTTTTTCATGTCCTCTTCCCTGGCAATGGCACCCTGGGTACTGCTTGGCCTCGAGGTTGGAACAGTTGCTGACCCCTCTTCTAGACAATACTCATGCTGTCCTAGACAACTGCCTCTCTAAGGAGGTAATCATGGACACTAGAAACTGGTATCAGGCTGGAAGGACATTTATTGAATTGCCTCTTTATCAAACTACTTCCAATAAAGTCCTACTCCAATGCCTCATTTTGGCGTGGGGGTGGGTGATTCTGGGCTCTTAAAGGCTATGTTAGTGGAATGGAAGTTCTGGTTGGTCATGAAAACTAATCTCTCTATGTTCATTACCTAAAAGTCAATCCAAACTTTATCTATGTATCTATCTATCTATCTATCTATCTATCTACCTACCTACCTACCTACCTATTCAGTCACAGTAATTCCTTAAGTCCATCTCTGGAGGAGCTGTGATTTGCATTAGTGGAGAGAGTACCCAAACCAATGTCATTAGAGATTTTTTTTTTTTGAAGTAGTGAGATACCATTCAATTATAGGCTACAGCTTATAATTAGACTGAAAGTGATAAGTAAGCAGTAGAATTCTTGAGGAAAGGAATTTTCACTTTTGTTATTGTATCTCCAGGGCCTGGCTATTTGCTTATAAAAGCAGGTGCTTAACAAATATGGTTTTATCTTATGTTGATTTTGTTTTGAATGCTATCTCTTCCTAGTCCACTGTGTTTTCTAAATCCTTTCCTCTTTCTTCTCCCATTTTGCTGACCACAACTTTTTGTCAGCTTGGTATTCATCAGCTACAACTTGGGGAGACAGCCAAGGCTTTGCTAATCCACTTATGTTTCCTAAAAAGAAAGATCTTTGTGGTGGGGAATAGGGGACAGGGAAGAGTCATTTTATAAGATTAGGATCTAGAAGACATTTGAAAAAGTGGCAAATTAAGAATCATGACACAAGACTATAGAGCTGGAAGGGATCTAGGGGTATTTAACTACAATACTCTCATTTTACAGATGAGGAAACTGAGGTCTTATCTTCCCCCACCAGATAAAAAGACTTGCCAAAGTCTTTATTTTTATGTAAAAAAATACATAAAAATATGTATTTTTACATAAAAATAAGTGTCAGGGCTAGGAACTGAACTCAGGTCTTCTGATTCTAAATGCAGAGTTCTGGACCTGAAGTCAGGAAGATTTGGGCTCAAATTCCATTTTGGACATTCACCAACTCTGAGACCCTAAGAAAGTCACATAACCTCTCCATTCCTCAGTTTGCTTATCCACAAAATGGAGAAAATAATAGAACTTGCCTCACAGTGCTGGTGTGAAGATCAAATGAGATAATTTGCAAAACTGAAAGGTACTACATAAAGCATGAGCTATTATAATTATTCTCTATAACTAGGTTAGTCACAAAGGCAAGGGGAAAAGCACACATTTAAAAGGAAGGTAAAGCTATAAAAAGATCAGGGCAAAAGTGAAGAGTGGTGTGATTTTTAAAAAATTGACAAGTTTTTAATTAGTTGATGTATGCTGCAGGGTGTGCCCATTTTTTCTGCTGCCTCCATCCCTCCTCTGGACAGCAGAGTAAACATGCAAGGTGTTTTGTGTAGCCCCACTGCACAAAATAAGACTTATGGAATTGGAGGAAAATAATGAAAGTGAGATTCCTATTGGTGTGAAGTTTAAGAAGAGAATCCACATTAAAAAAAAACACACACACACCTTTTTCGTATGTATGTGTGTTTTTTTAATATGGATCTTTGCTTTCCCTTTTCTGCCTTTTATTAAATGATCTATTAAATTTTCGAGCCACGGACTGCTAAAAGCAACATCATATCACTCACACTTAGAAGAGGAAATGAAACAATTTTATTTTCACCTGAAATCTTGATTTAAAGAATTCCAAATTCATGGCAAAAATACTCCACCAAAATATGTAGATTATGAGCTCCTCAACAGCACTAGTTGTTAAGGCAAGAAAGTTCCCCTCACCCTGGGCAGTTCACACCAATAATTAGAGAGAAAAAAGTAAAGCTGTGAATTACAATGAACTAAGAGGAAATAACTGTCCATGTTGGATTAAAGGATTTAAGTTGTCAGTTTGATGTATAATGAATGCGAAAATCAGCCATTTAATTAAATGGTACCCGGTATAATCACTTTGTTATGCTTTAAACTGCTTAAGTTATCAGAGCACCTTCTATCTAGCAATTGTTTAACATTACCCCACCCCATGTGAGACACTCCTATCTAAATTTATTCCAGATCTGAAATCCAAAATTCATACAATGCTTGCCTATCCATCTAAATTCTATTAGTGAATAGCTAGGAATTAAAACAGCTTTATGAAAACAGAATAGGAAAATTGCTTATGATCACAAAGACCAAATTTCTAGATATGGTTTGAAGGATTACTACAAATTAAAACACACACATACCCAGATCACAGGACTACAGATTTAGAGATGAAAGGAGCTTTAGGGGTCATCTAATCAAGTCAAGTCAACAACATTTATTAAGTGCTTATTATGTGCCAGGTACTATGCTAAAGAAAGCCAAAAAACCCAAACGTCTCTGCAGAGGAAACTCAGAGAGGGTAAATACATAATAATGATAATGATCATAATAATACATCTATATATCAACATATCAAGAGCATGTGATTTCATCAGTGCAGGAATTCTCTTGCTATCAGTGGAGACCAAACCCCATCTATAATTTATAATCCTACAGATTTGCCTGAAGCCCAAGGAGGCTTAGGGACTTGTCTGTTATTATATCAATATCACTAAAGTAGAAATTTGAACCTAGGTTTATTTCTTTCAGAAAGAAGGTTTCCTCATTCCTTCAGAATGAAGCAGTTACTTGTGCACAAAACTGGCTCATTTTGTAATTGGTAGCTACAAATTGTCTAATTGTAAAGACATTTTCCACCTCTAAAATAAATCAAACAAAAAAACAGGAAACACTTTCCTTTTTAGCAAATCTGGAAAATCCAGTGAATTTTAGTACATAGGAAGAAGTGATCTTGCTAGGTATGGTAAGGTCCCAGCATGTACATCAATTGAAGCTCCTCTGGGCTACCTAGGGGCTGGAAGGATATTATGTGACTCTGACATTCGTAAGTAATGGACTGGTTGTAGAAGGTAGGAAGGGCAAGAGCACAGGAGGGATAAAGAAAATCCCAAGCAGCATACAGGCCTCCTCTCCTATCAAGAGTTACAGAGAAAGAAGGCTAAGGGCTGGAGTACAGAGAAGGCAGGGGGCCAACTACAAAGAGTTCATCACCCAAATATCACAAGGTGAAAGCCAAATACTCACTGCTACTGCAATTCTTCCCAGGACGTGCTCTGGAATTTTCCTATACACATCCAAAGATCCCCCTGTAGAGATAAACAAATGTGGTTATTTAATATAAACAACAGTATGGTAAAGATTGCACTGGGATACTTCTTTTTTGTACTTCCCCCTGCCCCCATGTCACACACTAAATATCCAGGATCAAATTGGTTTTTAGCCCAATTCGCTTTGTGATGGGCATAAATTTTACATCTGCAATTAAGTGACCCACATTTGCATTTAGCCATCTGAGAGCGCAATTAGGCACTTTCACCTTACTCCCAAGAGTATGATTATATGTCTGTTAAAACTGTGTCAGGAAAAAGAGAAGCCTAGTCAAGACTGGGCTTAAAATATGGCCCTTGCAGAAATTTTAAAAATGACAAAACAAGGGCTATATAGTACTGCATATCAGTTTCCTCAAATGCAAACTATGATAGGAGTTTTTATTTCTATAGGATCACAGATCTAGAACTGAAAGGGCCCTCAAAAGTCATTTAGTCCAACATTCTTATTTTAGAGATGAGGAAACTGAGGCCTGAGGAAGTTAAGTGACTTGCCTAAGGTCACATAGGGAGTGTAAGAGGCTATATTGGAACCCAGATCCTATGACTCCAGAATAAGTGCTCTGTCTGCAACAATGACAAAAAAGGTTTACCAGGAGCACCATAAACATAAAAATGTTCTAAGAACAATAATCACAGTGTTTGACTATAAAGCAATGTGATTTATTTAAAGCCACAAATGCCCCAACCAAAAACTTAAAGACTTTGTTATTTCTGGAAGCAGTGCACTTATTCCACAGACAATGCCACTGCTCAAAATTTGTTTTCAACTATTCTCTGGACTGCCTTGAGAACTTGTTTTCATGTCATACAAATCGTTCTATAGTATTTGGGTATATGGATTCCACTTATCTGACCCAAAATGATGCTCCTCCATTTGACTGAATGAGATTTTGTTTAAATCTACTCTTCAAAGGCCAAAGATTTGATACTACTGATTATATTCAAAAGACTGTGTGACATTCTGTAGAAAGGTGGGAGACTTTGGGTAAGGAATACTCCACACACTGCAAGTTAATGATGCTGTGCTGATTAATTTCATTCACCTATTTTTTTGTTTTGATTTTAGTAATAAAGGGTCATGAAAATGGTGATATATCACCAAGTGACTATGGTATAAAAACGAAATGCATCAATACCACTTTTCAAAAAAAAGAACGTGACAATCTCTAAAGACAATTTCAAAGTTAGAGCTTAAAAAGGTTTGGAATAATGGTAACATCACTGGAAGATATGTTGTCTTCTCAGGTGACCACTTTGGAGATATACATTCTGGTATATTTGTGAGGTTTTTCCCTAAAGTCTCAGGACTTTATTGTTATTAGGAATAACTTACGATATAAGAACTTTGAGAGGAATATCGTACCCACTTGTTAATAATCTATCAGGTATATTTTAACGTATAGAAAAATAAAAAATCAAGTACATTTGTTAGTAGTCAAACATGCCACTATAAAAGAGTTGGCTCCTTGCATATGTAAGAAATAGATTATTTCCAATTTCTTCCTGGCTCTCTCTATACCTGGAAACCTCAAACTAAATATGTCTAAAATCTGAATCCTCTCCTCCTAAATTCTCTTTTTCTATGAATCATGCAACCATCTTCTCAGTCACCTGGCTCTTAACCTTAGAATCATCTTTGGATGTATGGTATGAGGGAAAGGGAAGCTGGCAAATCCTATTATTTCTACCTCTAAAATCTCTTTCACATCTGGCTCTTCTTCCCTAATCCCACTGCAACCACCACAGCTCCTGCTCCCGTCTTTTCTCCTAGAGGCTTGCAGTAACCTCCTAATTGCTATTACTGCCTTAGAGAATCACTGAATCTTTGATTTGAATGCAATACCTGAAGTCATCTAGTCCAACCCATACCTGAACAAGAATCTTCTCTGTAATATACATGACAAGAAGCCATCCAGCCTGTTGGAAGGCCCATTACCTCCTAGGCTACCCACTTCACTTTCAGACAGTTCTAATTTTTGGTAAATCTTTCACTACAAGTCACCTCTTTGTAACTTTCACTTGAAGCTCCTAGTTCTGCCTCTTAGGGCAAAGCAAAACAAGTCTGGTTCCTTTCCTATGTGAAAGCCCTTCCAATAAATGAAGACATCTCTCATGTTCTCTCCCACATGTCTCCTCTCTCCCATATCCCCCATGTTCTCAGGGCTTCTCTTTTACAGGCTAAACCTCCCCAATTCCTTCAGTCAACACTCATATGGCATGATTTCTTTCTTTTTTTTTTTTTTTAGTGAGGCAAGCGGGGTTAAGTGACTTTCCCAAGGTCACACAGCTAGTACGTGTCAAGTGTTTGGTCTGAGGCCAGATTTGAACTCAGGTCCTCCTGACTTCAGGGCCGGCGCTCTATCCACTGTGCCACCTAGCTGCCCCCATATGGCACGATTTCAAGACCTTTCACCAAACGACCTAACTATTACTATCAAAATCCTTCCTAAAAGAGCACCCAGAAAAGAAATTTAAGCCATTATAATCTATCACAGCTGTAGTACATAGTGCAACACAAAGCTTAAAAGTTAAATGGCTGGGTGCCCTAGATTTACTCATAAATATTTAATTCTGGCTAGGAAACCAGTCTTTCCAATATTTACGCTTTCAATTCAAATCAATAAGCAATTATTAAGTATTTAATATTTTTGAGGTATTGTGCTAAGTGCTGGAGATACAAAGACAAAAAAAGCCCCTACCTTTAAAGAACTCGCAATCTAATGTGAGACAAAATGTAAAGATCTGTGCAAAAACAAGGTATATACTGGATGCACTGGGGGACCAGGAAAGGCTTCTTGTAGAAGGTGGGATTTTAGTTGGGACCTGAAAGAAGCCAGGGAAGCCAGGTGGCAAAGAAGAGGCAGGACAGCATTTTAGGCATGGGGAACAGCCAGAGAAAATGTATGAATCAGGAGACGGAGTGTCTTATGTGAGGAAAAGCAAGGAAGCCAATGATAATGGATCACAGAGTATGTCAAGGGGAAAAAGGCATAAATAGACTGGAAAGGAAGGAGGAAGCCAGGTTATGAAGGACCAAACAGAGGACTGTATATTTGATTCTGGAGGTAATGGGGAGCCATTAGAGTTTACTTCATATGGAAGTGACATGGTCAGACTTGTGCCTCAGGAAAACCAATCTGATAGCTAAGTGGAAGATGGGCTGGGCTGAAGAAAGAAGAGAAAAGGAGATCAACCAGAATGCTTTTATAACAGTCCAGATGTGAAGTGACAAGAGCCTACATCAGATTTGTGGCAGTGTCCCAGGAAAGACGGGGACATACACAAGAGATATTGCAAAGGTAGACTTGGTACAAATTGGATATGTGGGATGAGTGTGTGAGAAGTTGTGCCCGCAACAAAAACAGGAGGTTAGGAAAGTGAGGGTTGGAGTAGGGGTCAGGGAAAGACTAATGAGTTGAGTTTTGGATAGGTTAGGTTTAAGTTGTCTGTGGGACAGCCAACTCATGATGTCCAACAGACAGTTGGAGATGTGAGCCTGGAAGCCAGGAGAGGTTAGGGCTGAATAAATTGATCTGAGAATCATCTGTATAGGAGATGATAAATGAATCCATGCGAGTGGAAGAGATCAGCAAGTGAAACAGAGGAAGAAGACAAAAGAATCCAGAACAGAGCTTTGGATACCACCCATGATTAGCAGATGTGACCTGGATGCAGATACAACAAAGAAGACTGAGAAGGGAGCAATCTGATAGGCAAGAGAACAGGGAGAAACTAAAATCACAAAAAACATAAAAAGGTAAGAGTATCCAAGAGAAGAGGTTGGTCTACAGTGTCAAAGGCTGCAGAGAGGTCAAAAGGAATGAGGACTAAGAAAAGATCATTGGATTTGACAACTAAAAGTTCAATGGCAACTTTGGAAAGAGCAGTTTCAGTTAAGTGATAAGATGAGAAGCCAAACGACCAAGAGTTTAGAAGAGAGTGAATGAAGTGGAGGGAGTGACTGCAAGGGACCTTCTCAAGGAGTTCAGCCACAAAACAGAGGAGAGATGTACAATGTAACTAGTGAGGCTGGATGGACCAAGTTGGGAGTTTTGAGGGTTTTTTGAAGATGAGAGCAATTCATTCATCACACTCCTGCCTGGGTAATCTTCATAACACATGATTATGGTCATGTTAACTCCTTTACTCAAGAATCTTCAGAGGCTCCTCATTTGGAAACCAAAAGAAAGCCTAAGTTGAATTTTTCTGTACAACTAAAATTACTTCTTAAATACAAAGGTAACTACTTTTTAAGTATAAATTTTCATATGTTGAGTTTTCTCAAAGCCAGGAACATATTTACTTGAACATATTACATCAGAAATAATTTCATTTAATTCAAAACCAGTAGCAAAAGTGAAAACAAAAATAGTTTTTCTAGCCTCTCCTCCCCCAAACTGATCTTTAAACATCAAAATCTTGGGTAGGCATTTTTTCTGTGTAAAGCAGATGGTGGAAAATATATCGATGTCAATATTTTTGCTCACTTTTGTTTTCTGTAAATTTTGACAATTGCGAGAAAATCATACTGTGGTTAAAACTGCACTGGCTAAAAATGCTAAAAGGAAGATGGTAAGAGGAAAAAGGCAACTCTGTGGTAACTTGCACCACATTTATTTACTAAAATATTATTTGTATTGCAGATATAAAAAAGTGAAAATAAGACAGAAAAACAAGTTATATCCTCACTGACCTTTTAGATGAAATGGCAGATGCAAAGGTAAAGTGTCTCAAGAAGAAAAAGTTTTGCACCACTTCTGTACCTTCCAAAGATGCTAACAAATATAGATGAGGTGGCCAGTCCTTCATTAACTAAAGTGGTCTCCTATCTGCTAACACATCATAGTCTTGATGAGAAGAGTAGACCCAACCAGTTATACCAGAGAACCCATAAAGTAAGATTTCTTTTTATGTCATCACTCTGGAAACCATTAGGAAGGAAGCTATGAAATCAAATATTTCAAAAAAAAGTAAAATGGGAACTAGATGGAAGATAAATAAATTAACAACTACAACAAATTAGTAAGACTGGTCAAATATCATATGTCATCATCAATGCATCCCTGTTGTGAACACACCACCATATTAAGAACTGTAAAAACAACAATCATGTTTGGGGGAAGATCAATGGCTGTGTTTAAATTTTTCTCTACAGGGCAGCTAGGTGTCACAGTAGATAGAGCTCCGGCCTTGGAGTCAGGAGGACCTGAGTTCAAATCCGGCCTCAGACACTTGAAACTTAATAGCTGTGACCCTGGGTAAGTCACTTAACCCCGATTGCCTCACCAAAAAACAAACAAACAATCAACAAAACAAACAAACAAACAAAAAATAAATAAATAAATAAATAAATTTTTGTCTGATCTTAGTTATTTCCCACTCTTCAGATGTCATCTATATAAAATACTGTGCTCTGTGCAATACTGGGATTTGCCTTATCTTTGATATACTAATTACAAAGAGTCAGAGGCAACGCTTACTTCAATGATATATGATTTCACCTTAGCATATCAAATTCACGAGTAGGTATGTCCAAAAAAACCAAATTACCTAGGGCATGCTGGTAATAAGTCTGTCCAAACTTAGGGTGGTTTTTGGACAACAGAAACATAATCCATTTGTGGCTTGGTAGGACCTGCCAAAGCTTACACTCTATTGACATAGTCCTACAGAAATCAGTCATCATCATGCCACAGTGGAGGAGGACTTTCGAGAAGGTCAGAAGTGATAATATGATTTAAATGGATGTGGCATAGTTATTCAAAGATATAAGATGAAATAAGAACCAACAGTTTCAATCAAATATGTTAAGTCTACCCTGCAGAAAAAGGAAAATGGACATGAATCACAAAGGTCTTATAGATTTCAAATAGCATGAAGTGAAAATCTCAATGAATGCTAGTTCGAACTAGAAGTGTTGGTTCACACTGGGACTATTTAAGGGCTTCTGATTTCAATTCACTCTGGTCATGCTCCCCGTTCTTCTCCTCCCTTTAGGACAGAGCTGAATATTCTATTCCTGGATGGAATTCTTAGAATCACAAGATGTGCTGGAGAAGTTCCAACTTAGAGTTGGAACAAATCTTAAAGGTCAACTCTCATTTTTCAGATGAAGAAACTAAGGCCTAAGGAAGTGAAATGACTTGTGTAAGGTCCAATGAGTCAGGACCAGAATGTGGAGTAGGGACTTTTCAAATTTTAGCCTGGTGCTCTTTTAACAACATCCTGTTTCCCTATGAAAACATATTTTTATAGGTTGTTCTTTTCCCCCAAATTCCACTACTATGCAACATTATTTTTAAACAGATATAGAAGGCTAATTTTTAATCTGAGTATTGAATGCATTTTAAACTCAATACATTATTAGTTCATCTAGTCTGATCACAAAGCTGACAGGATCAAAGTTGCTGGTTTGATCCCCAAGGGCCAGTGAGTTTCAGTACATCCTATGGTCATAGTTTCTCCCCACTCAGTCACCTTAAAGGATCATCCCCAGTCAGTCACCTTACAGATACATGATAGTGGTGACAAGAGGCACCCAGCTGGAGTAGGTGGATGGATCTGAAATGTTGATCATCACTACTGGAAAACTGGTGAAAGTATCGTCATCTTCCTATAATGAGAACGTCACCTTAAATTTTGTAACCCCATAGTGTCTACCATATATAGGACTTAATGCTCTTCCATGCCTGGCATCCTTTCCCTCCTCCTCTCTGCTCTCAGAAGTTTCTTTTAAAGCTCATCTGAGATGCTACAACCTCTATCAAACCTTTCTTGATGTCTGTAATTCTTAGAGCTCTTTCTCTCCCCTACTCAAATTGTCTTATACTGATGTGTGTATATGTTATGTTTCTTTCATAAAATGTAATCTACTTTTAAGTCTTTATATCTCTAGTGCCTATTATAGTACTTTAGGTACAATAGGTGCTTAATAAATAGATGCTGAATTTAACTGAATTACACAGGATAGATATTAAATAAATATTCTGAATTAATAAAAAGACTACATTATTAATATCAACCACTCATACAACGCTTTAAAATTTGCAAAGCACTTTATAAATATCTTCTCATTTTATCCTCACAACAACTCTGGGAGATAAGTGCTATTAAAATCTCTATTTTACAGCTGTGGAAACTGAAGCAGAGGGAGGGTAAGTGATGTGCCCAGAGTCACACAGTATCTGAAGCCAAATATGAACTCAGGTCTTCCTGATTCCAGGTCCAGCACTCCCAACTACCACGCCATTTAGCTGCTTTTATTATTATTGTTTTTGTTGCTATGTGAAACAAATCATTTAATTTTAAATGAAAGCAATTAGTTACAATATAATCTTACTGCAAGTTTAAATTTTGTACTTCTAAGTAAAAATTTTAGAGAAGGCTTCCATTATGTGATGTTTTTGGTGTAGGGGCTCTCTTCAATTCAACAAGTGGCAACCACTCCAAGTTTTCTGCATCATACAAGATTCTTTTCCAACTCTTTTCATAAATTCACTACAGTAGATCCAGCCTGTGTTAGAGGTCTTTCTGGTTTTGTTTTTAATATTAAAAAATGATAAACATATAAAACAAAGGGTAAAATCTTAACCATTAACGTTTAATAAGGAAGAACCAACAATAACAAACAAGAAGACAAGCACTTTTGTCCCTTGTTCCTTCCAGGTTTGCCTAAAGTTCTACCACCTTTGGTCCTGTTTTTCTTCCCTCCTTACTTGCTTTTTCTTTTTAGAACACAGAATCATATTCACTATGTAGACAGTTCGGGTTTGGCTGACTTTACTTTATATCCCTTCAAATAGGTTTTTACATCTATCCTTTCACTATTTTAATGACTCAGAGGTATCAGTGTTTGGGTTGCTTTCCATTCTGCTGCTTTTCCTTCTTTCTACTTGATTATTATCCTTCCTTTTCCAGTCAAACACTTCTATGATGAGATCTCCTAAATCACTTCTGCATGTCATCACTGATAACATACTGCAACCTCCTTTCACCCATCATGTTTCTTTTGATTGTCCTTTGGGTTACTTGTAATTCAGATACTTTGAAGATCATGGTGTTCCATGATTTACAGTCAAATAACAGGAGGATAGTAGTATTAAAAAGATGGGCTTTCACAACAGCAAGCACTGGGTATAACTGAAAGCATCAGGCAATTTCCTAAATGTGATGCAGTGTTAAGTCTCCCTCTCCCATGAAATTCTGTGCCCATCTCACTGTCATTACAGAACCTCTCTAAATATCTATCTACTAAACTTAATAGGTTACATATCACAGTCTGGTCAACATGCATTTTTCATCCATTTTGGCTTTCAAGTGTGGATAAAACAATCTCCTTTACATTGCTTTGGAATTCACTAAAAAGGCCTTAGAAGTGTTTAAGAGCTCAATGCAACTGATTATCAACTGTGAAAAGAAGCACTTTGGAGAACCTCACCACCAATAGGAATCCTTCTGTTTTGAATGTACAGGACACTTACCAAGACATTGGCAACTGCCTTATATAAGCAGATGTCTTCTTTTAAACTTTACTTAATGTCAAAACTCAGCAGATGGTTGAACATTTTCTTAGTAATCATATTTATCAGTCATGTATAATTTTAACATGTGCATATGAGATATTTTTTTGAGGAGGTCCTCCAAGGCTGTACTTTATTCTACTGAGTTAAGTACTTTTGAAATATCAACAAATAAAAGAGTAGATCTTATGTTCTCTGAAGAAATTATGTATTTATAAATGTGGTCAGCTATACAAAAATTGTTAAAGCCTACTTGTTCCTTAATCATGTTAGTTTATCAGGTTTATTTTATGCCTATGGTTATCATTTAAATATGTGCATGTTTATCTAACGTCTGCTGTGTAAATGACAATGCTATGGGCTATAGAGATAAAAAGAGAGATTAAGACAGGGTTTTTGCCCTCAAAAAGCCTTCAATATAGTAGAGGAGATAAGACATATAGACAAAATAAATACAACACAAAGTTGAGCATGATAAATACTTGGGGGTTACAAACAAATGTGATGGAAATTCAGAAAAGGAAGAAATCACTTTTGACTAGAGGATCTCTGAGAAGACTTCATGGACAAAATGGCATATTGGTGAGGTCCTTAACAGGTAATGAGGTGGGAGAAGAAGGATATCTGAGGCAGAGATAATAGTGGTAAGCAAAAGTTTGAAAGAACAGACTATTCTTAGGGAATGGTAAATTATACTGTTTGCCTGGAGTACAAGGGATATATTAAGAAGTAAGAAAATATTTTTTTTCCTTCTTGGTCCAAATCTGTAATTTCATTGGCATAGGAAGCTTCTGAGGAGGAAATTATTTTTACTAATATAGTTCAACACCTATTTTGCAACTCAGAATATATGAGAGCTCTCCAGGACACTGACAGCTTATGTTCAGTCAGGTTCACACAACGAGGATCTGCCGGAGGCAGGACCTATACCCAGGTCTTCCTGACTTCTGAGGCCAACTGTCTACCAACTGTACCATGCTTCCTTATGAAGTGGGAGAGATTTGTAAAAACAGGCAAGGAGAAAATCATGAAAGAGTATGTTAAATGTTGACAGAAAAGTATACTATTTGAAGGGAGAAAACATTAAAAGATGAAAAACAGAACTAAAGAATTTGGACCTTTCAATGGAAGAGATAATACCCATTTAAACAAGTTCCAGATTTGTGGCCTTGCTTCTATGCAGCTTACTTGTACAAGACACATTATATATATAGTTCTAAGACATCCAATTTTTGGCAATTTTGGCTGAATTTTATCTTAGAAAATCATATACATGATAACTAAAATATACACCTTGGCATGGCATCAAATAGCTGGGTCATGCAAAATTCTAGAAAGTCATGGATTATTGCTCCAGTAATGTATTGAGAACCTGAAACGGAGACTGGAATGTATGAAAAATGGTGAGCTTTAATGGGTCAGATACTAAATGTGTCACTTAAAAGACATGCTCAAACTTAAAGTGGGTGGAAGAAAACAGTGATTACCTTATTTCATTGGTAAGGTACTGGGAAATCTGCATAATGCCTTGATAGTCAAAAGAAAAAAAACACTTCATAGTAGTTATGAGTGAAAAATACAGATGGAAAGAAATAGGGGTAAGGTCCAAAGAAAACTAAATGCAGCTTGGCTAAACAGCTGTGTTGAAAAACAATTTCTTATCTTGCAATTAAGAACCGATTTCTCACTGAAAGACACAGGACATTGGGTTAATAGATTTCTTTAAAAGTAAATCTGTTTTGGCTATTGAAACATTAAAAGAACAGAACAGCTGTTTTGTCAGTAAAGACAGATTGTATAGAAGAATCAAATATCAAACCACAGATTAGACTAGCATTTAATCTGTTCTACTTAAATTTTCAATAAAAGTAAAGGAAATTACATTCTGGAAAATATAGCACCGCTAAAAATTTTAACACTAGTAATCAAAACCACTAGGTTGATTTTAGGGTATAAGAAGAGGTAACTATTAATATGTTTTAATTATTTTTTAACACCCTACTCAACGTCTATAGCAAATGAACATTTTAAATCGCAATGTCAATAAAGCTATTTTAGGAATAACACAAGATGTAAAACTCACCATCCATGAATTCTGTACATATTGAAATCCTGTTTTCTACAAAAAATGCACCATAAAATCCTATAATATATGATGAATCACACTATAAAAAAATAAGACAAAAAAGTAGCTTGGTTAAAAAAAAGAGAGGGAGACAATACTGAAAACATGTTTAAAAAGTGGTTAATGGGAAAATGATTACCTTATAAAGAATTTCCAATTCAGACATAATTTGTTTTTGAAGTTCCAGTGTAATATCTAGCAATATCACCTAGCACAGAAAAAAAAAAGCCAATTATTACCTGTTTGTTCTCTTCCAAATTAAAACTTGGGCACAACTGCTATGGAATATAAGAATTAAAAAGAGGATTCCCTACCACCATCAACACCTCATCCTCATAACAAACTGCATATACACATCTGTCTATTCCTTTGGACTGGGGGAGGTGGTACAGAAATGATTGATGGGACAGGGGGAAAAGCCAGGTCTCCAAGGTCAGCATTAATGGTTTTAAAAGTCAGTTAAGTTATAACGCCCTTAATTTATACACCCTATTTTGGCCACACTGGTTATTTTCAGAGAAGGAAAATAGGACTTGTACCTATTAACCCTCAAACCATTAAAAGAGAATGTCTTGTGATTCACACACTGGAAGATAGGCACACAGGATGACAGATATAAATGTCATTTAAAGTTGGTCTTTTGCTTATAAGAACAAATAAGTCACCCAAATCTATTTTTTGCATAGTTAAGAAGAAAATATAAAGCTTTAAAATACTTACATTGATCAAAAAGCTTTACATTATAATATAGAAGAGTACCAAATAAGTTTTAGAACTGGAAGAGATTTTAAAGACCATCTAGACCAGAGGCTCTTCACCTTTTTTATATCATGAACCCCTCTGGCACTCTGCTGAAGTCCGTGGATCCATTCTCAGAATGATGTTTTTAAATGTGCAATATAAAATATGTAAGATTACAAAGGAAACAGTATTGAAATATAGTTATCAAAATATCATTAAAAACAAGTTCACAGACCTCAGATTAAGAACCTTTGATCTACATCAACTGTTATTTTATGGATAAAGAAAATGAGGCCCAGAGAGGTGAAGAGATACGCTTAGTTCACACAGGTACTAAGTGGCAGAATAGAGGTCAGTTCCAAGCCCTCCAAGACTTCTATTCCAGGGCTTTTTCCACTATACCCTGGTGCTACAACATAAGTATAAACATATTAAAAAGTATTTCCAAGTGAGCAAGGCAACTAAACAAATGAACATAAAATATTTTATCATACAAACACCCGTGTTTAATTTTTTTTAAATGTTAAATGTGTAAGGGAGAGTACACACTGATGACAGCACATATCTTCTCAAGCATTTACTATATATAAAAAAGATTATCAGTTATTTAAATTTTACTTGGTTCTTCAGTTAAGGGCAATGATTACTCTTGTATAAAAAAGAGATTCACCTAATGAGAAGACAACTGTAGAAAGGCATTTTTTTTAAAAGAAAGGTGGCCAAGGTTTCTGACTCTAGGTAATCTGTAGGGGAAAAAAAAAGAACTTCAAGCTTGAGATTTCCAAATAACACTAAATACACCTAGTGTCCTGCCATTATGGTATACACCATCCAACAGTTAAACCTCACTTTATGTTAGAAAAGGAGAGTAAATGTAATCATGTTGGAGAATTAATAGAACATAAATTATGGACTTCATCCTGCTGATAGAACTAAGTGAGGGAAAAAAGGGCAATTTCCAAACACACATCTTAGAGTATTGACATCCATCTAAGGGTAGAAAAAAACAAAAAAGCATAACTAGTTTCTATCAAGAGTTTGCTTTAGGGTTATTTATAAAAGCTCTCACCAAACTAGATTGTAAGTGTAATACAGGACTGCCAAGAAACATTTAACACGCCTCCTCCGATCAATAGTTATTTGCCAACAATATTCACTTACATTTTTTTCTTACTGTAGAAAATTTAGCAACAAAATAAATTCTTCTTGCATTGTATCAATCTTAAACCATTATAATATTAGGACTATACAACCCTATTTCAAATACAAGGAATATTTTCTTGTAATAAACTAGGCTAAATCTTAAGGTTTTCAAAATAATCATTCATTCAATTCTTACCATGACTGCTAGCGAGGATAGTTTTATCAAGTTGTCAACCCACTTATATCATGCAGCTGTGTCCAGCTTTTCAAAATTAAACCAAAATTCACATTACAACTCTAATCTTCACAGTTAGATGTTTTTGGATGGGGAAAATGGATGTACTTTACTTTTCCAGCAATATTTCAAATGCCACAAATACTAAGAGGTAAATTGGAAAGATCAACCAGAAATCTAATTCTACCAAATTCATTTTGCTCATTTAGATTCCACAAATTTAAAGTATTTAACTCTGATAAGCTGGTTTCACATTATGGTACCAGCCTCCTAAATATAAATGTTTATTTGTTTATTTATTTATTCATTTTTTTTATCTGCAGTATTCCAGAATTAAGAATTCTGGATGGGGCAGCTAAGTGGCACAAGTGGATAGAGCACCAGCCCTGGAGTCAGGAGAACCTGAGTTCAAATCCAGCCTCAGACCAGACACTTGACACTAACTAGCTGTGTGACCCTGGGCAAGTCACTTAACTCCAACTGCCTTTAAAAAAAAAATTCTTGGCTCCATGGTGGGTAAGGATAATGTCATCTGGATGATCTTGAACAGGAAAATAAAGCTGATCATTTAAACCATAGTGCTTCTGGGAGATTTATTACTATAGGATAAATTAATTTTCATTCCCCTATGTATTCTTATGAGTAATCATTAAAATGCTAAGAAGCAAAGTCAATTTTTTATTTGATATGGACCATGAATAAAATAAGCACAATATTAAATTTCTGTTTAAAGCATTTGAAAACAAAAACAAACAAAACAAAACCAACAACTATGGATAGCTTGAGACTAGCTTGAGGTAGTTTTTACACTTCGCCCTTCCCTCCTATCCCCTGTCTAGGGTTAGAAAGTTGAAATAGAAGAGGATTTGAATATTAAGTATTTCAAGAAGAAAGGGTTAAATCTAAGCCTGAAATACCTGAGTACATTTCCTCTGCTCTCCACTACACCTCCAGGACAAATAAGGATGAGTTGTCAAGTTAAATACAAGCAGTCAAGTGACTGAATTATAATTTACTCTGTGCTCAATTTAAATTAGTGTGA
The DNA here is from genome assembly GCF_900497805.2 of Vombatus ursinus. Classification (NCBI taxonomy): domain Eukaryota; kingdom Metazoa; phylum Chordata; class Mammalia; order Diprotodontia; family Vombatidae; genus Vombatus; species Vombatus ursinus. The sequence continues at coordinate 58,007,243 of NW_020948983.1, read as the reverse complement.
GGCTATTAAAATATACAGTATAAATACGGCAATTCATCACAAGCTGTCATGGATGACTTCATTTATTTGCTAGAGTGGCCATGTTCCACTGAAGGGAAGGAGAGCAAAATCACAGGTCGAATTAAGCCGCTATTCTGTTTTAATTCACTTATTTAATCTATGGCGACATAATTGTCTTTTACAGTATGTACAACTCAGAAAGGAAATTTGGGAGGATTACAGTCAGTATACAAATGATTAATCAAATGGTCCATTTAAATGCTAGTTTAAGAGAAGCAGAAACCCAAAGCAGTTGAAGAATGATAATCAGCGCATGCTACATACTATGCTATGATTTTTTTTCTTGTAGATGGATTTTTCCCAATTAGAAAAAAAAAAAGCAATACTGGGGAATCCATTAAATCCTCCAAGCATTACCTAGATGAAAGATTTTTATAGAATACTTTAATGGAGTAAAAAGGTTTAGTTTGCAAGTTGGATAACAGTATTTTATATGTTTTTCTTGCTCTATTTACTTGCAATTTTCAAGACTACCTATAACAAAAATGGTAGTTACTAATAGATTTCATGAATTATAGTCATTGTCAAGTAATTACCCCGCAGTGCACTGGTGATTAGTATTACTTTCAGTATGTTTTCTTTGGCGAAAAGATTTATAAATTTTATGGCAGCAAAGATAAAATTCAATTGAACTTTCATTTTTTCTTAAAAATTAAACTCGTTTTACATTGTCAATCCCTTTTTCTACACTGATGAAAACTAGGCATTTCATCATCGATTTTTTTTTAATCCAGGCACCGAAAACTATAGAAAGTTATCATTGTATTGGATATCAGGTTACTGACTCCAATTAAGAAGTTTAGTTCAGAAAGGAGAGCACCAACCAGGGCTTTGGCTTTTATTAAGTTAGTGAGCATGTTAAAGAAGTTGCTGTACAGTATTTTTTAGTATTTTTAGTGTAAAGAAAAAAAAAGGTTTTCTAGGGCTCTCCTCTAATTGCTCCTGCAGACAGACAAGGGTCTAACTGATCATTTGACTTGGGAAAATGAATCTCACTCATTCTAGAGAGTCACCAAAGTTCTATAGTTCATTTTTTTGAGAAAAAGACTGATTTGTTACTCTTCACAATATACCATTATGACACATGCACTCTTATTTCACAGTTGAGGTCACTGAGAAGTATAAATGCCATTCTTAAAATCATACAAAAAGTTAGAAGCAGAGCCCGGAAAAAAACAAGTGCACTTCAAACTCTTCAATTCATTTCACCTACTAGAATAAGAAATGACAACTGGCTGAGACCAGAGGATCATAAAGGTCAATATTCTGTCTCTGCCAGTGGCAGTACCATGACACATTTTGGAAGTGGGTGTGAATTGCTTCCATGATATCACCTCTAAAGGCCAAAAATTCATTCCACAAATATTTGTTGAGCACCTAATATGAAAATGATACTGTCCTAGCACAGTGGAACATAGAAAAGAAAGAGACATGCTTTTGAGGAGCTTGTGTCCTAAAAATAATAACTCTTACTTAACACTTAAAGGTTTGCAAACTGTGGGAGCTAAGAAACATATGCTAATGATTATAACACAAAGCAACATGTGATAAGTTCTAAGAGATGTACAAAGTACAACAGGTGCCCAGAGGACAGAAAGATCTGAGATGAATAAAAGAGGTTCCATGAAGAGGCAGTATATAAACTAAACCTCAAAGGGAAGATGGGACCTGAATAGGCAGAGATGGTGGGGAAGAAGAGGCTAGGATTCCAAGCAAGGGGCAGGAGTAAGGGCACGAAGGCAACACAATTCAGTTTGGGTTCAATTAATAGCAAACAGTCCAGTTTGGCTAAAGCATAGGGCAGATTATATAGGAACAAGAAGAGATAAAGCAGGAAAGGCAGGTTGGAACAAAATCTTTTGTTTTTGTTCAGTCTTTTCAGTTGTGTTCAACTCTTCATGGCGCCTTTTTGTTGTTTTCTTGGCAAAGACACTAGAGTGGTTTGCCATTTCCTTCTCCAGCTCATTTGACAGATGAGGAAACTGAAGCAAACAGGGTTAAGTGACTTGCTCAGGGCCACACAGCTAGCAAGTATCTCAGACCAGATTTAAACTCAGGAAAATGAGTCTTCCTGACTTCAGGCCTTGCACTCTATCTACTTTGCCACTACCTGCCTCAGAGTCAAATCTCAGAGGGCCTTAAATGGCCACCTGAGAGACTGGGGTTTTATTTGATAAGGAATGAGGGAATCATTTCAGGTTTTTAAGCAAGAAAGTGCCACAGTCTGGGCTATGTTTTAGGAAGATTAATCTGGTAACAGTGTATAGGATGAATTTAAAGCAGGAGTAAGAAGAGAGGCAGGAGGCAGGGAAACTAGTAAGAGGTGACTGGAATAATCCAGAAGACAGTTAATGTGGATCTGAAGTTGGGCGATAGCAATGAGAACAGTATGAATGGGACAGATTCATGAAATAGTCACACACAAAAAAAGAATCAATAGAATTTGGTAACTGGTTGTGGTAGGAAAGGAAAAGGTCAAAGATGACCATCTAGCTTTAGCTCTGAATAAATAGGAGATTGGGGGTACCATTAAAATAAAGGAAGTCAGGGGAAGAAGTTATTTTTAAGCAAATGATGACTTAGATTTTAGATATAATGAATTGGACGTGCTAGCTAGCAGGATTCCCAAGTCATAGCATGAAGTCAGAAATGCTAGGTTATGACTTAGGAGTGGTCAGGGTTAGAGATAAGGATTTAGAAATCATTTGAACAGAAGTGATAACTGAAGCCACAGGAGTCAAGAAAGAATTGCAGAGGAAAAAAAAAAAGTGCTGAATTTGGGGACCTGTGTTCAAATCCCACCTCTGCCACTTACTACTTGTGTGAGTCACTCGACTTGGGCAAGTCACTTGACTTTTCTTTGGGACTCAGTTTCCTTATCCATAAAATCATGTATAGGGAGATGGGAGGTGATAGATAAGTTGAAGTCCCTCACATCTGTAAATCTATGATCCTAGAATCATTAAAATGGTTGACTCTGGGGTACAGATTAGGTAGGGATTCCAAATCAAAAGTGGGATTGAGGTACTAGAAAAACAGGGAAGGGTTATTTCTAAATCTCTTTCCTATATCATAACAGCTTAAAATTCATCAATTCAGAAGTATTATTTGCATTATTTTTTCCTAAATTTATTGTATACTTACTAATAATGAAGTTCCTTATGGGCATATGGTCAAGGGTGGGAGGGTGGTGCTACTTTTTTGTCCATTCACAAATTTTTTTTTTCATAATTTACTTCTATTTATATAGCTGTTTCACTACCCCAGAGAACATCACTGTCATCTACAAACATGTACATTTCTCAGCATATACTTTCAGCACATTCATAAAAATGTTAAAAAGACCCTTCCCTTTGAAAAAGCCAAACACAACTCTCTCTCTCTTTATATATCTATAGATATATAAATATATATACACATACATACATATACACACATATATATACACACGTGTGTACATGTGTGTGTGTATGTATGTATGTGTGTATGTATCATTTGATTCCAAGCCTTTATTTCCTTCTCTAAACTAACTTCCTATTTATGACAGAAGCTTTCCTCCAATATCCAGTTTAGTATGGTGCCTGTCTCTTCTGGGAGGCTAATTCCATTATGACCATTGACCACCTGCTCCTGCCCATATGTTTTACTTACCCTCCTCTCTAAGCCCTCAATCTCTCAAAGAACTCTAGTAGATTAGGAGGGCATGATTTCTCCTTAGAGAAGCCATGCTTTCTTTCCCTCAAAAGGTTATCCTTTCCTAAGTTTTCAGCAATCCTACTCTTTATTTTCCTTTTCACTGGCCTGTAGTTCACTCTATAACCTTTATTATGGATGAGTATTACATTGGCAAATCACCAATCCACTAGTACAGTGGTCCCATGTAACCAGAATCACACAATTTAGTGAAGAGTTTTACAAATTCAATCTGCTTCTTTAAAAAACAAAACAAAACAAAACCAGGTATGTGACAGTATGATAAATCTTTCCTTATAATTTATTTACATTTGTCAATTAATTCTAGAACAATATATGCATTTAGAATTACTTATTCTAATAGTTGTAATTGAAAGTATTATATAGAAAATACAAAATAAATTTATTATTAGACCAAGCAAAACACAATTAAGCAAATCTACTGTTAAAAAATATAATATAATATGCTCCAAAGACAGATATTAATGAGTCTCACATCACAAGTATCACTGTTCTCTTCTATTTTTGTAAATAACTGAGAGTTAACCATATTTAACAAAAAACATCCTAAATTACAACCTAACTTTCTCTGAACCCACAGGATGTCAGCAGATGCAAGTCAATCAGAAAACATTTATTTAGTGCCTACTCTGTATGAGGCACTATTCTACGTGTTAAGAGACAGAAACAGAAAAAATGAAAATCTCTGCTCTCAAGAAGATTATATTCTAACAGGAATTAAACAAGAGACAAATATGAAAAATAAAGGAAACAAATTTAAAGAAATGCTTGTTGACTGCGTGATAAATCTCTACAGCCAAATCACTTATGAAGTTACAATGACTATACTAAAAGATCTGAGAAATGAAAAGATTGGGTTTGGAGAAAATAGTAGATAATATTCTAAAAAATGTCAAGACAGTGACTAGATAGAGAATGGAAATGTGAATTCAGAAACAGAACTGGTTCTATTACTAATCAGACATTTAACTTCTTTGCATCTCAATTTCCCTTATCTGGAAAATGACAGGGTTGGGGCTAGATGACTCAATTTTTCTTGAAGCCCTCAAATTCATAGGGTGTATATTTTGGCAAATATCTCCAACAGTGAACTTTGTGAACTTTTGGACACCTTACTAAAGACAAACTATTCAAAGCTACTAGACTGAAAAACGTCACTGAATGTAGTTTTAGAACCAACTGTATGATCAAAGGAATAGATAAGGTGACTAAAATGGCTAACCTTTTCATTCACTCATTTTGGGGTGATTCTTATATAAGAACAATTCTAGCAATGTAAATGTTGCTATTTTGTTATATATAAACATATTATGCTGCTGAAACACAACAAATCACTGATGATAATAAAGAAAGAGACTATGAAATATTTCCTAATTTAGCATGATAAAGCCTAAGATAAATATGAGTAGGTGCTTGAAATTCCCAAAGAGGGCCACGGCTATTTCTAACTACTGCCTAAGTAGATAGCTATCTTAACCTCTCTTCAATGACTACCTAATGCACCAAATTTCTGCAATGACTTTTGGAGAAAGTCAGTCAGTCAGAAAACATTTATTAAGTACTGACCAGATGCTAGGCATTGTACTAAGAATGAGGTTTGAATGTAAAGGTATATTTAAAAATAACAAGTATAAGGCAGAGTAAGACAAAAGTTAGCATTAAGAATAATTTTTTTTTAATGGAGAAAAAGATCATAAAACCTTTTTTAGAGCTTACCTTTACAGCTAATATTTTTCCACTTGGGACATGATATGCTCTGGGAAAGAAAAAAATTAAATAACTTTTAAAAATAACTTACTGACACACTATAAATCCAATCATCATATCTATAACATTGTGCACTGACAGATTTTCAAGTAACACTAACAATGATAAACAACATTTATTGAGAACCCATCGTGTGTGAAACTGTATTGAACCCTCAACAATATGGAATACTAGATTGGTACTGTATGTTCTTAACTTCAATACTGTGATTTCAAGATGTGACTTCATCGGTGTGATTGCTTTTACTGATGTAGAACACAAGTATTACATGCCATAGTAGATGTCTTCATCAGTAGATATGGCCAAAAAAAGGTATTACCTGGTAGGAAGCATTCTGGTGAAATATTACACATATCCATACAAAATTTTTAATGTTTTATTCTGTAACATACTCAGAAATTCTGAATTTCTGCCAAAACAATATCTGATGATGGGCATACCCTGATTAAAGCCATCAATTGATTCGGGAGGGAAAAAGTGCTAGAAAATAATAACAATAAGAAGGAAAGGAAGAGAAGCTATCTACAAAGAAACAAAATAATGGGTTGATGAGCTGAAGAATGGTAAAATAACAAGTGAGAAAAAAACTGTTTAAAGAAATGCTAGGAGTAGGGCTTCCAGAAAGTAAAAGCTAAGAAATCACATTGAGACCTTTTATGTTTAATATAATGTGGCCTTTTGAACCTAGACAGCATTGAATTCATATTCTAAAGGAATTCTATAAGCACCATAATCCAGAAGCAATTTGGCTTACATAAAAATTTCAGTACAAGCAAGTCATCCCAAGTTATCCTGTTATCCCAAGTCACTAAAAGGAAACAGAAGCTAATCTGTTTGCTTAGACCTAAGGTCTTGTCACATATAAGAGTTGATACATTACCCAGAGTTGGCTGTTCTTCCAGGTTCCATAATTGGTATGAGATGAGCATACCAAGGGCCAGGGAGGACAGTTTATCTATTCCTAATTCCATCATTGACTAAAAATCTCTATCTCTACTGACAAGCATTTGCAAAATCACTTAATTGTACTCCCAACATTTCAATTGGTACTGTTACGTCAACCAAACTGGATCTTCCATCTACTCTCCATATGTTTAGTATGCATTAATGTACGTATATGTTGTCTTCTCCGTTAGACTAAAGCTCTTTGAAGGCAAGGAGTATTTTTTTTTCTTTGTCTCCCCAGTAATTAGCATAGACCCTAGCACACAGTATTTAATAAATGTTCACTGATTGCTTCTAAAAACAAGGTACATTTCCTGCAAACACAAACCATTAACATTAATTTCCACTTCAGGCAGAAAGATTTGTCAGATTTCTCTGATGGGCAGGTATTTTTAAAAAGTTAGGCTCATAACTTTCAGTGATGAAACTTAACTGGAAACAACTTGCCACATTGTTTTAAACATCAGGAAGAGATAAATATTTTGAAAGCATAAGGCACCAAAGGGCAATGGCAAAAAGTATGGTGGGCATGAACTGGCTGCAGAAATTACAAATTAGGAATTTTCCAGGAGAAGCAGGAGAAGTAAAGGCTGTAAACAGAGAAATATACAACTGGAAAAAGACAGAATAGTCAGGTAGCCAAAGCAAGGGGCAACCAATTGCAAGTCAGCCTGCCAACTTCAGTGGTATCCACACCATATCAAAAGAACATAAAAGAGGCCTCTGTTAGATGCAATAGAACCCTAGTACTGGATTTAATAGAGGATGTGGATAACAGCGGCACACCATGGACAGGTATGGATTTATTGTGCTCCATAACAGCAGAGCGTCTACATCAACAGTATCACATGTCCACATCACTGAAATTCAACTAACATCACAACTTACTTATAAGGTTTCCCTTATTTAAGTAACCAATATAATTGTAAAACTCTGGACATGCCACTAAGCCTCTAATTCTATGATTGCATAGATTCTTTAAAGAACTGGACTTCATTATAGGTACCCTCATACTATAAGCTTAAAAAAAAAGTATCCTTATAAAATAAATGAATTTGGGAGTCACACTCACACTTCTGAAGTATTTTTTTGAGTTATAAAAGGATTTATTGCAACATTTTACTAAATAGTGAACTGAAGGGTACATAAAATATGATTCAATTTACCAAGATTCAATGATATACAACTTTTCAGAAACTTACATTAAATACTTTATAATACTAGTTTTGGGGAACAGAACACACCCCAGGCTTGTAGCTTAGGTAATAAATTCAAAGTCGACAAATAACGAATGTCAATCATGTGCAAGCCACTGTGCTGAGCTCTACACAAAGATAATGACCCTGTTTTCAAGGAAGCGACAACCACCTAAGAGGGGAAAAACTATATTTACAAATAACCATGGTACAAAGAAGATCAAGAGGAGTACTATAGAGTGATGGAGACAAAGTTCTATAATAAATCTGAAGGAAGAAGAGATTCACTTCATCAGAAAGCACAGGTGGGAAGAATGGGTCAGTGAGGACTTTCTGGAGGAAGTCAACCTCACTTTTGAGCCTTCAAGGTAAGAAGGCATTTCAACAGATCATAGGATCACCAACTTAAAGCTGGAAGGTCCTTAGCAGCTATCTAATCCAACCCCTTCATTTTACAGATGAGGAAACCGATCTCAGAGAGGTTTACTGACTTTGCCCACAGCAAATTAGCATTAGAGGCAGGATTGAACAAAGGGTTTCCTGCACATTATCTACTCTGCCACACTGCCTCTCCAAAGAGGATCAAAACAGGCAGTTGTTTTTAGTGTCGGACTTTTAGATTATGTATAGTATGACAATTTAAAAAAAAGTTTCATTAATGCATTTTAAACATATTTACTTCCTAATAATCCCCGCTACAGTACCCTATGAGAAACAATATAGCACAGTAGACAGAACCCTGAACTTGGAGACTGGAAAACATGGGTTCAAATCCCGCTTCTGATATTTACTAATGGTATGACCCATGGCAAAAGACTTAACCTTAGTTTCTGACTATTTAAAAGTTATCTGCAGCATTTATTTCACCAATAATGTATGTGAAGTGTTTTGCAAACTTTATACTATTGTGTATCTCCCGTTGTAATCTTTTCTCCTAACTGAATAACCGAAAAGTTAAACAAAACTGACAGATACAATGACTGAGAAGGACAGAGTAAGTAACACTATCTATCCTTAGCGTAATACTTTTTTACAGAAAGGAAAGGAATGTGTTCCAACATCAGTCATCTAGAACCAATATCGATTGCAATGAATACAAGTTTTGCTGCCTTTTAGTGTTCTGTTCTGTTTTTTTCTTTTTTCATTTATATTTAGTCATTGCGCATTTTCTTCTGGTATTGATTTCTCTACTCTGTGGAGTCTCCTCATATTTTTTTTAATTCCTTATATTGTCATTCCTTACAGTGCAAAACCATTCCATTACATTTATATATAACAATGTGTTCATTCATTCAATCCAAATGATGGGTTCCTACTTTGCTTCCAGCTTTTAGCTACTACAAAAAATAGTTTTATGAATATTTTGGCAAATATGGTACCTGTACATATTTATTTCCTTAAGGAAATTATTTAACCCATGGTATATATAATTGCATTTAATAACAAAACAGATAAGAGGGTTCTGTTGTGCTCAGCAGCTCAACATCTGGCAGAAGAGTTCATCTGAAATGCAATTCAAAAGAACAATTACTGTACTTGTATATAAATGCAGGTAACATGACATGTTAGGAATATGATATCATTCCTTCTGTATTCCATTAATTAATGCCAATGTACTCTAAGTTTGAATGTCAGAACCACCAATTGAGAATGGTAATGTGAAGGTAAGACAGTTGAATGCACAGGCCAAGATTCAAGAGTAAAAATATTTTAAAAGTGTTGTTACTCTGAGCAACAAGAGTGCAAAACATCTGGACGTTTGAGATAAGCAGTAGTGATAAGAATATGATCAGGAGATAGTCTAATATATACTGTATTGGACAGTTTGGCAACTTAATTAGCTTGTTAAGAAAGCTGATCCCTTTTCCAAAAGAGAGATCTCATGTTTCCAAGTGAATTAAAAGGAAAGACTTGATGATTTAATTATGATGCATGCCAATTCATCCATGGAAGTTTGGGTTGGATTTCGAACAATGGAGAGATCCCTGGTTTGGTTTACAGTGCATTGACAGTACCAATTTAACATTTAATTATCATGAAGAATTGGATCACAAAGATGATGCTAGGCAGATGGGCAGAATATATCCCTCAGCTTTGCAAATGGCATACTACTTGGGAGAAAAGGAACTTGTTTACTTTAGACTGATACTGCATCTCAATTGTCTTGACCTTCCTCAACACATTAACTGTAAAGTGATTAATGAAGTTTGAATAGAAGCTTTGGTTACACCAAAAGACAACTGTACACCTCTTCAGTGTTTTAATTAACAGCTAACACTTCAAATTAGTCTGTAGTTGCCACAGTAATTACCTGTTCCAATGAGTGTATGGGGGAAACATTTTTATAAGATTTTTTTTTAGTGTCTAATTCATTTCCTTTATTAATTCAATTGAACAAACATTTACTACATATATCAGGCATGGTGCTTGACAGAGAAGGTCCAAAGATAAAGACAAAAGAGTCCCTGCAAACAAGGAGCTTACACTAATAATATGTATACAGAGAATTCAATTTAAAGTGTGGGTGTGTATTCACACATACATATACACACATACATACACATAGTAAATACTAAATAATTTTAATGGTGGTAGGGAGAACACTAACAACTAAGAGGATCAGAGAAGGAAATGGTTCTTGAGTTGAGCTTTGGAGACAGATAGGGATTCTAAAAGGTAAAAGTAAGGAGAGAACACATTTCAGGCACAGGGGACAAACTGTGTAAAGCAGAGGTTTTTATCCAGGGATGTACAGCCTATGGATTGATTTAACAAAGTACTTGAACCTGGATGAGGGGGAGAGGAATAACTATATTTTGATTTTCACTAATTTTTGATTTTCTTTGTAATTCTATGTATTTTATCTTGTGCATTTAAAAACATGATTCTGAGAAGGGGTTCACAGGCTCCATCAGATTGCCAAAGCGATTCAGAACACAAAAAAAGGTTAAGAATGCCTGGTGTAAAGGCAGATGCAATGTCATATATTGAGAATAGGAAGTAATACAGTTTGGCTAGAATGAAAGGAAAATAAGGGGAAATAACATAAAATTAGTCTAGAAAGATAGGTTCAAGTTAGCTTGTGAGCTACTCAAGTGGTCCTGGGCAGGGGAGTGACAAATTGAGAGGTGTTTTAGGATTATCATTTCAATAGCTGTGTGGAGGTTGGACAGGACAGAGGAAATAATGGAAGCATTAGGACACCATCTATTACTGTAATCCAGTTGAAAGAGATGAGGACCTGAAGGTAGTGATGGAGACAAATGCGAGATGTTATAGAGGCAGAATTGATAAGATCTGACAACTGACTAGATAGGAATGTCATAGATCTTAAGAAAAAATTTCCAGTTTTCAAAATCAAGCATGGTATATTGGATGAGTAACTGGATCTGTAATTTCACTGGAAGAAAGGAGACAAGCATTTGTTGGTGCTGTTATTATCATCTTCATTTTACAACTGCGGAAACTGAAGCAGACAGACTTTAAATGACTTGCCCAGGGTCACACAGCTAATAAATGTCTGAGACTATATTTGGAATCATGTCTTCCCAACTCCAGGCCTGGGGTTCTATTCACTATACCACCTAGCTGCTTAGTGGGGAACTCCCAAGTGAGAAAATTCCCTCTACCAAAGAAGACTGGCACTTTCTTTACACCAGATGCTCTTTTTAAATTAAAAATAAAAATAAATAATGTTTTAAAAATGACAATAAATAAAAACAATAACAGGCAGTATTATGTTGTGATGAATCAACCTAGAAGGCAAAGAGTTTAAATGGGAATTTAAAACATTCTGATGTAGATGAAAATAATGTAGACTTACAAGTTTTCATTTTTATCTAAATTCTCCCTATTTGTACTTTACTTACACTGTCCAGGCCTTCAATTCAGTAGAAACAAACATCCCATGATCATCATAGCAGGAGAAATTTAATTTTTCCTTCTATTGGTATCAATGGTCAAAAAAGATATTCCCTGAAATATATACATAGACCTTCCCTTAACGTGTGCAACAAAAGATGTCCTACACGAAAGAAATGAGATGACTGTTGAGTAAACTCCTGAAGTTCCTATTAGTTTCTAGATTAAACTGATAAACTGCTAATTTCCAACACACTAAAAATAGACTCTCCACTTTCTTCACTTTCAACTAAAATCAGAACCTAAAATCAAGAATGCCAATGAAGACGCATCTGTGCTTTAAGAACATCACTGATTAATCACCCAGGAAATATGACCTTAATTTTATGCTCCTGTAAAACGATTCATTCCTTCTGGGAACATTCCATCAATGCAAGATCCAACCTGTTGTAGTATAGAGATATATAGGGCTAAAGGAGTCCTACTGAAGTAAGATACTAAAAATACGGAATCTGGAAAGTCTTACGGCAGGTACTGAAAAACGCAGGCCACCTAGAATGTTATATGTAATCAATAAATAAGGGAAATCATAGTATCTTGGTGATGATGCCAAATATTTGAAAGAAATGTATATAACATTCCTTTACTTATGTCTTTCCCCACTGTTTTATCAGAACGTGGAGGGGCCCTGGGTTCTTGAAGGCATGTTTTACCAAGATGGACTACATGTTTTTCATTTGATGACTAGCCTACTTAAGCATGGCTCATCACTAGGTAGCTGGATACTAGGTCTATGAAACTAGATGGGAAAAATATTACATCTTTATTTTCATTAACCTCTAACTGAAATTTGAATTTCCTTCAATCATTTAAAAACACAATTCTGACAAGGGACCCATAGGTTTCACTACATTGCCAAAAGAGTCCATGACACACAAAAAGGTTAAGAACCCTTTGTTCAGAGCATATAGTCCCATTAATAGGATGTGAAGGTAACTACTCTCGTCTGAAAATGATTGGATAAACACAATGATCAACTATGTCTCTATAAAGAAGTATGATGACTATCGTGACAGAGAGGTGATGGACTAGGAGTACAGAATGAGATATTTCTGGACATGGCCAATGTGTGGATATATTTTGTTTGACTATACTTACCTGTTACAAGGGAGGCTTAAAAAATTTTGAAGGGTGCACTGGGGGAAAGAGCAGTTAGTTATAATAATGTCAAATAGTATCACAATAAAATCCACAATTAAAACGAAGTGAGGTACAAAGACCTAAGTGTGACCAACTTATTAACTAGGCTAGCAATAGTCAATAAATGGGATCCAAGACTGCTCAGTGGTCAAAGATGCATTTGGCACTCAGACAGCTCTTTTAGGCAGCTGAAAATGTAGGATACATAGAGTACAAAAATAGTCCAATGATGCAAATTACATCTGAGACTGTGAATGGTCCATCTCAGAGATGGAGGTTGGGCCAATATGCTCAGCCTGACTCAGAGAGGAGATTTCTATAACCCAGGGCAACAGGAAAAATAAATCATTACAGTTAGTTACCATCCCCTGGAAAACTTTATAGTCAGCAAAGTTCACAGATTAGAATTTCTGTAGCTGAATTTCAGCCCATAAGAATAGGGAAGTTAAATTTATTACAAATTTTATTAATAGAGCCTATACAAGCAAATCTAAATTTAATTCACAAATATTGATTCTGATTAGATACAATGATTAGATATAATTCCCCATCAATAACAATTTCAATTTCACAAACTCCCCCTTTGATCCTTGAAAGACCTGTCTTTCATGGATCATTAACTTTGAGCTCTCCTACGACTGGCGAGTTGACAAAAACTGGTGGGGGCAGTCCCCTTCAGTAAAGAGATCTCACAGAGGAAATGGCACATTGGGAGGTAAGGAGAGAAATGGGCACTAACTTATAACACAGATGATTTCATTTCAAGTACATTTATAATAATATCTTATTAAGACTAAGAGACATTAGTAATAACTAAATAGCAGTGAGAAGGTATTCAGCAATACCATATTTAATGATATATTAAGGAACTGAACTCACTTTGTAGTGAGGATGAATCAACATACTGATGTTATAGAAGTTGGGGTCAAAGGAACTAGTATTGTCATATCCTCTAAGTAGGATTGGTTTGTATAACTTTTCCCAGAAAATGATGTCAGCACTAGAGGTATCTAGAAATCCTGCAGTAAGGGTAGAATGCAGAGATGTAGACCTGAGGGAGGGAGGTCCATGACCAGGTATATAGATCACCTTTTGGTCCAGATCCTGGCCAGTACAACCAATTGCTGGGATTGTAGATCTAAGTACCCTTCCATCTTGGTCAGCATTAGAGGGATGGACCAGAGCAAGCAAAGGGCACCATCCTCAGAATTAAGAGAAGGATATGAGGAAGGGGTGTCTTGAGTTCTGGTACTGATCTGGGCATTTTACATATAAAACCAAGGATCATAAGGCCTACTACACATAACAAATATATAGACAATCCATACTCCAATATGCTCTTTTGGTTTTCCACTTTCTGAGGGACTAACTTACTATGATTTGAGAAAGCAACAGGTAGTATTAGTAAGATTAGAGAAAATAAAAGGTATATCATGTAAGGGGCAGTTTTCACATGTGTGCAGTAGATCCATGAGTCTTTTTCGCCAATCTTGACTGTAGTGAGAGTAGTCAGTAGCACTTGGAACAGGCCTTCCCAAGTGGTTTGAGTTCCTCTGGTCCGCTGGAAATTTTGATGTAAACTTCATCTCCAGGGTGGAAACAATGCAGAGAAAAGTCGAAAGGCCCAGTTTGTATCGCAGCTCTTTTGTTATGAAGCTCTCTCAGTCTATTTTGTAGTTCCCATACATAAGATGCAACAGAAGTTTCCTCTTAGTAATAAAATATACACTATGGAGAAAAGTTTTGCTTTTATTGAAGGATAGCCAAAAAGCATTTCATAGGGAGAGACATGTAATTCCCTCCCTGGTCTGCTCCACAGATGGAAAAAGAGCAAGGGGCAGAACATGCAGTCATTTTAGGTGGGTTTCAGAGCACATTTTACCAATAAGAGTTTTAAATTCCTTATTCATGCATTCTACCTGACTTGAACTTTGGAGGTGACAAGGAGTATGGAATTTAGGAGTTATCCCTGGGTTGGAATAAACTTGAGAGAGCACAGAATCAGTGAAATGACTACTTCTATCTAAATTTATACAGGCAGTTGGACCATACTGAGGCATTATTTCTTCAAGGAGCATTTTGGCAACAAAGGCAGTTATGGCTTGGAGCCAGGAAATAAAATGAATAAGGTGATCAACAATAACAAGGCAAACTCAATAATGACCAGCTTGAGGCATGCAAATGAAATCAATTTGCAAATATTATTAAGGGTATATAAACTAACGGTCAGCCATCAAAAACAGTGGCTTGGAAGGATGTTAGTTAAAGCTGAAACTCAGGTGATGTCGGGAGCAACCCAACCCCTTTTAATTGTATCTACAATTCCTTATGTGCCAAAGTGGCAAAAAAAAAAAGGGGACAAAAGGCCATACCTGGTGATAAAAACTGCAGGGGAGGAGTGGCTTACCTTCCTTAGTCACCCAGATCCGAGAGACCTGTTTTGCCTGAAACTGTTGTCTCCATTTCTTGACCTTGGAGTTGCTGTACAGGAGAGAGTGCCATTATTCAGTCCCAGTGGGAGGGTGGTCATCAGTAGTTGAGGAGGCTTTCAAATGAAACACATGAGCTGGTCCCTCTAAAGCAGCCAACTTTGCCGCTTCATCTACTCTACTGTTGTCTTGGGAAACAGGATCAGTGCCACTAATGTGTACAAAGTTGTGGACAACAGTAAGGGCCTTAGGTAGGTGAATGGCAGACAGAAGGTCTTTGATAAGTTCGGTATTAGCAATATTCTTACTGGAGAAGATGAGAAAACGTCGTTGTAGCCACAGCATTCTGATGGATGGCAGATCCAAAGGCATATTGGGAGTCTATGCAGATAACTGCACTTTTACTGACAGCAAGGCAGCGTGTCTGAGTCAAAGCCACCAATTCCAAAGCTTGAGCATTATATTTCATGAGGCCGCCCAAAGGGTGTCATGGTCAGAGGCCATGCCTGCACCAGTATAGTGAATACTATCTCTCATAAAAGAAGAAACATCAGTAAGAGAGAACATAGTTTAAATTCTGGAGGGAAGTACTGGTAAGGTCATGATGGAGAGAAGTGGCCAAGTCCACTACAGAAACACAGTTATGCGAGGGTTCACTAGAGACAGAAAGATCAGGAAAGAGAGAGCTGCACAACTGAGAACAGAGTAGCACTTAAGAGTCACATTTTCCTGCCCTAGTAATGTCACTTCATATCTTGCTAATCTTTGATCTGAAAAAGCCTGAATTCAATAGCAAAACAAGAGGGCTTCAGCCTTATGCAGACACTGCACTGTTAAGGAGGTGTCCAGAACTAAATCACAAGCCTTTTCTATCAGAAGGGCAGTAGCGACCATGGCTCTTAGATGGGGTAGGATGCCTGCAGCCATATAATTCCAGTTGATCTGAGTAATTGGGTACCGGATGCAACGTGGGTCCAAATGCTTGAGTCAGGACTCTGGAGGCTACCCTCTTCATTAATGGACAAAAAGCATGAAAGCTTACTGTAATCCAAGACTCCACATGCTGGTGCTGATAGGAGGACTTTCTTGAGGTAAGCAAGGACAGTAAGGTGCTCAGACTCGGTTACAAAGGTTCTGGAACTGAGTCTTTAGCTTAAGAGGTTTGATAATCTCACCAAATGACAGCATCCATTGCCTACAGTATCCAGCAACTCCCAAGATAGCTTGTAACTACTTCTTAGTCTTTGGGACAGACAGCTGTACAGGGAGAGCCTGGGCATGCCTCAGAGAAACAGAACGAGTGCCAGCAGACAAAATGAAACCAAGCTATTCCACCTGAGGGAAGCACCACTGTACATTTGATTTAAAGACTTTGTAGCCTCTATGATAAAGAAGAAGGTGGCAGCTATCTTCTTGGCAGATGTCAGCAGTGAGTGCTGATAATAGATCACAAAATACTGGACCAAAGTGGAAACCCTGAAGGTAATGGAATCTAAATCCTGTTGCAACATCTGAGAAAACAAGGAAGGGCTTGCTATATACACTTGAGGCAGATTAGTCTATGTCCACTGAGTTTTCTTTCAGGCAAAGGAACAGGTTTTGTGAGTTTGGGTGAATGGGGACACTAAAGAAAGCTGAGCATAAATCTATCACTGTAAAACACGTAGCTCCACAAGAATAAAAGAAACAATAGTGGCAGGGTTAGACACTACTGGATATCTAGGTACAAAATAAGCATTTAACAGCACACAGGTCTTGCACAAAACAGTAACAGGCTTGGTCCTCAGGGTCTGGCTTAGGCTTCATAACAGGCAAAACGGGAGTATTACAAGACGACTTGCAAGGCACAATAATACCTTGTTTTCTAAGACAGTTATTGATAGGTGAAATTCCTTCATAGCTTCCCAGGACAAAGGGTATTGAGGTATGGATGGTGGAGACCTCCTTTTGGTAGTAATAATAAGAGGGATAGCAAATTTTAAGAGTCCCACATTAGAAGATGAATTGGCCTATGAGGGAGTCAGGAATGTCTAAAGGAATACCGAGACCCTCATTTTCTTTCTTATGGACAGTACGAGACAATTCATGGAACAATAGGAGAATGTCCTTATCATCATCAGTAAGATTTATCAGTGCAGGAAACAAAGAACAAGAGTCATCTGGGAGATGGAAAGACAAAGATTTACTGGGAAGGAATGAAATAGCAGCTCTTAATTTACATAAAATCCGTGCTTCAGGCATTAACAGAAAAGAATATTGTACTAAAAGAGAGTCTACAGTGACTGCTTGTGGAGACAGAATGGGCACATCTTGGGGTTCTCCTTCAATTCCAACAACCCTCTGAAACCCAGAAGAAGTACATCCAGGACTCATTTTGTTTTTCTCTCAGAACTGAGTTGGTGTCACCAGTATCTTATATCTCAATTTTGAGAGTGACATGGGATTCACCATTGTGGGGAGAGGCAAAGAATAGGATGACTTGGGGCAAAGACATGTAATTCAGGGGGAAAAAAAATTCTCCCCAGAGTCCACAGTCCCTGTCTCTCCCCTGTACCTTCATGCCAAAGACCCTCCTTGAGATCTTCTAAAACCATTGCTGTTTTGAAACTGAGATCCTGTAAAACCTCCTTTATTATTTTGTAAATCATGTTTTCTTTCCATGTCTTCTCTCTTAAGATGCCCCCTCTTTTACGTGTGAGTTTCCTTTTTAGGCTTTTCCTTGGGATTTTTCTTCATTTTGTCCCTTCCTTTATTATGCTGGACAATGGCTTTAAGTTCATCTATAGTTGTCTCATGCTACCCAGGACAATGGTTATGGAAGTAATTATGAATTTTGGCACTGACTGGTTAACAAAGGCAGAATTAAGAATTCTTGCATCTCTTAGGTTTATTGGGTCTAATCTTTTTTTTTTTTTTAGTATTTTATTTTCCTCAATTATATGTAAAAACAATTTTTAACATTCATTTAAAAATTTTGAGTTTATTGGGTCTAATCTTGTATAGAGTTTGGAGTTTTTACAAAAGCCTATTGTAAAAAATGGTTGGGGGTTTCATTTTCCTCCTAAATGGTCTCCTGAAATTTACTCTAATTATTGGGACATACTGCACATACCTCCATTCCCCCAAGCAATGCTTCTCTGGTTTGTCAGTCTAGTGTAGTTGAATTCTAGTGTGGGTCCTGTAATGGCCAATTAGGGAAACTTCCTGGACCAGCAGGGGCTACTGCTGGAAACAGCCTGTTTGCTGCTTCTATTACAGCAGTCTCTTCTCCAGGGGAGAGTAAAGTCTTCTTTAAATCCATTACATCTCCCCAAGTTGGGTTATAACCTCTGAAAATAGCCTGGAATTGGGTTATAATGGCAACTGGATCTTCACCAAATTTAGGGGTGTCTCTCCTCTACATAGAAAGGTCAGAGGGGCTGAAAGGCTGATGATGCCTAACAGGAAATAGATTCCCTGTAGTTTGATCACAAGTCAGTCTTTCCTAAAGATGAAGAAGGCCACTAGGCCATCCCTAAGTTTCAGGGAAGACTAAGTCTCCAGTAACAGATAAATAAGTTGGAGGAGCAGACAGGGGAGGAGTAGAGGTAGAAGAGATACAAGATGGAGCAGGATAAAGAGAAGAAGGCCCTTTTTGGTATTGTGGGCATAGTTCATCACTCAAGGATGCCTGGTAGGACTAATATTTTATTTGGTATGGGTAAGAATCTTCAAAAGACATTCTTAGTTTCTGCAAGGTGCAATAATCAAAGGTGCCATATTTAGACCAAAATAGTGTGGAAACGAAAATGCAAATTCTTTATCTCATAGCTTATCCCACTCTATTTTATTAAGGCTTAATCATTGTTCTTATTCTCCCTTGTTTTGTGAGTTTAAGACCTCTTAATGCTGCCACTGCAGTTGTCAACTCTACCCTCATAGCTGTAGATGATGGCTTCTCCAAGACAGAGGAATTAGAATTGGAGAATCTCAAATCATCTGACTTGCATTATAGCTCATGAGGACTCAAAAGAACTCAGGCCTTGTTCATCTGAAAAACAAATTGATGGACACCTGCAAAAGCAGGACCCATACGGCAGGACAACCTGCTGGTTGTTACAGTGGTTTAATCTTAGCATTATTATCCACTGTTCTTTCTACGGAATACATCCAAAGGGCCAACTGGGTTAAACTCATCTCCACTTGCTCCCTGGGTAGTAATTATAATTATGAATTTCACCATCTTTCTTTTCTTTGTAGAATGGACCCTTCTACCAGAGGTTGTAGTAGTTTTAGAGGGTAGAGTAAAAGGTCTGATACTCAGAAATCTACTACCACAACTGATAATCCTCAGTCTTCCATATCTCTTTCTAACCGTAACCACACCAGAAATGCCTGGCTGGCACAACCCCAAGGCCTTCTCTCCTTTCCACTTTTCTATTCTTTTGAGGATTAAATAATAAATTTAATCTCATGATGATCTGATAAATAATTATGCTATTAATGGCCTTCATTGTTATACAAGACATAATCTGCATTACTCTGGAACTACTGGACTCATGGGTCTTATAAGGGTCATCATATTTACCAGAGCAATCCTGACCCATGGATACCTATTCCTGTTCAGGCATCCAAAACCAGCTGAAAGAAGTAATTCCTCTTTGGTAGGACCATTTGATCCTTTTGTTTTTGTTAATTGTAAGACAAACATGATCAAATGAAATCAATCAACTTGGTACAGACCAATGTTATCAATTCAGCCCTTAAGCAAATCCAAGTGAAATTAAATTTAACATCAGAAGTTAATGACACCTCAAGGACCTATAAACCAGGATTCCCCCACTCACAACTCACTGCCAAAGTTTCCTCTCTGTGCTCAAAAGAGCAAAAGTAAGGCTACTTACATAAATGTAGGAGACAATGTAAATTATAATCTCACTCTTCCAATTCCTCAATTAACAAGGAAAACTCATTCATCTGTGCTAAAACTTTGGTCTTTAATAACTCTGAGGGTCAACCTAGAAACTTCTCTTTTACAATCCTAACCTACAATGGTCAACATACTTTGGGAAAGTCACAAACTCTCCCAGAACTACCATAGGAATTTGTGACTCTTGATCAGTTTTGTTTTGCAGGGGTGGGGAACCTGCAGCCTCAAGGCCACATGCAGCCTTCTAGGTCCTTAAGTGTAGCCCCAGTCAAAGGGAATAGTGAAATGGCCTAGTCAAAGGGCCACACTTGAGGACCTAGAGAGCTGCATGTGGCCTCGAGGACACAGGTTCCCCACCCCTGTGAGTAACCTTTTCCTCTTTTTACTCCAGGATGGTATGGAATGTGTGGGATTGCCTATTTGATTCCTCCTGTATATATCTTTAATCATTCTACTGGTTTAATTGAAAGGAAACTACTAGAAACGTGGGGGCATGGTGGCATAGATGGAGAGAGACACACACATGAAACAAACTGAAATATACAAAATTGGGCAAATATATATTTGGGCACAAACAGAGTGTTTCAGTCCATAAGGAATATACTGATATTGAAAGGCTATCTCAAGACACACTATAAGCCATCTCTGAAACATGCAGTGTCATCTCCTTTCTTCAGATAGAGGTAGATTCCACGGCAGAAATGGTTTTTACAGAATTGCATGGTAGTGGATCCTTTGATTGCTGCCTGTGAAAGGGCCTATGCTATTATTAATCAATCTTGTTCTTACATTAACAAGTCAGGAGAAACTTGCCTACATTCACAAGCTCCAGCAAATTATGAATGACACTCAGCAAACTGTAATGGAAATACATGGGGCAGTGGGTACTGGTGCCTTGTGGTGGGATCCCTTAAATCTTAAATCTTTCTTAAATCTTTTTTTGGTTTCACAGGGGAGATATTTTTTCCACCATAGTTAAATGGGGCCTTTTGATCATTGCTATCCCCTGTTTTATTAATTGTTTCTCTGGTTTATGTTTAAACCTATACTCAAACTTAATCTTAAGGAAAATTATGGCTATTCAGCTGGATTATTAAAGATTGTATTTGTATTCTACTTCATAGTATCCCTAAATTAGAAGTATAACCCCATTACCATTATATATATATCTCTCAATTCTTTTATTATTATATATAATAATTATATATCAGTAGATAAGTTTTCTTAATCATTTTAGTGAAGGGACATTCTGATTTTTTGAAATTATACCCTTGTCTCTGGCTGCGTGCCAACAAGAAAACAACACTCCCCAGTGAAAGTGACACACACAATGCCATCCCATCTTTGATGCCCAGCTTCGACCCATCTCTGACAATGAAGTTGAATTAAATGAGGTCTCTACTCCAGTACAGGCCACTAAAGATCTTTTTTTTTTGGAAATTGGGAAATTCACTCTAGTCATATGAGAATCTGTTACATCCCTTAGCATCACACCATTTCTTTAGTCCAGTTGGTAATATAAACTTCAAGATTGTGGAAGAAATTTGATGCCTGATCAATGGCACACAAAACAGGGAATCCATTTTGATTTTGCTCATTTAATTCCTTACTGACAGAATGGATGCATCATCTCATATAAATCAGTCTTAGTTAAAGTAAATTCCTTATGTTACTCAAAGAAACAGTATTACCCTGGCCTTGAAACAGGTACTTTGTTATTAAAGGTACTACACTTGGTACTTGGTACTACACTTTTATACTGCTCTAAGTTTTGACTCTGGGTATTATTGAGTTCTCACGGGGCCAATTTCAATCAAACAAAAGCCGTGTGCTGTGATCTGAGGACTACTACAGGTGGATGTTTGCCCTTGGGAGAAAACTGAGAAAATGATCTTGTCAAGGTAAAGGTAAGATCCTCTTGACTCTGTTTCCCTTCAAGCTACTGGAATAGGAAGTTTTCTGACTTGGTTGATTCTAAGCCTAGCTTTTGCTATCCTGTGAAAGGTGTGGAACCTTCCCATATAATAAGCAGTCATTATGACTCTTGTCTGAAATCAAACAGAGCTATAAACGTTTGTCCCAATTATATGCTAATAGTCTTTCATGACTATTTCCCACCTTTTTCCTTTTATACTAACCTCCCTGGCCAGGTAAGTATCTAATAAAGTCATAATACTAATCTTTAGTTGCAAGGACTCTTAAGTAACCCTGTGCTAACAGCCATATATTTGGTGTGTTTGTGTATGAGTATAGTATATGTAATATATATATATATTATATAGTGTATATATAATATAGTAGCATATAATATGATATATAATATACAGTAGATTTTGCAGCTTTATTTAAAAGAATCTCCATGAACATCCCCTGATCCATCTACAACAAAAAGAGTTCACCAAGTTTGCTCCTGCTACATGGGGCAAAAGACTCCATCTCACCAAGCCAGGTGAGAGCCCTGTCTTCTCAGAAAGTTGATCAGAACTTCTTTTGAGACTCTGATTCTATCTTTAGACTTCTCCTTTCCTCCCCCATGCATCCTTGCTTCTATAAGGACTATGTACTAAAGGAGACTTCCCCTGACAGATTCTGTCAATGTGCCTTTATTGTTATTACTTCAACGCTCATTTCCTGACATTTATGTTTGTCAAATTTTCTTCATTATCTTGTGAACATGTAAAGCCTTGTTATTCAAGTCTATAGGAGGGTGATTCATTGAAGAAGTATAGTTCCCCCAAAGAATCAAAAGGGGGAAATTGTGGAAATGAAAATGAAAATTCATTATCTCATTGATTATTCTACTCTATTTTACTTATTCTTCCCCATTGTGTGAGTTTAAAACCCCTTAAGGCTGACCCTTCAGTTGCCTACTCTATCCTTGTAGCTGTAGTTTGCCACATACATCCTGCAAGCTCCTTGGCCACATAGACAACTCCAGACACTTCTTTTAGTTTCCCCTTTTTATGGAACTTATTCAGTCACAAGATTCCTAATCTACTGCAAATCAGTAGTATGCAAACCCCAGGCCTCCTACTCCCCCTAAAAATGCCAACCACAGTATATGAGTTGTAGGATGTTGCTCCACCTGGTAAAGAACTGATGTAAGGAGCACTAACCAATCACAGCAGAATCCCTGTCTCTGATCTAGCCAGCCATAATTCATATGCCCATCCTATTTCTGTCCACTATATGTTGGTTTATTTTCATATTCTCCTCAATACCATAAAGGAACTGCTTGACTGTCAGTTTCATTCTTGGCTACTGGAACCCTGGATCCCATTTATTGGCAATTGATAGCTTTGATAATAAACTGTGCTCAGAACGTTGTGCCTCAGTTTTCCTTACTGCAACAAAAGTTTATCAGCTGGATTTCTAGCAGCCTTAAATGAAAGATCACTTAATTAAATAATGCAACCCTTCATCACTCCTGGCTGAACTGGTACCTTGCCTTGATTCCAGGATTTAAGTAGTTTTCCCAAGAGGGTTCCCATGGGAACACTATGATTTGCCCCCACTGTTACCCATAAAGTGTTATTAAATGGGTTACCCAATTGCAGGAATCACAAGTAACCCTGAAAAACAGCTGTAGCTGCCACTGACTCTATAGTGGGGTGCTCTTGTCAAAGGGGGGTCAATGGACTTCTGTGGAGCATTCCCCACTTATTCTAGTCAAGATAAGGAATGTGAGGATTCTTTTTTTGATGACTGCTCGAGTCTAATATCTGATCAAAAAACTGGCATAGCCAATTATAAAGAGACACAGTTTCAGGGCTGTTAGGTGACATGGTGGATAGAGCACCAGCCCTGGAGTCAGGAGGACCTGAGTTCAAATCCAGCCTCTGACACTTACTAGCTGTGTGACCCTGAGCAAGTCACTTAACCCCATGAAAGGAAGGGAAGGGAGGGAGAAAGGAAGGGAGGGAGGAAGTAAGGGAGGGAGAAAGGGAGGGAGGGAGGAAGGAAGGGAGGAGGGAGGGAGGGAGGAAGGGAGGAAGGAAGAGAGGAAGGAAGGAAGGGAGGGAGGAAGGGAGGGATAGAGGAAGGAAAGAGAGACGCAGTTTCCAGAATTGTGTTTGAGGGACAAAGCCTCCTTCTAGGGTTTTTTCCTCTGGGAATTCCTATCCAAAGGGTTACATGGTCTAGCTGAATCCCGCAGCCCTTGATCTTTACCCTGGCTCAGTTTACCTGGCCAAGGTGCTGCAGCTGCCTTGGGAGTTTAGTCACAGGTCTGGTCCATGGCTTATAGATTTGATGAAGCCCAGGAGCTCTACAACAGGTCCCTCCTGGTGGTCCCCAGCATTTCACTTAGTTGCCTTTGCTTTCAAGACTACAATCAGAGTCATGCTCTAGACAGCCTTAGGCTGGCTGCTATTAACTGTAGTGTCAGGTAGCCAGTTTATGCCTAAGGTTCAATAGTACAAGGTAGGATCTGGAGATAGATTCCCAATTCTGAAATATAACAAATTTAAGCCCAAAGAATTTGTCAGCTGAAAAACTATTTCACTTTAGCTTATTTTCACTTAAAAGAAAGGGAGAGTCACAGCTGGAAAGTTATTACATTTTGGACAACTGCCACCATAAACAGGAAGTTACTGATGTTACAAATTTTACTTCAGATCTCACCCTTTTAAGATATTTTACTTTCTCTTTAGAAGTTTAGCTAAAAGTGCAGTGTGCACAATTTCAAGACCTTTTTTAAAAAAATTAATTTCAATTCCATTTGTATAATAACTGTCTAGGTACCCTAGAGATTCTCCTAGGTGTAGGAGATGTTGTTCTATCTGAAAAATAGATCCCTTCATATACTGAAGTAATCGTTCTTTCCCATCTTGCAAGAGATTGTTCCATCTGCAATAAGGATTCTCCTTCCTGCACCAGAAGCTGCTCCATATAAGACTTTTTTTCTATTGAGAAGGATCTTCCAATTTGGAGCAAACCTTGGCTTGAAGAAAATTTGGATTGAGACTATGAGGGAATCTGATCCCTGAGGTGGTCCTCCTTGAAGAAGTCCCTCGGTTCTTTGGAGAGGGTGGCCCCAAGGGCTGGGGTCCCAACATTCAGTCCCCTGGCTGGCTCACCCATTGTTGTGATTGAGGGAATTGTGAGAATTGAATGAACCACACTGACTTCATCTTGTAACTCAATTCTGGAGCTCATCAGTTTACTTTGTTTTCAATTATGGGTCTAGTTCAATTTCTGTCTTGTTGAGAAAATTTTATTCAATCATGGGAATTGTGAAAAAAACTTTATTGCATTGTTTGAACCTACCCCTGTGAGGCTGGGAAGCTGGACCACCTTTTCCTGTTGCTTAGAGACCCTTAACTAAGGAACTTTGCTTATGCTGACCAGAAACCCAGTCAGATCTAAAAATGGATGCAAGTTCTCTCACAATTATATATCTCAAGCAGCTCATATGTCTTATTTGAACCAGCCCTGTACTAGTCAAATCTGTTACTGTTCCTTTGACCTGAATACAAACACTTGAGAGTAAGTGGGACACCTCTTTTTCTGATTTCCGGAAATCACACCTGTTCATCCTATCCCTCCCAACATGGAAAGCCTCTAATCTTTCCTCCATTAGAAATCAGATTACCTAATTTTGTATCCTGGTTTTTATCTTGTTAATTGTTTTAATGCATAAAAATCTTTCTTTCCCCGTATTTGGGGTCCACTGACAAGCTAAGAAGGCCTGGTCCTGACTTGTTATGGAATTGGTATGTACTGCTTAATAAACTGATATGCTTAGAAGCTCTGTTTCCTCAGTTAATTCAGATTTCACCCTTGATGAGCCAAGCTACATTGAGTCAGGACTCCAACCTTCAGGAAGATGGTTTCTCAGAAAAACTCCCTAGAGTACTCTGGTCAATCTTTTACCAAGGGACTTTTTCTATGGAAGACAGTCCCCAAAGTTCAGACTCTCCTCAATTTCCAATTCCTCTGAGCTAAGGTAAGGTTTACCTCCATACTGCTGGGGATGGTTTACTCCACTCTATTTGTTGGGGAAAGGTTACTCCCTTTAAGAGAACTTTGAGGTTAAATTTAACCCCACTCTAAAGGTTGGGAAAGAATTGCTCCCTTTAAGGGAATGATGTGTTCCAGTAATAGTAAAATATCAAAGGATCTGCCCCTTGGAAAAATTGGCATAAACCAGGGGAAGAACACACTGTTAACTTGAAATCCCCTTAGGGAAATTCTTATTAACCTGGTAGTAGAGTGGGTGACTAAAAGACAGTTCTGAAATTATGCTAAAATACGTAAAAATCCAGTTATCTCCCAAATTTGGTAGCAAATTAAAAACTTTGAGATTAGACTTTCAGTAGGAGATAGGGTGGCTACCTATACCGAGGCTATCTGTCTTATTGCTTGTCTGTATTTTTGTCTTTGTAAAATGTTCAGAAAAAAACTTTATCTTGTGTGGTGTTTAGTGCTGTTTGTAGATTCTGCTACCTTGAAAGATTTCTAAGGGGAAAATGCAGCCAGCCATAAAGACTGTTGTAAAGAGCTGCAGCCAAAGAGTTTAGAATGCTGGGGAAGATTAATGAACTGCCACTTTAGGCTTTCAGTCATAGATTAGGTTAAACAGGAAAAAAAAAAAACCCGCAAGATATTTTTTCTTTGTCATTTCAGTCATGACCACACTGAATTACAGAGGTCAAATAATCAAAGAAAGGAAAACTTTTTCCTGGTTTATAGGAATTTGTGGCATTATAAATGAATTCAAGATTCCAAATTGTGGTAATTGCTTGAAAAAAAAACTTTTGTTTTTGGATTTTGGAGGTTTAGAGATTGGAGATTAATCATTAAGGAGTTTAAAGATTAAACATTTTAAGATTGTAGGGGAGAACTCCCGGGATTTTGGGTAATTTCAGGGACTCACTCCCTTCTCTTTGTCCTATCTGATATGGCACTTAGAAACATATGCTGAAATATCTTAGTGAGTTTTGAGATATGACTCTAAAGAATGTCTTTAAAGGAAAAATAAGAATTAAATTCTGTAAAAGTTTTAGGGGTAAATAACACTTTTATTTTTAACTTAATTTTTTAATCACCTTTCCTCCAAGATTGATAGAGCTATTGTTTTAGTGTAATGAAGGAAGGCAGCTAGTTTGAAAGTAATCCCAGAGTGAAAAAAAACAGGTATAGGGTCTGCAATTACTATTATTTATCTATTTATATTATTATTTATTATTCTTATTTATCCTCCTTGATCATGGAAACAGAAAAGCTTGTTTAAGTCAGAAAGCAACTTAAAGATAAGTAAAATTTAATTAAGGAATAGAAAGGCGATTTAAACTGAAGAGGAGTCCATGCAGAGGGACCCCATTGTTGTGGATAATGGGGATAGATATTAGCAATGACAGGGTGGTGAGTGTGACCAGGAACTAGGAATGTTTTTTGGAAAGGCTAAAGAACTTCAAATATATAGCAGATTTAAATGTTTGGGTAAGTTCTACCAATTCTTGGGAATTTTCCCAAATGGATGGCCAATGGCTCACACTGAACCCAAGGAAAAGATCTAGTCATTAAAACAGTTCAAGTTATTGTTAGTATGTAGCCTCAAAAATAACAACTAACTAGTGGGTAACGATCTATTCAAAGTAAGCAGCAAAAAATGTTTATTTTCATCCCCGGGTATTTGTTAACAGGCCAAATAGGAAAGAAGCTCTTTTAAAAAGTAAATCACTGTGGCAGGTAGGTGGCACAGTGGATAGAGCTCTGGACTTGGAATCTAGAAGACCTGAGTTCAAATCCAGCCACAGACACTTGACAGTTACTAGCCGTCTGACCCTGGGCAAGTCACTTAATCCCACTGCCTAGCCAAAAAAATAAAAAGTAAATCATTAAAAACTATAGACTATTCCTTTTTGTTTTTCATTTTCCATGGCAACAGATTACTATCATAACATAAAATTAATCTTCAATTATTGGCTCTAACAAACATTTACTAAGTGCCTACTATGTGCAAGGTAATGTGCTGGGCAGAGGAAATAATTTTATAGTTTGTGTATTATTCAGGTCCTTAGCTTTCTGTTTTTTGACTATTTAAGGAATTAATGATCCCAAAGATCAGTAGGATATTTGTAAAATATATAGGGCAAAAGTAAGGTGAAACTCAGAGACCTTTGAATTTTGAGCAGATATAGTAAAAGTTTTAGAGGGAGGAGATAAACTATAAATTATTTTTTAAATTAGCTAAAAATTATCTTGTTTATATAACCTCTATTCCTTATCAGCAAATAAAGTTGAGTTGGCTATAGTCAGATTCAATTATTAAATCTATTTCCTAATCAAAATAAAATGTAATAGGTAACTATCAAAACAAATGTGATATACAGACCATCATTTTTTTTAATCTACCCATTTGATTTTTCCCTCCTTTGTATGGAATTTCAATTACTGACAGAAAGAGTTGAAAGAAACTCTCATTTTTACCCAATTTTGCATAATTAGAGGAAAATCTTTCACCAACTTTGAAGTTTTCCCATTTCAAAGATGCCACTGCCCTTGACCAAAATGAGTATGAGAACAAAACCGAATGAAGAAAAACCTGAAGATGTGATCTAAAAGATCCCTTCAAGTGTAGCCACCTGTTCTCTTTGGGTTTCCCTTTCAAAGTTAGAGAAATGTGTATTAATTTGGATACAGATAAATAAAGGGAGTTCTTTACCATATTAAACTTAACCAAAACAAAAATCCCCCTCCTTGCCATTTTGTAAGAGATTAGCAGATTCTCTAAATGTCATGTTATAGAATTATATGTTTTCAGTAACCAAAAGTAACCTTACTGTGACTTAGCCAAAAAAGTATGTGTTTTATAACTTGAGTGTTTTAAAAAAGCATTTAGTTGATGGTGTTTTGTTTGTTTGTTTGTTTTTAGATTTACTATTATATTTAGTGTTACTGGTGAGGCTTTGGAATTTTAATGGGCATGTTGTCACACTAAAATGTCCATCCACAGAAAAAAACTCAAATTGTTTCTAGGAAATCAACACTGACAGTTGTTGCCTCCTATAATAAAGCCATTAACTTGACTCTGGCTGTTAAGATAGAAAATACAAAGTAAAAAGCAGTTGTAAAAAGAAGCTGTTATGTAAACTGTACTAGATCAAATAACAATCTATGCCAACCTTCCTTCTGCCTAAAATTTCATTACAGATGCTTGATTACTGATTGCAAAATGATTTGGTGTTAAGTAGTAAAACACTAAAAAAAAAAATGTTTAAATGTGAAACAAACTGCAGTATTAGAACATAGCCATCAAAAGACTCTTCCAAAATACTTCCCAGATACATACCAATTCACAAATCAACATTAGATGTATGACTTAGGAAAGCTGTCAGATTTGGGAGAGGCTTAGTCAAAGCAAAGAGGTTATAATCTCACATTTTCCATTCTTTTTCCTGTCCACAGCTCTTCCACGACTCGGAATCATGTTATTTACCTTGTTTACAGATCCACCTCAACCTCTTTCATTTCCAAATATGCCAAATGTATTAATATGGTTATTACCACTTCCATATTTCTTCCTTAATGTGATGAAGTTCCACTCAAGCCTCAATCACTAGACTCAGCAGCTACAGTAATTCCTTCTAGTAATCTTCAAAATACCTTTGAGAGTCACCATATTACTGCCAGAATGATCTTGATCAAAGGGTCTGAAAGAATGTGATGGGCAAACCAGAGAGATAGGATAAAATAACACACAAGCATGAGAATGGAAGAAAGAAATGGAGTAGGCAGGCAAATAAGTCTGAAAAAAATTAAAACAAAAGGAATACTAATTAGCTAGCAAATTTCTCTGCTAAAATAGGTGTATTACAATTTAATCTTTGTCTTTGGTTTAAGCTAATGATAACTAAATTTGTAAAATCAGGTCTAAGAATATCTGTTTTTAGAAGAGCTATTATTATACAGTATCTGTATGTGAACTGCTTGTTTCTAAATCTTCTAATTCTAGTTCCTTCTAAGGATCTTTGGATGTGGTCAGTTGTTAGTTTTTAAGAAAGTAATAGCTTAAAGTGATTAAATGACTCACTTTTCAAAAGCGCATTAACTTTTTCAGGCCACTGGGGTACTATTTACTAAATTACCTTTTCTACCACACTCAACAGTACCCCAGTGGACCAAGAGAATAAATGCACCTCTGCAAAGTGAGTCATTTATTCCCTTTTCTCCAGTACCAGATGCCATATGTCCCTGGTGACTGAAAAATTATCACATTTCCATAGAGAAAAGAAAGAATTGTCCCATATTGGATGAAATAATGTGGGTATGAGTAAGCTTATCTTCCCTAAATAAATGTAAAACAGATTAACTCCCCTCTATGATTTTGCCCTGAAAATTGATGAAATGCCAACGAATAGCCATGAGGATTTCTCATTCTTCCATCCTTAGAGTTTCTTTTTTATTGAAACCAAGACCTCAAAATTAGAATAACATACAATTTCAAATCTGGGGGTTGTCAGGAAAAAAATGCATGAGCAAATTATAACTTTGTTTTGAATGAACACTTTTTAAACTCTAGTATTTATTTTAGTTATGAAATCAGATGTCAATCCTCAAAAGGCTGTTGTCCCATAAAAACTATGCTACATTATCAGTGCAGCATACCTTACAGTCTTACCTAAAAAAATTAATGGCTTCTCTAATAAAGAGATTGTTGCTTTTAACCTCTGTAGAGATAGGTAACCACTCAGGTTGTTTCATGAGCAGCCACTGAGAAATTCACATTATATAATTAGCAGATGCCATTGCAAAACCAAACTAAGTTTTTAGTGCTATTAGTCCCTTGCTCTTCTGGAAGATGGCTACAACAATGAAAACAAAACAACTTTAATTTAAGAATCAACCAGTTTCTAATTAAACTGCCATAGGCAGCTGGTTGGATAAGTTTTAATCAGTTTCAATCACCTATTGATTGGTATACTGAAGCCTAAAAAATTAAAAGTAAAAGATGATTGGGGAATTGTCCCATCTCAGAACAACAGTAGAGGCCTCTGTAAATAACTCCTCTTTTAACCATCAGCTAAATGAACACTTCAATACTGCAGTACAAAGTCTTCTGCAAAATTACTTTAACTAACAAGCAGAAATTTATCAGCTTCAGCCAAAATCAATGCTGAAATCAATTTGAACACTGGTTGTGTCTAAAGGGGCTCATTGGCAATTTAGGGAAATTACACCATGTAAATGCCTGTGTTTTAATTGAACAGTTTCATCAACTAGGCTGTGATTGCTGTCCATTCATTTATTTACTTTCACTGCAGCTACCATTCTGCAAAGGAATGGCTTTTGTCAGGCTGGAGAGAGGGCACTTTATCTTCATTTTATGCACTTTTGTGAATAACAGATTTCATGAAATAAGCAAGTCATGGCCAGGGTCAAACAAACCAGGAGAGGTTTGTTCTTTTAAATAGCAACAAACAATCCCCACACAATCACTAAACAGTCTTCTTTCTTAAACAAGACCCCATGAAGCAATCTGAGGGGCTTCCACAGCACAGTCCAATGTGACTATAGTACATTCTAAAGCAGTGGTCCCCAAAGTATGGGGATTCACTGGGAATAGGAAGAAAGTGTTAGAATTTCTGTTTATATTTATTTTCTTATCCATAAATGAAAGAAAGCAGGCTTTCCTAATTATTTATGGATTAGCAGGAGTGCCCTCTCTTGGTCACGTTGTCATGTATGGTGTTGAAGGGTGAGAGCCCCACAATACAAAAATGCTGACCCCCAATCTCTTTACTGGCTTTTGGCATTCTGAGACGTACTGAAGTTTGTGTGTGCCCAGTAAGTGGATTCACAGATTCTGTTATTTAGTTTGAACTAAACTAAATCCTACAAAATTGACATGTGACTTTAAAAGATTCCTCAAATTGAAAATAAGAGCAATGGAAACACAAGAGAGAAAGGAAATGGCAAAACTGACACTTCAATTCTTCAGCTACATCATGAGGTTAAGAACAATGAAAATAAAATCTGATAATAAGGACAAAAAAGTCAAAATTACCAAGATTAAATGAAATAGATTCATATCTAATATTGTTAATGATGAACCTAACCCTAAGTATACAGTCTACCTTAACAATATTAGCTACTGACGTATGAAGTTACCAAGACATTTCAAAACTAAGTTTTCCCTTCCCCTCAAAAATCACATTTGTCACCCACTAAAAACTTTCATATCTGTACAATTTAAAGAATTGGAAACAGAACTTTCTAATCTGTTTTAAAATCTTCTAAATGAATTTCAGTGAGTTTGAACCCATTTGTTAAAAAATATAAAAATGTAACAGCATTTAGTTTGTGGGAATCAGGGAAGATGGAAACTTACTAGCTGAAGTTCAACCAAAAACCTTTGAATTATTGGTTGATGAGACTGAAAAATGAGTGTTATGATTTAGTAAGCACAGCTAATGATGCACTTCCTCCAAATGGAGCTAGGTATTGGGTATGAGGTATCATTTTTAGCAATGACAGCCATTAAAATCAAATATCAGAATATTATAAATGAAGAACCAAACCTTTGGATCACTGCATCACAAGGTGTCCACTCAAGATTTTCAAGTAATGAAACATATCCAATCACATTGTTTGAGTTAAATTATTATTATTAAAAGATTTTATTTAAAATATTACTAATTGGTGGCGCAGTGGATAGAGCACCGGCCCTGGATTCAGGAGGACCTGAGTTCAAATGTGACGACCTCAGACACATAACACTTACTAGCTGTGTGACCCTGGACAAGTCACTCAACCCCACTGCCTAGCCAAAAATAAATAAATAAATAAATAAAATATTACTAATTAAATTTAATAAGAGCAAAAAGGCCTAATTAAAGTAATTTTTAAAATATTTATCTTTATCTCATCCTTTTGAAATCTGTTTAGTGTATATTTTATAATGTACATAATATATTAGTACAGTAAAACATACATAATTTATAAATAATTAACCCTACATATATTGGGGGATATATGTTCAAAATACTGATAGGAGTAAGCAATGGCAAGAATTTAGAGATTAATGCTGTAAAGTGACATGTTTATAAAGTCAAGTTCTGGACACTTTGGATTCAAAATACAACCTGACTACTGCCTTTGTGAGAGATACTTGAGATTTCAAAAGAGCTGTGATTTTCCTGGTGTGGGTCCTTGCTCCACCAATATAGATGACAACCACTCCACCTTAGTAGATGGCTTCACGAGTTGCAATGGCCAAAAAACATGCATCATCTGTTGACCAATTTTATTTCTTCATGTATCAAACAGAAAAATTAGCACTTGCCTCACAAGGCTGTAATGAGAACCAGAAAACAACATATGAAAAAGGCTTTGCAAACCTTAAGGCACTCAATATATGCTACCTAGTCTTATTTCTGGTGATAAGCCTTTTCAACCTAACTTTGCTGGGCCTCATATGACAGAATGTCACTGAGTCTGTACCTGAAGCATTTCCAACTTGGTAAGACTCACTAGAGCTTAGAGTGCTTTGGCATGGTCTCTGAAACTGAGGGTCATCTCCCCGCCATGATGAAGTATTGGTACAGGCTGCAGTAGAGGCCTTTCTAAGATATCTTAAATAATTTGTAGAGAGCCATACATAAGAAACTGGCTCTTGGTTTTAAAGCCTGCAGATACACACATTGCTGGTGTTTCTTACTCTCAATTTAATACAATCATCCCATGTCAATAACGCTTAAAAAAAAAAAAAGACGCAAATAATACTTACTCATTTAACTGCCCATGTCATAATCTGTTGACTTTACACAAGACTAGCAGCACAGAATTCCACTATTATAATACCAGTACTGGAAAACAACCTATGCAATTCTCCTCCATTGTGGTAAAATATTCACATAATAACAATTAATAATTATAATAACAACTTGTACTTATCTAGTACTTTAAAATCTGCAAGTATTTTTTACAAACATTACATGCTCATTTGAACTTCAATGATAGCCCTGTTCGGTTGGTATTGTAGGTATTCATTATTACTCTCATTTTACAGATGTTGAGACTGAGCCTCAGAGAGGTTAAATGATTAGTATATAGCCAGGCAGTGTCAGACATGGCATTTGAATCAGATTCCAATGCTTTCTCCACTATGCCATGCTGCTTCACCTACATGTATTCTCCATGTACACAAAGAATACGATTTGATTTACAACATACCTCATCTGCAATGGGAGAGGTAGTTCCTTCACTAGGAAGTCCTGACACTAGAGACATCAAAACAAACGTGCAATTTAGTAGTTTGAGTTTGACACCACTGTCCTATACCAATGGAATCACAGGATTGAGCCAAATCAAAACAAAGATACACACTCTAATTTATAGACTAGCAAGGTATTTTATAATGGTATTTCATTCTGATAACAAGTTGATATAAAAATTAAATAATTGTGGTTTTATAAAGTCCTTTGAGGTTAACTGAGAGGCTGCTAAGGGAACCCAGTCAATTCTTCTTTAAATGTTTGTAATATGTTTAAAAACAAGATAAATAGGGATGGAAACAGGAAAAAAAAAAAGAAAGACTAGCTTCATTTATAAAGATATGTTAAGCAGAAAACACTAACAGGACCAGCAAAGATTATGAAAAGAAAAGCACGACAGCATGATGGCAATAAAAAGACTGACCTACATGCTCAAGTGAATAGCCAAAACTGTGTGGCTTAGTGACCAGAATTACATTTCTGACATCTGGATAATCAAGATATATATGTGCATGTATGTATGTACACACACACACTTTAAAAATTATATCAAGAATGGAGAAACAATTCTTCACCGTACCTAATTTAGTATCTCACTATACAAAGTACAGGATAACAGGTTCATATGTAATTTAAGGACAACAACGATGACAATCAAAATTGCTATAATCATGTATACTTAATAGGAGAGACAAGTCCTACTGAAATGTCAGAGGGCATGCAGTCCTTGACTTACACAAAGGTTGTATCCCATAAGCTGGCAAAATTGTTTGAAATTAAAATGCATTTTCCAATATGAAACCATGATGGTCCCAAGGCTGGTTCCAAGCACTCTGTTTATATTAGTACTAGCTATGTGGTGTGGGAGGAAGAAATAAAGAAGGTTTCCCTTCTGAAGAAGGCCCAGGACCAATCTTAGGCAAAATTTCAGTCAAGTTTTTCTTTTGTACCCTCACATTTCCCTTTCTGAATCTTTTATCAATATGCTAGAGCACCTCTCATTAAGTATCCAAGTGCTGCCCTAAGCCTATTACTGCAACATATCATCCAGGTACTGTTACCTCCCCAAATGCCCTGTTCTGGCAAAACTATTTATATTCCTAATCAAAACTATTATTTCCTAAGTATTACAGGTCTATTTCAGTTAATTATTAGGAGGAAATCAGTCTAATTGAACTAAATCATACTAATATATCAGTGACTAACAGTCTTTTAACGTTCCAAGAAGAGGTAGAATTTCAAGCAATATAAGAAAAATATTCAAAAATCCCTGAAGTGTGGAGGAAGACATTTTGAAGAATAATGAACCCATGATAGCCCTGCAAAAGAATTTTTACCCTTGTTCAGCTCTCAAATGCTAGTCCCATTTTCATGGAAAACTGCTCTTCTTCCTGACAGGGTATCAAAATGCCTCAAGTTTTTTTCATAATAGCTCCCCTGGCAGCAGGGACTCTAATGATAAGGTTTCTACAACAACAGAGAAAGAGAATGAGGTTGAAGTAAAGACATTGAAAAAAAAAATACGTACCCACACACTCGTGTGTGTATGTATGTGTGTGTGTGTGTGTGTGTGTGTGTGTGTGTGTGTGTGTGTGTTCTTTGTAAGCTAGGAACTTCTGTGACAATTCACCAAAACGTGTGGACAGCACATTTGCCTACATTCTTTTAAATGCAGACACAACCTAATCAATTCAAATTTACTTTTCAACCGTAGCCAAACTTTTTTTTACTAGTTTGCTGTTAGTACTTAGATAAACCAGCAGTACTGTGCCTCAGTTTCCTCATTTATCAAACACCTGTCCTACTTACCTTACAATGTTGTTATGAGTATAAAGTGAGATGATAGATGCTGGAACACTTTGAAAAGTTAAAGGACAATGAAATCTTCAAAGTACAATAAAGATACAAAGATACAGAATTGTAATAATTATAATTCTGAGTACCTCTTTTCACTTGGGGAAGGAAGAGTATTGAAACAGCTTATATAGGCTTTGAAGACAGCAGGTAAAATTTTCATTTATCTTATTTAATCCCTTGCCACAGACAGTGAGTAAGGCAGTGAAATACTCTATACCCCAAGAACTACCTTGAGAAAAAAAATTACAGAACAATTTCAAAGGCAATAGTCCATTTATACAGGTATATGTAAAAACAGCTGAGTATCATATGTCTTCAAATGTATCCCACATAACATCATTAACGTGACAAGTGGAAAACACATTTTCTTCTTAGTTTTCAGCTAACTTTTTTGAAAATTTAATTATGGTTTAATCAGGGCTTTATGTTTATTGACTAAGTTTATTGTTACATTTTGCTGCTACAATAAGCAGACATAATAGAATCTGTATGTTTGAGAACCTTACACAATACATATTTTCCAAATACACTAAGGTTGTTAAAATGCTATATTGATTGTGCCCTAAAGCAAGTTCTAATTTTGTCTGAACATTTTTCATTTCATTATTTGATTTCACAAAACAAAAAACTATGAACTCTGCTTTTGGCAATAAGGTCATATGATCTTTTAAATTTTT
The DNA here is from genome assembly GCF_900497805.2 of Vombatus ursinus. NCBI lineage: Eukaryota > Metazoa > Chordata > Mammalia > Diprotodontia > Vombatidae > Vombatus > Vombatus ursinus. Next base: position 57,970,409 of record NW_020948983.1, on the reverse strand, counting down.
TCAAAATTAAAAAAGGCTATGATATAGCTTGAGGAAAGACAGCTCAGTATATAATTGTTTTTAGAAAAGATCTCACTAAAAATTAATGTTAAGTATACTCACGCACCTAGGGCAGCTAGGTGGTACAGTGGATAGAGCACTGGGCTTGGAGTCAGGAAGACCTGAGTTCAGATATGACCTCAGACACTTACTAGCTAGCTGTGTGACCCTGGGCAAGCCACTCAGTTCATCATCTATAAAATGAGCTAGAGAAGGAAATGGCCAACCACTCCAGTATCTTTGCCAAGAAAACCCCAAATGAGGTCATGAAGAGTTGGACACTACTTGAAGTGACTCAACAATATACTCATGCATACTATGCATGTTTCAGATCCATACTGATACCTCTCCCAATTTTAGTGTACTTGCAACTTAGATTCAGAGGTCGAATGTATATGTTCCCCCACAAGCCAGACCTTAAACATTTCATATGATAGCAATTTCACAAAAATGTGGTTCTTCGAGGACCAAAGTGATCAACTGATAAAGCTAAAACAAACAAACAAACAAAGAAAAAGAAAAACCATGGCAGGAAGGTACATACAGTAAATGCCTTTTGGACTTTCTACTGAATTATTTTTCAAAAACGCAATTTAAGTAAATACCCTAGATGCCATAGCATACAAATATTTTCCTCTGCTATGTGCCAAGCAAGAGCCCACAACCTCCCAACATATCAACTATTCTAAGAGAGCTGAGAAAAATTAGAAAGTTTGCTATAATCTAGAAATGCATCATACACACTAGCGTAACCATGTAACTAATCTGTGAATTCAATTACCAACTTTTAAGTTTTTTATAGATATAAATAGACCCAAAGGAAAGCTCAAACAACAAACTATGCTGGGTTTACTTCTTTCATCTAAGAGATTATATTAAAATAAAACAGTCCATAAAAAAAAGAAAAAATTTTTTAAATGAAATAAAATTGCAGAATTTTAGAGTTAAAAAGAACCTTAGAGGTCATCCAAGCTAACTTCCAATTAAATAAAGGATTGCTTCTACAGACAGTCATCTATCTAGATTTTGCTTAAACATTTCTAAGTAAAGGGAGGTTCATTATGTCCCAGTGTACACTATTCCACAAGACCACCATTTATTACATGCCTACTATGTACAAGGTACAATGAAAGTTTTTCTAGGCCATATCTGTCTTTTTAACTTCAACAAATGGATTCTAGTCCAGGTTTCCAGAATTAAAAAAAAAAATTCCAACACCCTTTTATACGACAGCCCTTCAATTACTTTAAAGCAACTGATGTGTCTTCTCTAGTCTTTATTTCAGCTTTTCAAAACTGTTTTTCATAGCTCAATTGCATTCTCTAATGTGACCTTTGTTCTCTGTAGCACTTTAATGGTACTTACCGCAAATTGCTTCATTTAACTGTTATTCAGGTTCATGTGTTATCTACCGTGTTAGAATGTAAGCTCTTGAGGTCAGGGAGTACATCTTAAATATCTCTTACCCCATACCAGTGCATATTACAAATTCTTGTGCACAGTAAATATCAGAAGGAAAAGTAAGAAGGATACAATTTCCTGAGCCCTCATTAATATAGTTGTTTTCCTCTACATGCATTTAAGTTTGTCAATATTCATCTGAGTTTAATACTCAGAACTGGATAATACAACATAAATGTGGCTGTCCAGTGCTGAATACAATGGAACGTAATTTCTATGATCAGGATACTATGCCACTATATATTTACTAATCTACCTGCATCATGTTAAGGTTTTATTTATTTTTGGTTTTGTTTTGCTGTAAAACCTATGAGTAATTAAAATCTAAATTTTTTCCTCACATGTACAGTATATATTTAGACCAAGGCTCCCTTAGCTTATATTTGTGAAAGTTTGCTTAACTTTACCCATTCACAACTAATTCTGTCAATTTAATTTAACTTTTAATTTTAATAAATTAACTGATTTAATTTCTTTATTAATAAAAAGGTCTTAACTAAAAGAAAACATTAGTACAAAGTTTTGCCCTTTAAAAACCTTCTTTAAAAGAAATGTAGGTGGTAAAACAAAGGTTCAGCAAGTTCTCACTAGAAATATTGCTATAAAGTATTGATTTTTTACCAGACTCAATTGACTGAAAAGTTGTTTGTATAGCAACATTGGCCAAGCCAATATGCTGGAACAATTTTGTTACCCATAGTAATCAAGTGAATTTCTGAAGTATAATTATAATGTCATAAAACTAAAGCCAACATACCCCTTCTCCAAGCAATAAAACTATACAGGCTATAAAACAAAGGGAGGGGGGAAGACTATATAAATGAGATTTTTAAAAATGAAATTTAGTGTCTTTCAAGAACACCACTGTTCTCTTTTTCCCCCTTCCCTTAAGCCAAGGTTAGCATGAAAAGTGATCAATACTTCAATCTCAATAAACTATTTCAATAATAGTTAATTCAGGTGGAAACAGAGTCTGCAAATTTCTGTTCAGTGACCTGTGACATCCTGTCATGTTTGCTGAATGCTGATAATACATCATTGCCATAATGGATATGACTAAGTGTAAAGTTGCAGCAAAGTGGTGAGGCAGGGGGAGAGAGAGCAAAGGAGAGAAAGATGCACCCAATCACATGAACTCAGGTTCATTCCTTAGATTCTGATCAATACTACATACATTGTCTTCTGAAACAAACCTCTAATTGTAAACACTAAGAGGAGAGAAAGTGAAACATACATAATTAATTTTATTTGACAAATGCTTATTGATTTTCTGAAAACATAAATATCTGCCTGTCATATGGTACTTTAGTACAATCCAGCCATATACTTTAGTACAATCTGAATCTATTGGATTCAGATGTTGTCTTGTTTGCTAGTTTAAAACATAATGATCTTCAGCACAAGGAAAAAACTATTCATTTGATCAGAAGGTTAAAGTTAAAATAAACCAATTATCCTAGATCTTAGGCTACTATTAAAATTGCACTTAAAATATCATATCTTATTTGCAAGGCACATTTTGGGCAGAAAAAGGATAGCAGATGGGGTAATGATGCCCCAAGTCCTTCAAGAGTCTGATGAAGGGTGAGATCTTGGATGATCTCAGACCAGGTATGTTGTTTTGATTTAGCATCCTTAAATATGTTGAGGGATAAGAAATATGAGATCTTTCTTGGTATGATATGTTCAATACATGTCACATAAAATAAAACAGAATAAGGAATGGAAGGGATAAAATTCTATTATCTGAAAATCATAACTTAATGATGACTCCCGCCTCTAAGACTGTTTATCATCACTGGATCTAAGTTTGAATGAATTAACCTATCTTTAATCTTCAAGAATTTGAGATGCACTTGAGATAGCTGAAGAATTTTAAATTTTGTTCAAGTGGACATTCCCTTCATTGATACATATAGGAACCCTTATCCTTCAAAAGTTATTTAGGGGGGCAGCTAGGTGGCGCAGTGGATAGGGCGCTGGCCCTAAAGTCAGGAGGACCTGAGTTCAAATCCAGCCTCAGATCAAACACTTGACACTAGCTGTGTGACTCTGGGCAAGTCACTTAACCCCAACTGCCTAACAACAAAACAAAACAAAAAAAGTTATTTAGGTAGAAAAACTCCTCACCCTGCATGACAACCATTGATGAGCCTCGCCAGTCCTTGGAAAATTGACATACTAATTAATTAGACTATCTGTCTCTGGGTATTCAGAATTTTTTTTTTCTTAATTCAATTCAACAGTATTTATTATGGACATAATTTGTTCATAGCATTATGCTAGACTTTGGGAATTTGAGGACAAAATGGAATAAGTCTCTGCCCACAAGAAGCTTACACTCTACTAGAGTATACAACATGTAAACAAATAAGTAGAAATATGATAATTTGAGAAGGCAAATAATGTTAATAGCTAAGGGATCCAGAAAAGTGTGGTGTTAGGCAAGATATCTGAGTTAGGAACCTTGAATAAAGCTAAGGATTCTAAGAGACTGAGCTTAGAATAGAGTATTTGAAAAGTATGAGGAAAACACATTGTTAATATTTCTCCTATACTTCTAAAACTTCTACATCTTAACATACATCCTTCCTTAGAAACTGGCATTCTGAATCTTGCTAAAAATAACTGGCATTACAATAATGCAAAAACAGTACACTATAAAATGAAGGTGTTAGAAGTGTTTGATCTCAAAGGTCCTTCCTATTTTAAAAATTTTATCATTTGAAAGGCTTATTGTTTGAATGAACACCTCAATGCTATTTGATTTCTAAGAATTCTATGTATCCCTGTTTTTCCATATAAAAGCCAATTCACACACCAAGAAAGTAAACAACCCAACCCTTAAGTTTGTCCTGTTATCATCTCAAAATAAATGGGATCAACTTACTTCTACTTCAGTGTTAGACACTATCACACAACAGAGAGAAACAAAATAATGAGTCAACTAATTCTTTATCATTCAACGTTTTAAAATCTGAAGTTACATGTCCACTTACAAATCTGTATTATAAACACAAGAGCACTAGCAAAGTCAGACAAATAAGGACAAGTGAGGGAAAATTTTTCTCTTGAATAGTCTGACCTTAATGACCCGACTAATTTCTTGTCTTTCTTTGCAGATAAATGCAATGCAATTTTAATATTATCTCTTGGATGAAAGAAGTATGTTTGAAAGAACCTTTGTTTCACCATCTATATTTCTTTTAAAGAAGATTTTTAAAGGGCAAAACTTTATAGTAATGTTTTCTTCTAGTTAAGACATTTTTATTACTAAAGAAATTAAAAGCTCCTGCAGAATTAGTTGTGAATGGGTAAAGTTAAGCAAACTTTCACAAACAGAAGGTTTTTATAGTGTAATATTCTATGGACAACAGCTATCACTGAGACCATTTTCTTGCATGGCCTACATACTTTATATAGAATTGCCCATTCTCTTAGATGAACGGTCTAACTCATCAGAATAAAACCTTACCAAAACCTTCTAGTTCTAACTCTATGATCATACGATCTGGCTAGAAAAACTTAATTTCATTTTCATATAAATGTCTGTTTACAGAATTTTGTTCCCTGGACTATGCTATGTCTTTCAATGGAAAGGAAGGAAGGATGTCAAGGAATGTGCAATCTAGCATGGGAGGAAGTAATACAATTTCTAGTCCTCATTGGGAGCCTCGATGACCTCAGGCAAATAACTACTCTGTGACTCTGATTCCTTATCCATAGAAAATGAGCTAGTAGCACCCTCACAAACAACAAGGTGAAAATAATTTGAAAAGGGGTTTACGTCTTTATTTTAAGATACCGAGAAGTATTATAGTTTAGTGGATACAGCACTTGCCTTGGAGTCAAGAGTCAGGAGTTGAAGTCCTACCTCTGACACCTGGTAGATAAACAAGAGAAAGTCACTAGGTCTTTCAGTGCCCCAGGTAATTTAGGATTATAGACTGAGCTGGAAGGGACCTCAGAAACCCTCTAGCTTAACCCCTTCATTCTGCAGATGAGGAAATAGGCCCAGAAAAGCAAGGCAACTTGTCCAAGATCACACAGCTAATAAGTGGCAGAAGCAGAATTTGATTCCTAGTCCTCTGAATCATAACCTGTATAGTCTACACTACCTAAACGATACTCTCTAAAACTATATTCCAGACAAGCCGCTGACCTGCATCAGCAAAAAGAGTTCCCACACTGGGAGTTGCCTACACCAATGAAATTACAGGTCTGGATCCCTTCCAAAAGATGTAAGTATACATGAAATGACTAGAAAAATAACATTTGTGCGTTATATTTGTATTATAAACTACAGTGTTATAGAAATCATAAGGTACCTAAAATGAGAACTTCTATTTTATGTTTCATTTTCTCTTTTCCTAAAATTTTCTTTTTAGGAACAAAGAATATGCTTGAACTATTTCTTAGTTTATGATATTTTCTCTATAATCTACCCAAACCAAATGAATAACTCTAAGAAAGAGAATCAATTCTTTAAAAGATCTGTCCACTATCATACAACAAACATAAAAAGTAGCAACTTTCTTTTCTTGTCTCTTTTATTGCAAGGATTGTTTTCTCTATGCTTTCTTTTCCTGGGCAAGAATATCTCCAACTTTTGAAAGGATGGAAATGTTATTAACTATTAATAATATGCTTTGTAGCCTCACAGAATACTTAATCCTAAAAACTCATAACCTGTGACTAACATACATGCTCAAAACACCTCCCCCCCACAAAAGTGGGAAGGAACCAACTAAAGTTTTAAACTTTTACTTTTCATTTACTAGTTATTCCATACCACAAGAAAAAAAATTAAAGGCCATTAAGAAGTTTTGTTACTAATGCATGACTTTTAAAATATTTTTCTTTACCTCATTTATTCAGTGAACCCTATAATACAATCGATTTGTCTAAAAAGCCACATTTTTGTAGTTGATGCCATAAAAATAAACTCAGTATGGAAGGAAGTCAAACACAAAACACCAAATGGTTGTTTTCCAGAGATTATACTATAGTGAATCCCTGGTCACTGTCAAATCATACCACATCTATGCTGAGCCACAAACTTAAATACTCACTCATGGCTAATAACAATCAAACCTGGCCAAGGACCTGAAGGGCTACAAGTGAGAATAAAGGTCAATGACAATGAAAAAATAAGCCAGCAAAGACAATAAACACTAAGAATTTTCTTGTCTCTTTCCCAAGGACTGTACAGGCAGTAAAGCAAAAGAAATTATTACCTTTTTTATTCTTCAGAAGAAGTTCACTATAAAATTTTAAAGTACTAAGACAAAGATGATGATCATTCGGTATGGCTAAGCAGCCATTTATAATAGTATATTAAATTATATTAATATTAGTACACTAACTGAATAACAACAGATCTTTTTTTTTCTTTAGGGCAATTGGGGTTAAGTGACTTGCCCAGGGTCACACAGCTAGTAAGTGACAAGTGTTTGGTCTGAGGCCGCATTTGAACTCAGGTCCTCCTGACTTCAGGGCCAGTGCTCTATCCACTGCGCCACCTAGCTGCCCCGCACAACAGGTCTTTTTTGACTGGAGATAAATAAACCAACAAACAGGTAAAGCCAGAAGATTAAAACATTTAATTAGCATCAGCTGATGGGCAGTTGTCAGCTAGCTAACAACTCTGCAGAAAACAGAAAAATACATACAACATATATATGTATATATAAACACACACACAGAGCTTTACACATATCTCTTATACGGCTTTAGAGTAGGAGGCAAAAGGGGCCTAACAGGTGAAGCTACTCAGCCACTTTTCTTATTTTGGAGGTTAAGCAATAGAGACAGGATGTCAAGTGATTTGGGTGTTGGAGATGGAAGAGAGAGCTTAGCTTTGGAGTAACCATGGTGTCACCCAAGATCTGGTCTGTTCTCCACGCAAGATCAGGTCTATAGGGTGTTTCCTGGAAGTTAATCAGACCATCTAAGTGGAGTAGGAGGTCTCTAGTTAATCTCAACAGAATATCTAGGTCAGAATGGAGGACTGAGATAGTGTTGACCTCCCATAGAGAAGGAATCAGACTGAGACTCTGTCTTTTTAATTACATAACCCTGCAGGCTATATTTCTTTGACCTCTAAGGCTACTATCTCAGGGGAGATAATTTCCCCAAACTCAACAGCACACAGATTTTGCACATATCCTCTACACAACGAAGATGGATCAAATACTAAAGAATATGTATGTTACCTTTAATGCATGCAATTTTGAAGACTTAGACTTTTTGTCTCCATCCTAGAATATATTAATGCATAATATAGCCTTTGATAAAAATACAAGAATATTTTGAGAGTTACATATTACCATTTTTCGTGAAATAAAACTTAAAGCTGGGAGAAGCTTAGTGTGAAGTTTAATAAAGAAAGAATGGTTCTAGACAATATTTGAAAATGGTGAAAGAATCACTAAATTCATTCAGGATTCAAAAGATCTGATGGAAATATTCCCTACCAGTTCACTAGTGACCAACCTTCTTGCCTCGGCTATTTTTTTTCTCCAACTTTCAAATACTTGGTCTAGGCTCCAAAGAATAATCAGAGGAACAATATATAAGTACTCAAGCACATCTTCAACTCATCCTTAATTCCCGCTCCCTAAGCTCTTTGACTCTGGCTATCAGCATGAGGGCCCAAGGAAGGAGGACTATTGAAACTTTGCTTATTGCTTTGTACAGGGGACTCAAATGCATATGCTCTTTCCTACCATGCCCCAGGTTTATGGCAAATGGACAATAATACCACAGTTATTGTTTTCTGAGACCAGATTTGAACTCAGGAAGATGAGTCTTCCTGATTTCAGGCCCAGAAATCTATCCACTGTGTCACCTAGCTGCTGTGATACCACAGTGAATGATAGGAAACAACTCCTAGAAAAGCTCTGTCCTTGGCCACCAGTGGCACAAGAGGAAACAATTTAAGTCAAAGGTAATGACAAGGGGGTGGAAGAAAGAAATGAAGAAAAATCACTTATGGAAAACTACAGGAATCTCTGGAAGACAGTCATGGAGAAACCAAACTATGGCCTTCAACTTCTTCAAACACAGCAAGTATTTTTGTTCTACTATTTTAAAACATAAATTTTTAATTAAAAAAAAAAGTCCAGAGGAACTTAGTTGTAAATATTTTGTTTTCCACAAAAGATCAATACTTTCATCTTCTCTAGAATACCATAAAGAAGTACTTTGCTTTCAGAACAGGTGTTGACAAACCCTGAACACAGAAAAACAGCTGGAGTCCAGACCAGTGACCCTCAAAAGAGCTCAGAGGACTGGACTCAAGCTAAGCACCTGGATCCTCCAGAGAAACACTTGGCTTGATGTGACCAAGGTGGGGACATCCCCTCTTGGTATCTGAAAACATGCCCCTTTTGCAGTTATAGTGCAGTTTTCATCTGTATTCATGCTGTTAGTCAGAACTTAAGGATCTAAGGACATTATTAACCAATTAGAAAATAAATGGGTTATTTTACAACTTTGGAAATATATGTTACTATCAAAGTTAAAATGTCTAAGATATAAACAAGATCATAATAGGATGCAGGGTTACTGTATACATGGTAAACAGCTCTCTGGAGGAAAGCTTTATTACTCCCTCAGGGCTTTCTTACAGAATATGGATTTCTTAATTCCTAGTGGAATATTTTTCATACACCACTGAAGACTATTAAGTACCAGATATTACATTATGTAGTTTAAACTTTTCACTACTGTATAAGAAAGACTTCCCTGTCGAGAAAGCTACTCCTTTACTGTTACAATCTTTTAAATATTAAAATGAACACTCCTTCAGGGTATGAGCATAGCAACCGAAATTTGGAAGAACTTTATAACTTAACATATTCATCAATGTGTAGCAAATCTCTCAGGGGAGCAGAGTGAGGAAAAGAAGGAAATACAACAGGAAGAACGCTTTTTAATAACTTTCAGAGTGTTGACATAGGGCAAAGCAATGGTATTTATAAGGTTTTGCTTCCATTGGGCATTAATGTAAACACTGAACTAGCACTGGGTGCTAGCAAGTTTAAAAGGAATAATGGTATTAAAAAAGAGTGAAGGAAAAATGAATTAAACTTCAGGCCAGTCAAAGGCGCACTTGCTAAAGGTGGCCTATTAACTGTTCACCCAGGAGAGACTCAGCCTCAGAAATATTAAAAAGGCAATATAAATGCACCATTCCACCATTCCTGAGAAAATAGATGTCTTGCAGAATTCTGGAGTCAAATATGAAAATAAAATCTAAGAGCTGATGGTCATTTTAACATCTTTGTTACACACAGCCTGAATGACCTTTCAGTTAAACTGGTTCTAGAAAGTTTAAACAAAATGGACTACTCACTTGTAGACTGTGCCTCCATTGCCGTGACCGAGGGTGTCTCGATACCGTATGTCTTGTTCATTCATCTCCACGAGAAAGAAAGAAAAACAAAAGGGGTGTCATGCTGTGGATGGAAATGTCAAGGAAAAGCCACTCTGGGCCATAAACAACAAGCAGTCTGGGTCATTTCAAGTTCAGCTGCAAGAACGAGAAGATCAATACAACATTTGCTGTCCAATTTATAAAAGACGATACCAAGGGACAAAGTGATGGAAAGTTTAATGACAATTTGTTTGCCTGGGTCATTTCATTAAAGTTTGATAAAAGGTGTCAAAATGGAATGATATAACATAGCTCCAAAGGGTCAGGTCAGAGATACTGATAGGAAAAGGAGCACTGCAGAGAACCAAAGCCAAACAGCAATGAACGCAGACAAAGCCAAAGTTGAAAAGGAAAACACATATACAAACCACAGATAATATTGGTATCTTATAAATGATCTATAAAGCAACCCATGCGAGGTACTCAATAAGTTAACACACAACAAACTAATTGGATAACCTACAGTGATTTTCCAAATGCAAGCTGTAGCTACACTCTGCAAATGGTGAATCATTATTAGTATTCAGCAAGAACATGATGGCATAATGCCAAGTAGAAGTCATACTATGCTGATGGAAAATGTCCAAGTAATGCATTTTAAAATGCACATGTTGTCAGATATTAGTGCATAGAGGGGAAAAATGATATAGAAATGTAACACCAGAGATTTCTTAAGAATCTGCCCAATATGGGGGGTGGAGCCAAGATGGCAGAGCGAAAGTAGTAACTGTCTTGAGCTCCCTCCCAAAGCCCTCCAAATACTTAAAAAAAATGGCTCTAAACAAATTCTAAAGCAGCAGAACCCACAAAAAGACAGAGTGAAACAAATTTCCAGCCAAAGACAGCTTGGATGGTTCATCAGAAAGGTATATGCGCCAGGCGGGGAGAGGAGCGCAGTTCAGTGTGGGCACGCAGTCCGCAGCGACCATGGAGCAGGCCTCAGAGGATTGAATCGCAGGCAGATGTGGTGGTTTCCAGACTTCTCAACCCCTGAATGCCAAAGACAACTTAGAAGGTCAGTGGGAAAAGTCTGTGTCTGCAGTGAGAGAGGAGCTAGGTCTCAGCTGCAAGTCTGGAGCGCGGCCCGGGGTTGCGGCTTTTTCCTGAGCTTCAGGCCCACAGACTGAGGGGGAATCGAGTGGCTGATCAGAGGGGGATTGCAAAGATCTCTTTGCCAGTACTGAGGCAGGAATCTCTTGCTTTACTGGTGCTTGGATCTGGGTCACAGTTCTGAGGGGCGGTTCTGGGGCTAGAAGGAACGCTGGTGTGGTGAAGCTTGTTGTGGCAGTGGAGAGAAAACACCTCACCCCTTATCATAGCTCCTTGGAAGCACTGAAAATTTTCAGGTCCCTAGAAGTACCTCTGAAGACAGCTGTACAAAACCCCGAAGCTTGGGACAGTACACATTTCATATTGGAAGCAGACTTTTACCTTAACAAAGAGTTTAAAACTCAAGTAATTGGTTGGGATCATGAGTAAGCAGCGCAAAAAGAGTCAGACTATATTATCTTACTTTGGTGACAAAGAAGATCAAAACATACAACCAGAAGAAGACAACAAAGCCAAAGCTCCTACATCCAAAGCCTCCAAGAAGAATATGAATCAGTCCCAGGCCTTGGAAGAGCTCAAAAGGGACTTTGAGAAGCAAGTGAGAGAAGTAGAGGAAAAACTGAGAGTGATGCAAGAAAACCATGAAAAACAAGTCAACAGCTTGCTAAAGGAGACCCAAAAAAATACTGAAGAAAATAACACCTTAAAAAATAGCCTAACCCAAATGGCAAAAGAGGTCCAAAAAGCCATTGAGGAGAAGAATGCCCTAAAAAGCAAAATTGGCCAAATGGAAAAGGAAGTCCAAAAGCTTACTGAAGAAAATACTTCTTTAAAAATTAAAATAGAGCAATTGGAAGCTAGTGACTTTATGAGAAATCAAGACTCTGTAAAACAAATCCAAAAGAATGAAAAATTAGAAAACAATGTGAAATATCTCATTGGAAAAACAACTGACATGGAAAATAGATCCAGGAGAGAGAATTTAAAAATTATTGGATTATCTGAAAGCCATGATCAAAAAAAGAGCCTAGACATCATCTTTCAAGAAATTATCCAGGAAAACTGTCCTGATATTTTAGAACCAGAGGGCAAAATAGAAATTGAAAGAATCCACTGATCACTGCCTGAAAAAGATCCCCAAAGGAAAACTCCTAGGAATACTGTAGCCAAATTCCAGAGTTCCCAGGTCAAGGAGAAAATATTACAAGCAGCCAGAAAGAAACAATTCAAGTATTGTGGAAACACAATCAGAATAACACAAGATTTAGCTGCTTCTCCATTAAGGGACTGCAGGGCATGGAATATAATATTCCGGAGGGCAAAGGAAATAGGATTACAACCAAGAATCACTTACCCAGCAAAACTGAGTATAATCCTTCAGGGGAAAAAATGGTCATTCAGTGAGATAGAGGACTTTCAAGCATTCTTGATGAAAAGACCAGAGTTGAATATAAAATCTGATTTTCAAATACAAGACTCGAGTGGAACAGGAAGAGGTAAACAGGAAAGAGAAAATCATAAGAGATTTATTAAGGTTGAACTGTTTATATTCCTGCACAGAAAGATGATATTTGTAACTCATGAGACCTTTGTCAGTATTAGGGTAGTTGGAGGGGAAAAATTATATGTACATATATATAGATATAGATAGATAGAGGGCACAGAGTGAGTTGAAAATGAAGGAGTCATATCTGGAGAATAATATTAAGGAGTGAGACAGGATTATACTAGGAGAAGGAAAAAGGGAGAGGTAGAATGGGGTAAATTATCCCACAAAAAAAAAACAGAAAAGAAAAGGCTCTTACAGTGGAGGGGAAACAGGGGAAGATGAGAGGAAATGAGTGAATCTTATTCTCATAGGATTTGACTTAAGGAGGGAATAACACACACTCAATTGAGTGTGGAAATCTGTCTTACTCTACAGGAAAATAGGGGGGGAAGATGAAAAGAGAGTAGGGGGATGATAGAGAGGAGGGCAGACTGGGAAAGGGAGTAATCAAAAGCAAATACTTCTGAGAAGGGACAGGGTCAAAAGAAAGGATAGAATAAATGGGGGGGGTGGGATAGGATTAAGGGAAATAGAGTTAGTTTTTCACGGCATGTCTACTATGGAAGTGTTTTGCATAACTGCACGTGCATAACCTATATTGAGTTGCTTGCCTTTTCAATGAGGGTGGGTAGGGAGGGAGGAAGGGAGAAAATTTGGAACCCAAAGTTTTAAAAACACATGTTTAAAAAAAATGTTTTCACATGCAACTGGGAAATAAGAAATACAGGACATGGGGTACAGAAATCCATCCTGCACTACAGGAAAACTGAAGCGGAAGGGGATAAGAGAAGGCGGGGAGAGATAGAAGGCAAGGCAGACTAGGGGAAGGGGTGTTTAGAATGCATGCCATCTTGGGGTGGGGGGAGGGGCAAACAAAAAAAGGGAAAAAAAAGGGGGGGGAGAAAAAAAAAGATTTAATTAATGAAGCTGGCTTCTACTTTAGACCCAACATGGGAAATGGGGTAAGATGCTCCTCCTTGGTCCAAAATGTTCCTGGAATTTTAAGAAAATAAATATTTATAAATTTAAAAAAATAAAAAATAAAAAATCTGCCCAATATGACTGATGTTCTAATAAACCTTGTCTTTGGTTGAAAAGAAAGAAACGTAACACCAACAAGCCAAAGTCATTTTTGTTGATTCAATACACCATGAAAATATTCATTTGACTTTTCAACTCCTGATTCTATGCAATCTTTTCTAACACAAATATTAACCAGATTTGTATCATGAGTAGAAAGTACTTTGTTTCAGTGTTCACTAAATAATTTAGAGTTTTAATAAACTATTACTATTCACATGTTTAAGACCAATCAGATTCAATTTGATGCTGTCAGTAATTTTCTACAAACTCAGTCCAGCCATTTAAAAATTCACTGCCAAATTTATCTATTCATTAACGTAAATTCAATAGAAGTCCTGTTTCACATACAGCTAAAGCCAGGGAAAAGCCATAGTAAGCCCTGAAAAAAAAAATCAATTGCCAGGGAACTGTACCACCTTGCATGGGCAGAAAATTGATGGAGTTTTAAATTCAATATCATCTGGAAAAAAAATAGTTTGCTCTCAGACCATTATAGTAATGCTTTAAATATTTTGCTCTATTCTAAACTTCAACCAAATGAATAAATCAGAGCTTCATTTATCAAGGGAAATATTTTTCTTCTATACATTTCAGAAGTTGAAGCTTCTGAGAGCTGTGATAATTAGAAGTACAGTACGGGTTATAGAAACAGCTTTTTTCCCAAGCCATTCTACAAACAATCCTAAAAAACATATTGACAGATTAATGTGTAGAAGCCAGTTCAACACCCAAATTAACTGTAGTACAAACTGATTGATGCTATTTACAATAAGCTAATTGGTGCAGTTAGTTCAGTGGAGAAAAAAATGAGACAAAGCAGAGAAAAAGGCTAGTATTTTTCCTGTTGGGGGAATTTCTGTGGTTTGCCAACTTCACATTATTGATGAATATAAAAAAAAATGCATCATACAACCCATGTGTTGGGTCGCATATATGTTGGGAAGGAACATCAAGTGAAATTTCATCTGTTAGGATTAACTGGGTAGAAGACAAATCTAAATTTTAGAGCACTTTAAAGAAAATCTATTTTTATCTTTCAAGTACAGTATATTTTAAAAGTAGAGTAATTTGAAGTAAATTGTTAACTTCCTACCAAAGGTTCTGCTGGATCTCTTCAATGAAAAGATAAGAATTTAATTAATAATATCTATTGGCAAGTCAACACAACCCTAAAATTCTTGTAAAAAGTTTCTTAAGTATGGCTAAATATGCCTCCAACAATGTAGTTTATGCTATTAATTTGCTTAGCAAACCCATATACAGAATTACACCTTTAGAAAAGGTAAATTTCACCCTAGTTCATGTTAAAATATCACAAATTCTGAATTAAAAGTTTTCAAATAGGATAAATAGGCCATAATCCAAGGTTTTTAGAGATTCTCCAGGGATAAGGAAAGGCAGCCTGCATCAGCCTTCCCTTTATTACCAACTCAGCAACTTCGTGATTAGCAACCCAACTTCTTCCCACTTCCAACAAACACCGTGGATAGCATAACATCTCAGGAAATCAAAAGTATTCCTCTCAAGAAAAGGTCAAGAATCCTTGGTCAAGTGCATCAGGACAAGTCAAGAAAAAAGTGAATACATGTAACAAAAGTCCAGCATACAGCTTTAACACTGATGGGAGAATGAGGCGAGGAAGGAATGGTATTCTTTCACCCTTTGGCTTGTCCCAAGCCCTGGCCTTTTCTCAGCTAATACCCAACCTGAATAAACAAGAAGTAATATACTCTCAGTATTCCTAACTAATCTGGAGTTGCAAACATCTGGTAAAAAGGAGACTAAGAGGAAGACTGGCTCTGAAGTCAGAAATTCGGAGTTTAAATTCCAAGTTCTGTCTGAGGCTCAGTGAAATGGAGAGGGGGTACACTGTATTAAATGTCCTGTAAGGTACCTTTCTAGCTCTTAATCTATGATCCTATAATCCTCTAAGAGATAACCAATACAGAGGGAATGGCCAGGAGTTAGAGAGAACCATGAATCTCATCTGCAAAGAATGAAAACCAAAGTAGAAATTTAGTATTTCACAGACAACCTGAAAGACCTGACTCAGAAAAGAAACAGAATGAAACAAGCTCTAAGAAACAGGCATGAGGCAGAAAATCAGGTTGGGTCAGAAAAGGAAGCTGACCTGCAATCAGCATAAATATTGGTCAATACATTTCTATACTATCTGGAAATATTACAGGCTTGACTGGCCTATAAACTGAATGATCTTTTATCCTATTTGAGTTATCTATTAAAAATTTCTCTATACAAAAGAATATCACAATCAGGTTTAGGAAGAGACACTGGAAAACATTCTGAGGATTTCATATTTATGATCAAAATTTGTCAAATTTTCATATGCCTCAACTATGACAAAATCATTTAAGATAATGGTACCAAAAAATCACATCCCAGGGAAATTATTAACTCTAAGTTTTCAACTGATGTGGACATAATTATCCTTCCCAAAAGTAAGCATAGAAATGTTTCTTATGGTTAAAATGTCATAAGCCTATTCAGTAAAGGATGAAAATATTACAGTCAAGTGCACTAGACATTCAGGTCTCAGCTGAGTTTCTATCAAAAAATGAATCACAGAATTTTGGAATTGGAGTAGACTTTGGAGATTAACTGATACAACTTTCTCATCATAAAGATAAGGCCAAGAGAGGTTAAATGATTTATCCGAAGTTACATAATAGTAGGTGAACCCAGACACACAGTCCAATGACATGTAATTTCTTAAAAAGTTTAACTCAAGGGGCAGCTAGGTGGCGCAGTGGATAGAGCACCAGCCCTGAAGTCAGGAGGACCTGAGTTCAAATTCGGTCTCAGGCCAAACACTTGACACTTACTAGCTGTGTGACCCTGGGCAAGTCACTTAACCCCAACTGCCAAGGGGGGGGGGGAGTTTAACTCAAGTAGAAGTCAGGGTGGAAAAAGTTTTTTCACTAAAGGTACAGACAGGAATCCATCGAATGCTACCTCACAGGTAAAAAATTTTTTAAAAGACTGAGAAATATTTAAACTTATCTACTTTTTCATCTAAGAAAAAAAACAAAATTACTCAATAAAGAACAACAATGTATTTCAGTTACATATCAATATGGCTGGTTAATGAAGAATAACAGATACTGATTGGAGAGAGAAGAAAAAAAGAGAGAAAAAGAAGAGAGAGCGGGGAGGAAGATCAGAGATATACACAGGTAAGTATGAATGTAAGACAGCAACTAGACAGATAAGCCCTAGAGTTGGCAGAAACAATTTTCACCGAAGAGTCGAAAAAAAGAAGTGGACAATAGAGTAGGAATAACATATTTATGTATGTATATGAAGAGAAGGAGTAATATTTAGATATGGAAAGAGTAACAGAGAAAGTAAATATGTAAGAAAATAAAATATGGGGCAAAATGTTACAAAAGATTTTCCTAGTTGGCTTGAAAGGAAGTAAGGGTTCACAGTGAAAGAAGAAGGTAGAAATACATTACAGTATGACTTTAGGCTTCTAAGTTGGATAAGAATAGTTCCATTCAAGCTATTATCATTCGAGGTGAAGTTTTATATACAGATGACAAAACTAGCTTATAATAGATTATTTATGTGGATGTATCTTCAACTTATTTAACAGCACAAAGTTTTTATAAAGTTGGTGAATGTCTCAGAACAACTCAAAGTTATAGGATGAGGATTAGTTCTGTATCTGTGATTTGCAGTACTATTATATATTTGATTTACCAGGAATAACAATGCCCTTACCAACTTAAACTATTAGTCTAAGTAATAAGGGGAAGAGACATAGAAGAAAAGATTCAAGAAGGAATTCCTTGGTAAAACTGCAAGCTGCAATCTGACCTTTCTAAGATATTCTTAATTAGCTGTAAAGCAAGGAACAATATGGAAGAGATGATACTGTACTAGACTGGAAGGAAACAAATACATGCCAGAAAGCACATGAGACATACAGCATAACTTAAAATGTGTAATAATTTTGCAAAAAATAACTCGTTTTACCTTTTTTTCTACTAGAAAAATGGAACCTTCCAACATTTACTGATAATACAAAAATAACGATTCCACCACCAAAGACTAAATGCTAAACTTTAAAAGATGAACTTGATTGGATGCAAAATTAATGGAATTAATGGGAAAAAATGAAATAGAATTCAATTATGGATCAGCAAACAAAACATTCTTTGTTTATGTTTGTCTGTCTTTGGAAGAATCAGTGCTCATCCCTTAGAAATCATTAAAACCAAAATGCACAATTAATCCTTATTTCATATGTAAAGCTCTGTCAGAAACTAAGTCCTATCACTGGACCTTTGCTTCACAAATCGAAGCAATAATGGTTTCAGAAAGCAGTCACACTCTATGAGCAGACAATTGGAGAGATTTAGTAAATCCCACTTTATAGAGCAGAGACTAATCGGAAAACACAAGCCAGTCAAATGTTTCTTATGAACTGTTGACACTATATCAATGCTGAATCAATTGGTGGCATTTACTCTGAGTGACAGAAAAGAAATAAATATTTATATCACATAACCTATATCAATGAACCTAAGCAGAAAGCTATTTCTAACCTGTCAATATTTGATTAACTTGAAGAATCATGTCCCCTTCTTTTAATGATTAATATGAATTCCTTATTAAACCTAAGTGGAGACTAGTGGAAAGGCAAATCATTATTAATGCTTGAGAGCATAAACCACCAAAAACAAACAAACAAAAAAAAAAAACTATGCTCAAGTGTTAAAGTAACACCAAGTGTGACTCACACCTCCCACACCAAGCAGTGCCAGCACTCAAGTCAGAAGAAACCTACCAATTTACCTCACTGCCCAACGCTACATGACTCTGCAACGTCACTCACTTTGGGATATCCAACAGCACTCACTCATTCCAATATGTCCTTACTCACTAGAGGAAGTACACTTGATGAAGCTATTTGGTCAGTTTATAATATTCTTTTCTTTAGTTAATAAAAAACTGAAAAGCTAAAGACTAGATTAAAAAAAAGGAGTTAAGAGCTTTTGTTTTTTATTAGTGTAGATATCATAGCCCTAAGGGACAAACAAAAATTGAACTTAAAATTTTTAATACTCCATGCCTTCAAAACATTTCCCCTTAGAATTTATATTGCAACAAAGATGACTGATCTATGATTGAACATTTACAATAAACTTCTCTTTTTACCCCATAGTGGATAAAGACTGATGGTATTTCATTTTTTAAAAGAAATCTATCACAATCAATTTGCCACTACCCAAGCAAAACAAATTCATGCCAATGTTTCCACTCTGGGACAATTTAAAAATAACTGTTTTGTTCTTTAAAGGGTATAAGTGTGTCTTATAAGTGAATTAAATAAGTACCAGAATAAAAACATGGTGAAGACACTGTGCATCCTATTCTTACATTTGTTTTGAGGTAAATTTTGTTTCAAACCAGTTGTAAATGAATGTGTACAGGACAGGGCCAAGCACATGCATTATATACAGCCAATCCCTCCGGTTGATTAAATTGAAATATATTAGAGGATTATTGAGTTTATGAAAACGATATACATATAACAAATGTTCTTTATTAGCATTTAGAATATGGAAGGTCTAATTGATACATTCTGTATAACTATCAGAACACTGACAAATAATGTACATCTTCACAGACCCCCCCTTTCCATCCTCAACAAAAATCTCACCAACCCTTTCTAACTACATTCAAAGGATTCTGTGCTGAAAAAACAAGGTGTCCAGCAGCTCTGCTGCTGCCATAGTCATCTTTTAAAGGGGCAAATGTCTATTAGGCCACAACGTTACAGGTGATAGTAAAGGACAAGCGTGAAGAGGCAGCTTTGTCTTCTTGACATGCTCCACTACAAGTACTTGATTCATGAAATGCCAATGAGGCTTGGAGAGGTCAGTGTGGGAAGGCACTGAATACGCATCCGAGATAATTAAGATTTCAGCCTTCGAAACATGGAGGGGAAGTGAACAGCAGTTAAGAAAATCAATAAGAGTCTTTTATTTGCAGTGACACAGATGTCTCAGTCAATAGAGCCTAATAGGCAGGCTTGATCGCAATGGACAGGTGCCTGCCTCCAAGGCTATCAAAGGGCTCCCACTATAACAAACATTAAAACTTATTTATGTTGCTACTGAAGAATCTAGTATCCTGTAGGTGGCTTAATTTACCAGTATACATTTAAAATCATTATACTACTTTAGATCTCTCCATCTACCTGAATCAAAAATAGGGAGAAATGACTGGCCTAAAGGTTTACCTGTCCATCAATTGCTAGTTGGGGTCATTCAACTTCAGATGGCCTTCTGGGGAGACCAAGGTCACCTAAAGCAGAGGAATCGTAAATGCCAGAAGGTCTGCTATAATTCTGTTCCCCTAAAAAGCTAATGTTAGCTTCAAAGTAAAATGAGGAGTTAGGAATGAGATGGTGTCTTTCTTTCCCTTTTCTAAAGGCCAAGGAAAAAAGTAACTGGTGACCTTCGAAATGCAAAGGTCATCTGAGCAACCCAGGGGTCAACACAGTTATTCAGAACTGATTAACTTTTTTTTTGAACGGAGGTGGCAGTAGGGTAGATATGGTGCTTCAATCTATTGGGAGTGAAAATCCATTGGCACTATTTGAAGAATGAGCTGTAAATTGCTCTGCCAATCAAATTAAACCATGTAATTCATTTATGACATAAAGATATTCTTGGATTCCATGTATATAAAAACAAAATGGCTAAAAAATTGAACAATTCACTGTCATGTTTATATCTTAATATGTAATGACACCTACCTGGCCATTGGCTAATATTTTTTTCAATTCTGCAGAAGACTTCTTTAAGCTGAAAAAGCAAGACATGTTTAGTGACAAGGTGATCTGACAGCACTAAGAATCACATTGAGAAACACTAGGCTCAGAGTACCTTTGCTTTAACATATGGATAAATGGGACACTTTTAAAAATAATTCTACTCCCTCAATGTACTTTAAAATCCCAAGCAGTGACAGTACACATAACAAAAGTTATTTGTAAAGACCTTGGAAGTGTGTTACTATAACCTACTTGGCATTCATTAATTTGAACAAGCTAAAGCGATGCAAGACAGCTATATGTAAAATGTAACAAGGATATTTTAACAGACTATTCTGGGATCAAATGCCTATTAGAATTCTACGAAGGATATATCTATCAGGAAACTAACTCCATCACTGTGGTACTTTTCAGTAAGACTTTTTTATTGCATGCAGAGAACTGGCAATTCATAAACCAGAAAGAGTAAGCACTGTCTATATCTTAAAATGCTCTAAGCAAGCATGGATTATCATGCCTCCAAAAAGCAAACAGGTTCCAGATACAGCAGGCAATGAAGTTTCTTGTAAGGAGATGATGATTATAAGGTTCATGTGCTCAGAACAGAAAAGATTTAGAGCAAGAAGGAGTCTTAGTGATCATCTAGATGAGGATACTTTTCAAGGTCAAACAGGTAGAAAGTGACAGGATATCCAGCACACCTCTGATTCCAGATCGAGTCAGCTTCCCGCTGAGCCACAGCTTTGTTTGCGAGATTTTGCAGAATTGTCTTCCCTAGCTAGATCCCCATTCCTGGATATGTCTGTGTAGATAGTTTTATGGAACCCTGCTTCTAGAGCTCCCTGTGAGAAAGTTCTTCCAAGAGAGATCAGCATCTTCTCTGCATCCTCTGGGCTACTCACTAGGCTAGTCCTCTGCTACTTACTAGCTAGTGGTTCAGTGACCTGGCTAGGGTATTACAGGTAGCATGTTTAAGCGGTGGGGCCAGAACCCAGGTCAGTTCTCTAGTCACTACACCATGCTGCCCAATGAGGCACACAAGAGGGAGTGACTTTTAGCTAGTAAGTAGCAGAGTCAGGATGTGAGCGCTACTGATTTGATCTAGTATTCTTTCCTTTTACACTGTACTGCCTTACATTAGACATTTATCTGCCTGGTTAACATATTATGAATGATAATCAACTCTAGCTTATCATAACATCCAAATGAGATAGATTCATGAAATATACTTAGAATTGCAAATCTTCCTAACCAACATCTCCCTCATTTGTCCAGAAATACTAAAGAAAAGAAAAACTGATAAATTTAGATTTTGCCACCTATCCCTACCCTTTCACTCTCTCTGTCAGAATGGTTAATGAGCCCTACAATTTCCCATAAATGGGTAAGTATGGGATGGACAAAGATACAGAACTCAACTCACAAAACCTTATCATTAGCCAATAATAAAGGACTATGTAACTGCTCATTAGCCACTGCATAAGGGACTATAACTGCTGTAGAAAAATCCAAAGAATGTGTTATTATTGTAGGAAGAAAAGTAAGTCAAAAGTAAGATTAGCTTGCACAGAAGGGTTAAATTCATACCATTCAGTCAGTAAAGAAGTTATTTATTAAAGGCTTATTATGTGCCAGGCACTGTGCTAAGCACGGGGATATAACAAGAGGCAAATGATACTTTTCCTGCTCTCGAGGAGCACACATTCTGATGGAGGAGACACAACATGTAAATAACGAAGTAAATACAATATACATATACATATAAGTAAGGTAAGCAAGATATATACATATAAGTAAAGTAAAGCAAGTAAACTATTATCACTAGATAACAGACAGTATAGAAGGAAGTAAAGTGTAAGAAGTCTGGAAAGGTAGGAAGGGGCCAGGTTGCAAAGGGCTTTAAAGTGCAAATCAAAAACTTTATATTTGATCCTGGAGCTAAAGGGATCCACCAGAATTTACTGAGTATGGTGAGATAACATGTTTTTAGGAAAATCACTTTGGTAGTTAAATATTAGATGAAGAGTCAAAATTACGAGTGATTAATATCTAAATTATTTTTCTATATGTGTTCCTTTATGCTTAGTCAACATATAACTAATATTACATAATTATTCAATTTCTTAACAGTCATGTGCCGATTTTGGGGGGATAGGGGGAAACAGATGTCTTCATACAAGCCCCTCCTTTCCATAACCAAACATACAATTGGGATTCTGTTCTTACCTATTGCTTGGAAGTGAATCTGAAACTGCTGGGCTGCTATGATGAGAGGGCCCTGCCCGTGTATTCACCTGCAGGCAAAGAAAGAATCTTTATCAGTCGTTTGTGTTCTGAGGACACGGTTCTAATTAACCTGTAATTTGCCATAAATTTCTCATTTCGTGATGAAGGTTAATTAGCTTGTTGCTAGGCATGCCCATGGTTGCAGACTATTCAGTATGTAGGTTAAGGAACTACATTATCAGCATATTGCATAATGTTCTGATCCTTGTTACATGTTAAATGCTTAGTTAGACAGCACTGAAAAAAGAGAGAACAGGAAATAAAAAAGGAGGAACGGTAATTATTTGTTTAAGATCTACCATACACATGACAATTTGGTCACAAAAGGAACATAATGGATGCAACCAGAAGTTAGATATGCTTCATAAGGTATCATGAATCATCAGGAATATGGGGTAGATTGCCACTGAAAGGAACATAGGATAACACGAGCCTTATGGATCTAATTAATTAGTTAGAAAACGATCAAGACTCAGAAATAGTTTTTTTGTCCTTTTTAAAGGTGGAAGCATTGTTCTGTGATGTAGAATTCAAAACTTAAAAAAAAAAAAAGGCACCAAATGAACACGTTTCAGGCTTAACTACACCAAAAGGAGGTTATTTATACAATATGGTTATAAACTTAATCCATGAATTAAATCCTATATTTGGTCTCTAATTTTATCTGCATTAATACCTACAATCACATTAAACACATTTACAAAGATAAAAGAATTCAAAGAACAGAAAGATTTCAATAAAAAACAGCTCATGTCCAAACATATGGAGATATTAAGCATATACTACAGATGATTTTCCCCCACTTCCCTTTAAAAAAACTGCTTGTCAGAGCTTGAGAAAGTGCAGTTTTATTTGACATTTCAATAAGTGGAACACAGCATTACAAATCCATCTAACTTTACTGAAACAATTATTGAAATTCGTACCTTCAGGCCATGTATGTTCCGTTTCCCAGGAGGCTTGCAGGCTGAAACAGTAATTGACTAAATTGTAGAACACATCAGGGCCATTTACAAATTTGCTCAAAATGAATCGTTTAAAAAGAAATGAGGGTGACACCAAAATTAGCAGAGAGAAATGATTGAAAAGTGGCTCCCTAGACCCAAAGTGGGAATTATGAACCAGGATTTTTAACTTGCAGGAGTGAGCATTTATAAATGCAAAGAGCTTTCTGACATTACCCAATATAAATTCCAATTTCTGCTTAAAACATACCAAAATCAAGTTAACTGAGCTAAAGTGATTAGATTCCTTTCATAACTCAAATTTCTGTAACATCTTTTCACTCTCTTACATTTAATTTCCTCTATCATTTAAAGTATCTTAAAAATAAATTTTTCTTTCTTTCAATATCATTTTTTTTTAAACTTCTACCAAAAAGACTACTGTAGATTGCAAGGAACACTATTCAAGTTAAGGGACCAGACTGTACAACTATAAGCAGATGGGTCACACTAAAACACAAAAATACCAAACACTGTATCATGTTACTTATAAATACTGACATCTACTAATATTTAGGCCTGAAGATGGAGTACCAGGGGAAAAATGCAATTTTTTTATATTCTATTTTACAAGTTAGCACTTTATCTATTCAGCAAATGCTCCTCCATCAAATGCTAAAAATACAAAAGCTCCTGGCTACATGTTATGGACTGTTTCCATTTGAAAACCAGAGTGCCCTACAAATTGTATGTTAAAGGCCTGTCAATTTTGATTGATTGTTTTAAGAAGGATGAATTTGATTTTTTTCCTCCCTTAGATGCACACGTATTTTACTTCTGTTCTGACAGTAAGAAACAGAACTATTTATTAATCAGAAGTCATGAGTAACAATTACTAAACACATCAGGTTTCTTTTCATTTTACCCATTTCGAGTACATGTGAATGTCCCAGGTTATTCTCTCAGCAGTTTGATAGTCTGATAAAATTTGTTTGTAAACGTTTCTTTCTTAGACAGAATATTCAAATCAATATGATCACAAGTCCATTTCAAAATGAGTATTTTTCTTGAATAAATTATAATCTGGATTTCAAATATACTTTTACATGTAAATAAACCTTTTGAACAAAAGAGTAGACACATGAACTCAATGCCAGGTCCTTGATAGCCCATCAATAGCTGCTAAGGAACACTTAGAGTACTTCCACTGAAATACTTCATGTATAAATGCTACTTTTAATAAGTGAGTTCTTTACCATGAATAATAAACAGACTTTAATCTTGATCTCCAATCATTGGATTTCCATGTCTCCTCATACGGCTTCTCAAACCATTATGATCAAGAACTTAAAGATGCAAAAAAACAAAAAAAATTCCTTAAAATCCAAGTCACAGCATCCTGTGTTTTCAGATTGGATTTACAATTTCACTCAGGTAAGGAATTCCCAGCAAGGAATTTCCTCAAGTAATGCAGATAAGTACCTGCTCTGCAACTGTTAGTCTTAGAAAGATGCTTTGGGAAACTGAAAGTTTAAATGACTTGGCCAGGGTCATACAGACTGGAAACATCAGACGCAGGACTTAATTGATTCCGAGACAGCTCTCTAGTAACATTTCCTCTTATAATCAAAGAAACCCAACTTATTAAAAATCTAGTGCATTTTTTACTTGCTTATAGTTAAAGCTACATTTTAATTGTAAAGGGGCCCTCATTATAAAATATAAACCATTATTCAAGTATTCAAAGGAACTATGTATATTGGGAAATAGGGTACATTTGAATGTGTTGGAATTGAATCATTTTTTTTTCTCCCTATTGGGTCAAAGGTTTTGAAGACATGTCTGAACCTCAATTTTGCAAATTTCCAAATCCTACTCATCTCTCTCACTTATATTTAAAGAGCAATAAATTACTACAAACTGCTAGAAATATAAGCATACAAAATCAAAGGAATTTCAGTAACAGGGAGACTTACGCTCCCATAACCTGAGTGTTTAAAGATGACGCAGTAGAATCAGAGAGCTCATAATGTAGGAGAAGACCCTATATTCTTTGGAATCAGACAAGTAAGTGCAATACCCAGTTCTGCATATTTACTGGCTGGGTCACTTTGGAAGAGTCACTTAACCTAAGCCTTCATCTCCTCATCTGTAAAATGAGGAAAACGGACCAGATGAACTTTAAGGTCCTTTCTAGCTTTGATATGCTTTCATTATATGGGGCAAAACAGAGTGAATGAATGTACAGTAGATCTGACACTGACAATTTCTAGCACTTTGGAGCAGCCTCTCCTTACCTACAGCAATTATTTTCCTCAATCCTCCAAACTCTTCTGACCTTATCTACACTTTAACTTTTGTATCCTTCAAAAGATAGAAACGTTGATTAATAAATTAAGATAATGTATAAAACCTTAAAGTACAAAATAAATATCAAATGTCAATAATACACTGATATTATCATTAACAAATTAGCAATTTGTTTTGTCTGTTTGTATTTAAAAATAATCTAATAAAAAATTCCTCAGGGTTAGAGAATGCTCAGAGGGTACATCAGATAATCTTTTCAGTTACTTTCTATCACTATATGTAAGGATACCAAAAGTTGTTAGGGCAGTATTACCATAATAAACTAACAGGCCTTAAAACGCAAAGCCTGAAACAAATCAACCTGGACTTGAAAAGTTTTTAGTAAAAACAAAAAATAACACCACCAAAATGGAGGAGGTTTTTAAAATTTGCTTTATTTTTTTCCTGGAGTTATGATTTTATTGGTATAGAGCAATGTCTAGTGAGAAAACTCCCTCTCTCTATCAATGTAAATCTGCAATTGTTCAATAAGTTGTAGTTTTAATGTAGTAGGCACTAATAGGATAAGTGACTTGCCCAGAGTCACATAGCTAATATGAATCAGAAGCAGGAGCTAAACAAATTCTTTATAATATTGTACAAATAATGTTTGTTGCATCAAAATAACAAGGATATTGATAATCTTGAAAAGGAGCTGATAGAAAATTTCAAACTGACAAAACAAAAAACAAGAAAACTGGCATGTCTGAAAGACTAAAGTTGCTATGGTTCCCAAACCTCTATACGGAGTAACAAGACTGACCCAAGTCAGCAAACTTCCTTTTAAGACCTTGTAATTGTGAATAAGATTTCTATTGGTTAACTGTCCAGTTCAAACTTCTGAGTAACAAGCAATGAAAGTCTAGAACGTTGAGAAATGAGAAAACTCATTCTGTGATTTTTTGTACAGAAGCAAATTAACAAGGATGAGTTTAATTTTTCATTATTTTAATTAATTTAATGCTGGCAGATGTACTTAAAGAATTGGAATTTATCAGTATCATCAATTAGGAAGCACTGATTCCAAGAAAGGCAATAGATAAACTGGAAAGTACCAACGGATTTTTATAAGCAATCTCTTTCTTTTCAACATTATCCAAATTCTGAGGAAAAGTCTCTACATTTCAAATACTCACATCTGATAAAACACCCACACCGCCTAATACAGAAGGCAAAAAGACAACTTGGTTCCATGCACCACTGGTTTACCCTTAAGCCCCTACATAATTTTTAAAAGCTTAACTATTAAATGACTGTGCATGTGAACTTCTCATTGTTATAAATAACAAAACAACCACTAAGTGTTTTACCAATTTTTCTCCCTTAAAAACTGTTAGCTAATTTTATTTCCCTCACTGACTGAAAATACTCCACTCAATAACAACACTCACTGGCCATCATCATGAGTCACAATTTACAAATAACTAGAATTAAAGTTATTCATTTGCCTTAGATTGGAAAATGTGTAAATCCCAAAGAGTTCTCTAAGTGTATATAAATGTGCACTCTGAAAACAAAATGCAATCTAGTTAGTTTAATTTACTCTAGTAAATTAGATATTTTATCTGCCATAACTATAATATAGCTTGCAATCCCCACAATAATGAATACTTCTTTTGTTTTTTCAAATTAAGAGCTAAACATCATGCTATGTGCATTTAAACCTTTGGAAAACATAACTGTTGATGAAACAGTTTACTGAAATAATCATTGTTGATTAGAATCTGTTAAACATTACCTCTTGGAAATATCTGCAGAGGCTCTATTAACTGTCCATTTACTTGCTGTTCCATTACTGTGGAATAATACTGCAAAGAGATTACAGAAAGAGATTACTCAGTAATGCATGAATACTGGAATGGACACTCATGGGTTGTTTAATTCATTGTAGTTTTTTAAAATTGCTAATATACATATCAGCCTTGAGAATACTTTCCCCCTATTTGAACATCAAAATGACTACATAATCCCCCAGATACAACTGATACTTCTAAAGTAAAAATGTTGATTAAAACTTTATATAATCTCTGAAAGTATTTTAAAATGTTACTTATTAAATAGAATACAAATGGATTTAAATGTTAAATTACTCTATTGCCTCTTCCCCACACCACCCCTACCCCAAACTGGCAAATAAAGATGTAAATGTTTTATATCTGACTTTGCTCCACATGCCAGCCAATAAGACACATATTCTTTACATAAATATATATGTATATACATATGTACATATATATATACATATATATGTATCCAGTGAAAACATAATCCAAAACTAAACTTTTATAAAGCCTATTACATTAATAAGTACTGGGAGGGTTCCAAAGAAGGTCGAATTAAAGTGATACAAAAGGACCACTGCCAAGCTGTAAGCACGCTCAAACCCAGCACAAAACAAAGAAGACTTAGCCTTACTGACATTTTGTTATGGACAACTTTCAATGCACAATTAAACTTATAACAAGGAAACTCAGGAAATGAAAACACTTTCAGGAGTCTTCACAGAGATGACATTTTACTAAAATAAATTAAATTGTGTGATTAAATAAATGTTAGTTTTTACTAGCTTATTCCTCTTCTCTCAGCAATTATGGGTACCAGCACGAATCATTAAAGTCCAAGTGAACTGGAGATGAAGATTGGAGACTTAGAGATGGCTTCTGTTCCTTCACTCCTGCTAACAGATGACCCAAAATGTTCTTTATAGAAAACTAAAGACAAAAACTGCTGATGAAGTAATTTGAGAGGGTACCTTCTAAGGGCACTCTCCTTGAACCAAACTCTAATACTTTGGCGTTAAGACACAAATGACTACCATTTAGTTGCAACATTTGGGGAATATCTCCTTTGTGAGCCTTTGCTGACTTCCCAAAAAGGTTCTCACTACATATGACTTTGCTGCACTTTTCTGCACAGTGTAATTCTTAAATAATAATTATTATGTACTGTGGAATTATTGAATCAAGTGAATTTTGTAGAGAAATACAGAAGATTATAAAATTCTACATTATCTCGGGAAATCACAAGTAATACACTAAAAGTCTCTTCACCCTTATAAAAAATAAAGTAAAGGTAGATTTTTGATAGCTAGGGGGCTACAAAAATGTGCACTGCTCTCCAGGGACCTTCAAACTGTAAAGGAAATCGGTTCTCCCATTCCAGGACACTAAAGACTTATATACATACAGAATAAATGTGTACTACATCCTCTCTGGAATATACACTAAGGCAAACGTTTTTCAGGAGACTATGTTCCTTAAAACCACAGAAATACAGCATTCGCCATTACTCAAACAGTGATGACAAGTAAATGAAATATCAATCATGTAGGCTGTCAACCTTTTGGGACAGCAATAACTGTTAACAAGTAGTCTGGAAAAATTGTCCGAAAATGACTTGTCCTCAGCACTTGAGTGTTTGAGGTTTCCATGGAAAATTAAGATGCCAGTGGCTATTTGGAACATTGCTCAGGTATTCTTTTTAATGGAAAATTTGCCAGTTATTGATCCACAGCATGTACCCCTTGCTTCTGGAAGGCTGCAAGCAACTTTCCAATCAGTGGCTGTCAAAAAAATTACTGCCTTTTTATACTGATACAAGACAACAGCAGCAGTGCTGCTCTCCCATACTTAATGCTTTTCTTTAATTAACTGCTATGTACAATAAATAATTTCAGTTACCAATTCAACATATTCCTAGAAACCAAAGCAAACAAAATCTTCTTATGCCTTAATATAACAAATTAATTACAGAGGTGTCTGAAAATGGTGCTTGGGGTCAAGTTTGAAAACAAATACCCTCAAATGTAAAGGGTAAGAACAGGTGCAATGTATTTTTTTCCTACTATAAAACCTTGCATGCATGAAATTGGCCTGTTTCCTTATTTTATTTATTTACCTCACAAATAAATAAAAATTCTGTCTTTTCACTTTAGATCTTTGGTATATGATTGATAAAATATAGGCTACTGGTGTCACTGGAAAATTTCTGGAAATTCAAATCTCTTTTTATACAGGCACCTATTTTCACAATTAAGATTAATGAAGTTAAATGGGTAATTTATTAATTTTTCTAAAGGTAAATTTTTTTTTACTGAGCCCTTTCAAATGTGAAGTAGATTTTCTTCCACTAAAATCTTGTTTTCAATGTCTTTGTATTACTGGGTATTCCCAATTAAGACCAAAGGAGAGGTAAGTTTTACATACCTGAATAAATTAAACTAAATTATTAAGGTCTGTCATAAACAAGGTCCTCCCCAAACTAAATTCTTAGTGCTGGAGCAATACATCCTTAATCCCATTTCAAACCCCAGACTAGGATGACCATTATGAAGAAGGCTGAGCCAATTTCTGAATTGCCATAAACCTAAGCAGAGCTCCCAGGAGTTCAGTCACAACTGCTGCCTCTTCTATATCAAAAAGTACCAAAAAAATTGAAAAGGTTACCCTTACTTCTTTCTGGCATCAAGTCAACCTCTTCTTGCTTGTGTTCCCCTCCTCCTTCCAAAATTTTCATTTTCTCCTACCTTCCATTCTAAAGAAAGGGGTGGAAGGGAGAGGAGGGATAGCTCCTATTTCTTTTTAAACAGGATTAAATCCATCAATAATTCCAAATACTAAATTACTAGGCTTGAAAAGAATTTCAAACAAGGTAGCTCATCCTGCCAAGATACTAGCCAGAACAATCAAAGTAATATTAGCAAAGTGGCTAGCTAGATCTGCCATCTATATCTATAATTCTATATGAGTATCTATAATCTCATATCTCATAATCACTATATTTTAAATACAACTTATTTTATCTACCTGCCAAAATCTTTCCAGCATTTACTCATACAAAATTACCAGTGCAAAAATGCTTTATTAGATCAAAGTTAGTATTAATGGTTACCAAATTTGAGGCAATAATCAATAAGCTAACCAGGCAAAGATTAATCAGTTTTGTATTTGTTAATGGAGCCTCCTGAACCAGCTGCGGATTAATTTCAGCATCCCTCTGAGATGCTCTTAAAAATTCTTAAATAATTTTAATAAGGATGTGACACAAAGTTTAGCATAGTTATTCAAAATCTAATTAACTTGAGACTGAGGGCCACATTCAGCAAGGGGATAAGTACATGTTTTCTTTGGCTTTGTTTTGTTTTGAGAGTTATCTAACAGCTTTCCTTTTTATAATCAATCTAATTCAAATTCTAATAGCAAATTCAATCAATAATTACAATGGTTTCTTCTTCATGGAAAATTGCCATTTAAGAAGGGTCCTATAACACTAAAAGTACATTTTTTCTAATGAAGAAGAAACATAAAAGTTAAGTTACAAATTTTAAAAAAGAACCACAACACTAACCAGCCAAGAAAACACACAAAAAAGTTCAAAGAGAATGAAATTTGGTTTACTTTTTCCATACATAACATTCTTTCTACTACACTATAATAATAATGCTATCAAGGGATTGTCACCTCTGTTACCTCCACTCCTGCATAGCCAAATGAACTAGATCCCACCCCGCTCTAGAAGCTTTTTCCTCCTCAAACGTTTAATGACTAATCAGTTCAACATTCTATATATTTTCTCTAACTGTGTGGGTGGGAAAGATACCAATTTGCTATTTAGGTTGGTAGGAGATTCTTTCTTCCCAGTTGTGTTCCCAGAAATTATTATTGCTCAGTATATTTTCTAAGATCTGAGGGATCTTACAATCTTGCATTTTATCTTGATGAACTGCCAACACAAAAGCATGATGTTGAATATGATAAAAATAAAATAAGTTTCTCTTTTCCTAAAAGTTAACCAGAAGAAACTGGCAGATTACATTAAGTCAAAATAAAAAATACTTTCCACAAAGTAAGTATTCTGGAAGAAAAAATTCCATAGAAATACTTTTACTGAATCATGGTATGTCCACATTAAAGACTTCTAAATAAGCTTGTTGAAAGTTTTGCAAGAACAGAAGTAGAACTATGCTGATTGATCCAGTTCAACCAATAACACCCATCCTATAAGATGTTTCACTAAATGGGTGTTCTTGAGTAAATTTCTGAGAGCATATATATCTGCTAACTAAACAAACATTAATTTCATCTTCTGTTCTCCCTCTCACCAGTGACTTTTCAAGGCACCAATTTTCTCAGTACCTGTTTCTTATATTAAAAAAAGAATGATACTATTTCCCACCTCCCACGTAAAAATAGGTGACATTTCTTCTAAGGTTAGTACGTCAGAACACAACTACCATACTTGGAGAGATCTGTGATCTCATCAATATGGACATTCTTCAGTGATGCAGACCACCACCCATCTGTGCTTGTCCAACTTGTGTTTTTCTGTCCTTCCTTAAATTCACAAGGGATTAAGGTGCTACCCAACATGCTTAGGAGGAAAGAAAACTGGTGGATCTTCCTTGAGATCTTCCAACATTTCACGGAGATCCTTAGAGAATATGGGTTATCTACTGCTTTTTCCTCACTCACTCTTTCTCCATGACAGGTTCATTACTTTTTCTAGTCATACATTTGTGTGATGATATCCTTTACACCATGCCTGTACAAATCATCATCTGTAATGTGTTGTAGCCTGCTCATACCTACTATGTGTCTTTCCATGCAGGATAAGTTTGAATTACACAAGAAAATAAGTATTAATGGTTCACATTCAGGCCTCATTTGAGTTCAAAATCATATCACTCAGCATGGTCACTCACCTTATTGACTATTTGCCTCTAGATCAAAGGTTCTTAAACTCTTTTGTGTCCTGGACTCCTTGGGCAGGCAGTCTGATAAAGCCTATGGACCCCTTCTCAAGATAATGATTTTAAATGTAGTAAATAAAATAAGATTAAAAAGGAAACCAATTCTATTGATATGCAGTTATCAATTTTTTTTAAGTTCACAGATCCCAGGTTAAGAACTCCTGTTCCATGTGATCACTAAGATTCCTTTTAACTCTAGATTTCTATGACTATGGCTTTATGACTTCACAACTACATTTCTTATTTAGAATCTTTGGTAGTTTTTAGTCTGGAAAAGAATTCTAATTTTAGGGAAAAGGTTTTATTTCAGAGAGTTCCTGATGTAGCCCAGCCTCAAAATGACTGTACATTAAATAATCAATTCAAATCCATACAATTTCCTAATATTAGTGTATAAGAAGTCATTTTTAAAGAAAAATATGCAGTATAATTTTAATGGCAAAAGTTATAGCAACACCACCAGAGCAAATATACTACAGTTTGGGAGAATGCTTGGTATGAATGATTTAGTAAGATTTACACTCTAGAGTACTGCCCAGTTTGTTTTTATATTTTATAAGCTACTACAGAGAGTGTTAGTTCTAAGATATTTTCAGTAAAAGAAAGAAGAGAAGAAAAGTTTTAGGAAATATTAAGAAAAGCTAAAGGATGGTACAGGGGAAATTTATAATTCTATCTACTCCTGGAGTAAAGATAGATGAAGTATGTAATTTATGATCACAAGCCTTATGAGGAACAACTTAAGCTTTTAATTCCTTTTATGGTTTTATTCCATTAAATACTTATCTTTTGTAACCAGGCCCTGCATTTCCCACATATGCATTATATGGCTATTTTACTAGCCTTCCCCCACAAAGCACAACCTGTCCACACTTTTCCATTCTGTGAAATTCTCATCCACTTCCTCCCATAAATCCTCCATAGAATAAGTAAATCAAAGTGCTTTAGGCTCAATTGTTAGGCAATTTTTCCTACATTGAACCTGAATCTTAAAAAAGAAAAATATGCTCCATATAAATAAAAAAAAACTGTCCCACAATGAGAACCATCTAAGAGTGGAACAAGCTTCTTCAGGAGGTAATGGAATCCTCTGCACTTGAGGTTTTTAAATGAAGGCTAAATGACCATCTTGTTGAGGATGCAGAAAAAGGAATTATTGTTGGGTTTCAGGTTGGCTTACAGGGCTTCTGAGATCCTTCACAACTCTGAGAGTTTGTGATCCATGATTCTCAATTTTAATTCTTTAGAGACTGTGGGACTCCATGATCTGCAATTATGTATATATATGTATGTATGTATATATGTATGTATGTATGTGTGTATGTACATATATAACATCCCCAGAAGAATACCAGTGTTCTAAAAATTGGGCATTTGTTTCAGGGAGAACTTTAGGATCATCAAAAGAACAGCACTGTTTCCCTAAAGCAACTGGACCTGCTCGCTTCATACTGTTTCATTTTAAGCCTAGCTGCCCAGTGCAATGCTTAGCTAAGATATATGTACTAATGGAGGAGCTCTATGGTTTGATCATCCACTTGGACAACATCGTTTGGACAAAAAACATTCTTCAACTCTTTTTTTTTTCCTCTCTGGTCTTCGAAGATAAACTAGAAATACTGGAAGGAACCAGAAGAACTAAAAGAAACTAGAAGTTCCATAGAAACACTCTACCATCAATGCAGTAAGTCCTACACAAAGGCCAATGATACTAAAATGGTTAGAAGTTTTGCTTGATTGGTCCAGAGAAAATAGCACTTTTTTCAGGCAATCTTATTAACATAGTAATATATATAAATGTAACAAGCTAATTATAACAGAAGGAATATTATTTAATTTCTGGAAGAAAGCTGCTTTGTAGAGCCAATAAAGAATTATAAAAAGTATTGTTATTAGTCCCACATCTCTAACTTACTGACAAGAGAAAAATCAAGCTTATTTTATTAGTTTCCCTAACTTTACCATAAGTCACCTTCTTAAATCTGTCTTTAATCTGACCTAACAGACAACATAATTGGTATAATATTTCAAGTTATAAAGAAAAAAAATTTATTAACTCTCTCCCTCCAATGACAAAATTTTAAAATTCCTTCTTTGCTAATACAGCGTCTACCCCATTATATGTAGCTCAGTCAGTAATTACAGCAATAATCAATAAACTAACCAACTATTTGTAGTCCATAGTTAAATTATTAGATTTTCTTTTGAAGAAGCCAACAAT
This sequence comes from Vombatus ursinus, assembly GCF_900497805.2. NCBI lineage: Eukaryota > Metazoa > Chordata > Mammalia > Diprotodontia > Vombatidae > Vombatus > Vombatus ursinus. The sequence goes on along the minus strand of NW_020948983.1, from coordinate 57,935,431 downwards.
TATAAGACTGAAAGATGCCTACAAACTCAATTACAATACCACTTTACTGTGTCATCAGTTATACCTCCTTTCAATTATCCCTTATATCTTTCAGTAACAGGATTTTCTTTGCTGAATTAAACTGCTATGAAGCACACAACTGCCCCCACAGATCAAAAAAAAAAGAAACAACACACACACATGAAACCAATCTGCCTCAATGGTAAATTCATGCTCACATTTACATACTTGTCCACAAAACTGCCCTAAAACTTCACCGTCTGGTCAGCAAGCTGGGGCTTTCTCCCCTGCTAAAATTCACATACCTTTTTTCCAAAAATGATTATGGAGCAATTGTCCACAATACAATCACTGATTAGTTGATTCAGTGATAAGAAAGGAAACCAGGGCAAAAAGTATTCTCATTAAAAGGTCAACAAGGAACAGCTTTGGGGTCTGTTTACAGACTTATAAAATAAACATATTTATTAATTATTTGGAAGCAAAAAATACAAAAAGTTGGCAAAGTTTAATGATGACATTATTAGCTTTAAATGGCAAAACTATAGTTAGCAAACTCCAGTTGGAGGATTAGGTAACACAACAGCAAATGGAATTCAAACTGGACAGGTTTAAATTAATACATATTGATAAGGAAGAGTTTTAAACTTGTCATATCTGCTGATAAACTCAAAATTCATAGGATTCACTCAGCCAAAGCCTATAGAATCATCATATTTAGCTTGGAGGAATGTCTACACTGACCTTTCACCTGGTTTCTGAAGTGTAGAAATTTTGCTTTACTTCTGAAGTCAGAGAAAAAAACTTCATTATTTAAAATAGTAGCTTCAGGGAAATTACCACTTAAATAAGTGGGAGAAAAAAGAAAAGAAAAAGGAATATCCAGCTATGTAGACAGCTGACCAAATGAAGCATTCCATTGCAAATAGGTTGCTTTATTTGACCAGTTCAAATATTACCTTGATGAAGATACTGCTCAGCAGCTATTTAAAACAAGAGTGTTTATGTATAAATGAGTAAAAAAATATCAGACAGTAAAATGCTTTATATTACAATGTATATTTACCCTTAATTTACACTACTTTTTCTATGACACTAATTTACTGAGTGCTAGCCCTTTTGCTGCAATTCCCATAATTTGCAATCATTTTTTCAACAATGTATCGTAAACATCCCAGTTATCTGCTGTGAAACTTGCCCTGAACAGCAGCATGGTATGCCCATACAAGCTACCAATGAATGCTTAGCACCTTCTTGAGTTCCCCCGAAGCAATTCCATAAAAGAGGTCTCTATAGCAAGGCTTGTGTTTAATGACTTTGGAGGTGATTCCTAGTAGAATAATAATAATTCTTTATATTTATACAGATGCCAAGTTAACACAGAGAAAGATACTATTTTTTTTTTTTTTTACGAAAAAAGACAATTTTGCTTGCCTGAGATGAGGATCGCCCATAATGACCAGGGTCTTGCAGCAGATTATTCTTCTCTCAAATGAGCCACATATAAAGTGCTTTGTAAAGTGTAAAAGGGTATGTGAGGCTGTTAGCTAATATTGTTTATAAATACCACTACTGTTATTGTTGCTGATAAAGGAAGACAAATTTCTAGTCAGTTTACTAATTTCCTCTATTTTCACTTTTCCACTTCTTGTAACAATCTCTATTATTTTCAGAGAAGCATAAGGGAGGGTCTTTATTATTAAAAGATTGTTACCAGAATAAACCACATAGAATTGGCATCTTCTACCTTTAAAACAAACAAACCATAATGGAATATATTGCCCACCATCTTATCCAGTGGCAATGAGTGGAGTGGAAGGATCAACGGATTTGGGTTTGGGTTGAGTCAAAATAACACAGTGGAAAATGTAGTGGGGCTCAGTTTACGGATTCCTGGGCTTAAATCTTGGCTTTCATGCTCACAATTCTGAATCTCCTGACCTCAGTTTCCTCATCTGTAAAATAAAAATGCACTATTCCATGCTCACAGAAGTGTTTTGGGAAGCTCTATGCAACCCTTAAGGAGCTATACAAAGGGAACATCTTTATTGTCATCATCATCATTACTATTAACAATAAAACTAACCAATCACTGAAGACTAAGTTTATTGAAGGTATTTAGTCTCAGAGAAACACTAAGTAATACTGTAAAGCCTCAAAGAATGGCAAGGGGGAATTCAGCTGTGAACTGTTTTTTCAACTTTTTCTCATACCAAGAGAATATGATGGAAATGGAAAAGCTGACAAAAGGTTATTGAACAGATTAAAGGAAATATCTTAATAAGGTCTTTTCCAAGCTCCAACATTTTTATTCTATATTTCTATTTTATATCCAGGGCAGCTAGATGGCACAGTGGATAGAGTGGACAGGCCTAGAGTTAGGAAAAGACTCATGTTCCTTAGTTCAAATCTAACCTCAGACACTTACTAGCTGTATGACCCTGGCAAATCACTTAAGCCTGTTTGCCCCAGTTTCCTCATCTGTAATGTAAGCTGGAGAAAGAAATGACAAACCACTCCATTATCTTTGTCAAGAAAACCCCAAATGGAGTGACAGGGTAAGATAGGACTGAAAAATGACTGATAAACAACCAAAACAATCAGTTTCATATACATACTTCATATGCATACAATACTTTATACATATATGCATGTAAAGATTCATGTATACATACATATCCTAGCATGTTAATACTATATTAAAGCTAATCAGATCTAAATCTTTAAAATTTCAAGGAAACCAAGGGTCAAAGAACACTAAAGAAATTAGTTTCACCTTCTCCTCAAACACTGCACTGGTCATAACAGGAAGCAGAATGTGGACAATACTTGGATTCCTCTAGCTAATTCTGTTGCTCCACTCCCACACACTTCCCCAAAACAAAACAAAACCAATAAATCCTTCATCTGACATGACACTGAAGATAAGAGAATGTGAAGCAATACACAAAACAGAAAGATATATAGTTAGGTGTCTCAACTCTTAATGGAAGGTTAACTAAAAGCAGAGGTTAACACTAAAATATCCTCTCTTCCCTAATCCTATACCAAAATAATGATCAACGTTTATAATAAACCAATAAAGGAGCCAAAGGTACACTTACGTAGGCCCCATGAAAATAAGGTCATTATTCTCCAAATGTTAAAAACAAAAAAGATGAAAGCAGAAGAGCTGTTGTGTTAAGGATTTCCAGAAGAAAAGGGAAAAACAAAACAAAACAAATTAAAAACTACATTAAAGAAATAATTAACTGTGCTCCTTAAATAATTAGCAATGATCAGGTATTTAGTTTTCAGAATATTTAGGTTCTATATAATTTTTTTCTAATAAAACATTTCAAATTCTAATTAAAAAATACTTTATGGAGGAATTAAAAAGATGCAATAGTGTCAGAGGAAAAGCCATGATCCCAATAGTGGAATATTCTAACAACAGTAACTTACAAGAAACTACGCTATAAAAACAGATTGTTGATTAACACAAACTCATAACAAAACATACATAGCTATCACAATAGTGCTGTAATAACACTTGCCTGCTGAATTCTTTCAAGACATTAAATATCTCCTTGGAGACAAAATTACTTTACATTTTCTTAAAAGACAATTTATTATAGCTTTGTTTTCTTCTCATTATCTCTTAAAAATATATCTAATGAAGAAAACAAAACAAATTCTAAATAACTTACATAAAATGATACTAATGTGTGATAACAGACTTTGGTTTAATATGTTGGTTATTATTTAACATTATACAACAACCCATTTTCACGACAAAACCCTTAGACAATATAATATTCAGTATGTCACATGGATCAAATAGCACTGTACACTATTATTATAGCACACATAAAATTAACAGCCCAAGGCTGCTAGCAATTTAAATAATTGATAAGTTTTCAATTAAAAAGGCAACATTTTCAGTTCCAATACAAAAATCTGTTTACATTACTGATAAAAACGTATGTTTGCGCTGGCCTGCAGCCAGAAAATGGTTTTATTTAAGCAAGTGTAGGATACTGTTCCAAGTTTCAACTCATTCACTATAAAGTCTCCAGAAAAGTAAAACATTTTCCTCTTCACTGTGAAGTCCTGGCTAAACCAATTCCTAATCTTTTGAGTCAGTAATAGTGACTCACATCTATGTAGCAACTTTCAGTTTATAAAGTCCTTCCTCACAACAAACTTGTGATTTGTGTCATACCAGTATTATTGTCCTCATTTTATAAATGGGGAAATGTAAGCTCAAGGAGGTTGATAGCCCATAGCTTCACATAATAGAAACGGGTCCTGAATAGGAGACCTTTTAAGTCCATGTCCTAAACACTATCCACTATATCACTTCACTATTGGCTTCAACTACAGCTTGACCAAAGAAAGGTATCTACTATTTGTAATGGGATGGAGTAGAAAGATTACTAGTCTTAGAAGTAGAAGACTGGAATTCTCATTTCAGCTCTAACATTGGCTCCAGGCCTGGCAATTTCTTTAACTTCTAATTTGGTAGACTGGGGATGATAACACTTGTACTGCATGCTTCCCAGGTTTTCTGTGTGGAAAGAATTTTTGTAATCCTTACAGCACGATTTAAACATAAGTGATTATTATTATGATTCTTTCATTGATCTTCTTTAAGGGTGGCTATGAAGGTCAAAGGATTTAAAAATAACTAGGGAGTTTTATGAGGGTTTTTAAAAATACAGTGGCTATAAATTTATTAAGAAAATATTCTGTATGAAAAACCAAATCTGAAAAGAATCGTAAAAAGTGTCAGTAACTTCTTTATCTTAGGATTCCAATTCCTGTCATGAAAGCATGCCAGAGTACATACATAGCATTAAAAAAATAAATCTCCTGTGCGACTCTGGGCAAGTCACTTAACCCCAACTGCCTTAAAAAAAAAAATCTCAGTGCCACTTATTGTATGGCTATTGAATAGCCAAGCCACTGTTTTCCTTAATCCATCACTATTTAGAGTTCAAAATGACTACAGCTAGAATCTTTCAACAGAAATCCAACCACCTGAACAAATGCAGGATGAAACCAAATGAAAAGGTGATTATACTCTCTAGGAAAGGAAATGACTTTTTGTTTTCTTACTTTTGTTCAAACATTCAAATTTTTCTTCAAATTAAAGAAATGGTACGTGAGTAGAGGGAAAAGAGTCAAGCTATGCTTTTCCATTTTCATTAAGAATCACGAAAAGAAAAAATTTCTCTTTCCTTGTCCTAAAATGGAGTATTCTCTTTAGGAAAGGTAAGAACCAGTTCTAGAGTTCAGGTACCTTCAGGAATACAAATAATTGCATGGATCTAAGGTTATTCTAGAACAAGGAAACAATTAGAACCTGAAGTCAAGAAGCTGAAGAAACGTTAATGGGGATAACAAAACGGACATGATAGGGACGTCTCAGCCTGCTCATTAGACAAACACAGATAGTTTATAGGTAAATACTAATGTTGACAAATTATCAGTATGATAATATAAATCAATATCCATTATGTAAATAAGCAAATCTTTCCAGTTTTGCATTATGAAAACATGTCTGTGTGGCTCTACCAGAGATAATAAACAACAGAGTATGAGAAAATCACAATTTTCTCTTACGTGCTGCTTTGTACTTTATTCTTTTAAAAGCTGTTAAACTTTTGGAACTGTTAACCCAGTGTATTAAAATCAGAGCTAGAACCTTCAGTAGACAGTCCTGCTCTCTGCCTTTCAAGAAACTGAAGAACCCAGTCTTGAATTCTCAATACACAAAGACTCCCACTGCAGCTAATGCGAAGTCAATGCAAAATTGACTTTTCCAATGCTCTGTTAATCATGTCATCTCTCTTGTTCTCATCTTCCCTACTCTAAAATAAACATTTCAGAGGAACCTTTCCTCGTATTTTATAGCTTGTATGCAAAGCAATCTGGTGTTTTTGGTTAACCTTCCACCAAAATAATACCACCTGGCTGTCAGCAGGATTACCATTCCTCACACTGGTACAACGATTTTAATTTTTCACAGCGCATCCACATGTATTAGTGTCATGAAAAGAACACAGACTAGGACTCAGGACACTTGAGTTCTAATTCCATCTCCTCTACTAAATGTTCACACTTTGTAATTATTTGGCCATTTGTTTCCTTAACTGTAAAATGAGGGGTGTGATAAGATGATTTCTAAGGTCCCTTAAGCTCTAAAACTCTATGATTCATCTTATCCTTAAAACAATCCTACAAGGTAGGTAATATAAAATCATTATTCTCAACTGACAAATGAGGAAACTGAGACACAAAGATTAAGGAATTGCCTAAGATAAAACTGAGCCATAAATACAACTCAAGTCTTATAATTGTCATTTCTGTATCCTTTCTACTAGACCACACTATGCAAACTCTGATGGTTATCTCAAATCAGGGCTCAGGCACTGCTCCAAAAAAATTTGAATTTTTCAAGTTTAAGTCCTAGATCTTTAATAATATATCCATCCATCTTATTTATCCACTTCAGTCAAATACAAATGGTAATGCAAATTTTCGGTGACATTCAAAACAAAAAGTATATGTCATTTCTAGATATAGTCAATCACATTTATTCAATAAGTAACCTTAGATTCTCTCTTTCTTTCTCTCTGGCATGTGAGGCATAAAAATAACAGACAGTACATCTTTAAATCATGTATCTATATTAAGCCTGCAGCTACAATATGACTGTAGTCTGCTGGAAGGGTAAAAGAGATCCCCAGTTAAAAGTAGATTTTGAAAAATTTTTTAGAGCCCAGGGGTTCATTTTTAATGAGCCGTTACTTTAAGTACTGCATAAAAAATACAGGAAATTGATAGTCCAGTTAGTCTGCACTATACCTAATGCAAAAGTCATTAAGATGCATTATTCTTAATGTTCATGATATGATCAGTAAATGTACAACTCTTTTGAAAAGTGTTATGCATGCCCTTAACTCTCATGTAAAAATTTTAAACCTTACATATTACATAGGGAAATATGATAAATGCCATACTTTATCTAGATTTAATATCTTAGTAGGCCAGAAGAACAATGATCTCAATTACATTAACATTTTAAAAAATATTGCTTATGCATAATATACCTACATATGACAGCATGGCCTTCATTTCTTCATCACTTCTTACAGTAATTCGATCACCATCCTCATCTTCATCTGATTAAAAAAAGCAACATAATGATAAAATTTCAAGTGTCATTTCTGGTAGGGAAAAACAAGTATATCTATTAATACCATGTGAGAATTTGTTGTAACTATTCTCTTCTAAACCGATATCAAATAAAACCTCAACACTGTTTTTTTGGTTCAAGGTGGAAAAAGGACCTCTGCAGAAAATTAAGGTTCTATAATAGGGTCATCTGAACAATAGATAAGGGGATACCAGATATGTTGGACTCATCCATATAAATGATTGTACAATGATATATGGAATATTATATTACACTGCTTACAACAGTCTTCTATAATTAAGTCCATCCAGAATCAGTTCATAAGTGAGACACAAAAAAAGCAGCCTTTTAAGTTTTAAAGTTTCACCTGGTCTTGTACCAAACATGGCAGAGATTATTTTTAGTCACCTATTTTCTTTGTCAAATTTGGCTCTAGATGACTTTTGGCCATTTCCAGAATAAAAATACACACTCTAGATAGACAGATAGATGCAGATATATGTACATAAATATATTTCATTAAATATTTCCCAATTACATTTTAAAAAAATTTAACATTCACTTTTTAAAATTTTGAGTTCCAAATTTTCTCCCTCCCAACCCTCCCCTACTTCTTGAGAAGGCAAATAAGATGATAGCAATTACACATATGAAGTCATGCAAAACATATAGACACATACAAAAAAAAAAGAAAGTGAAAAAAGTATGCTTCAATTTGTATTCAGAGTTCATCATTCTTTTGAAGGAGGTAAATAGCATTTTTCATCATGGTTCCTTTGGAACTGTCTTGGACCATTGTCTCTATGAGAGTAGCTAAGTCTTTCACAGTTGATTATCATTACAATATTGGTGTTACTACGGACAATGTTTTCTTGGTTCTGCTCACTTCCATTTGCATCAGTTAATATAAGCCTTCCTAAGTTCTTCTGAAACCATCATCATCAGCATAATAGTATTCCATCACAATCATATATCACAATTTGTGTAGACATCCTCCAATTGATAGGCATCCCCTCAATTTCCAATTCTTTGCCACTACAAAAAGAGCTACTATAAATATTTTCATGGAAATAGTTCCTTTCCCCTTTTCTTTGATCTCCTTGGGATATAGACCAAGTAGTGGTATTGCTGGATTAAAGAATATGCACAGGTTTATAGCCTGTTGGATACAGTTGGAAAATGTTCTCCAGAATAGTTGGACCAGTTCACAAGTCCACCAACAGTCCACTGATGTCCCATTTTTCCACCTCCTCTTCAGCATTTGTCATTTTCCTTTTCTGTCATGTCAGTCAATCTGATAGATGTGAGGTGGTATCTTGGAGTCGTTGTAATTTGCATTTCTTTAATCAATAGCGATTTTGAGCTTTTTTCATGTGACTATTGATAGATTTGATTTCTTCTTCAGAAAACTACCTGTCCATAACCTTTGACCATTTACCAATTGGGGAACAGCTCTTATTTTTATAAATTTGGCTCAGCTTCCCATAGATTTGAGAAATAAGTCCTTTATCAGAAAAAAAGTGTAAAAAATTTTTCCCAGTTCAAAATACTCTTAAATAATTACCATCTCCCATCATCCAGGATACTCAAAACAACTTACTACAGGCTCTGAAGACAATTCCAAATAAATTCCAAAACATTTTGTGCAATGACAGTATAGTCTCATAAAGAGATTATTTTAGTTTTTTTCCAATTACATGTAAAGACAATTTTAACATTCATTTTTTAAAATTTTTTGAGTTCCAAAATTTTCTCCCTTTCCCCTCCTTAAAACAGCAAGTAATTTGATATAGGCTATATATGTGCAATCATATAAATCATATTTCCATATTAATCATGTTGTATAAGATGAAACAGACCAAAAGGAAAAAAAAAACATGAAAAAAATAAAGAAACTGAAAAGACTATGCTTCAATCTGCATTTAAACTCCTTCAGTTATTTCTCTGGGTGTGGATAGCATTTTCCATCATGAGTCCCTTGGAATTGTCTTGGATCACTGTATTGCTAAGAAGAGCTAAGTCATTCATAGTTGATCATCACACAATGTTGCTGTTACTGTGTACAATGTTCTCCTAGTTCTGCTCACTTCAGTTTGCTTCAGTTCATGTAAGTCTTTCAAGGTTTTTCCGAAAGCACCCTGCTCATCATTTCTTACAGTACAAAATATTTCATTACATTTATATACCACAACTTGTTCAGCCACTCCCCAATGGATGGGCATCCCCTCAATGTCTAATTCTTTGCCACCACAAAAAGAACAGCTATAAATATTTTTGTACACGTAGGTCCACAAAGAGCCTACTTTGAACACAGCACTACTAATTAAGATGTATAAACTCTAATATGCTCATTAACTTTCTTTAACAAAAGAAATGAAAAAGACCAAAAATTTGTGAACTACAGAGAAATATCACATATACACATCATAAATGTTCTAGACAAGAATATATTTGGAGGATACCACATTTGTAAAGCACTGACAAAAAAGCAAAACTATCTTAATAGACAGTAAATAACTAGTTACTGATGCAATAGTGAAATAAAAATCAGCTGCCAAAATCAAACCATGGCCTATTTAGAGCAACGGTCAAAATCAATATTAAATTAGAAGGAAAGATAAGAAGACAGTTGCAACAACTTCGAACTCATCTACACAAATGAGCTGTCCGTGTTGAAAAATGAGGAAAAATGACAAAAGCAAAAAAAAAAAAAACTGGTAACCTTTATCATCATCATTCCCAGAAAAAGTTTAATCACTGCAAGAAGACCAAAAGAGTTCAGAAACTGCCCTAGTGAGGAAACACCTTATTTCCTTGCCAAGTAGAAATAGAATAATGCCTCGGCTATAATAGTTAGGAAATACGACACCAGATTCAAGCACAGAAGGCTGGTCTGAAACTGTTAATTGACACATGCCAGTTCTCCAGAGCCTCTGTCATACATTATCTTAAGGCAAAGAGTTGGACAGATTCAGAGAAAACAGAAGCACTCCTTACATGGTGACATCCAAAATCAATGAGACAGAATAACTTTTCAAAAACTGAAAAGTTACTATCATAAGTCTGTAAAGAATTATGCTTCTATTGTTAAAATCTCAAATGATTTTACTTATGGATGTAAAATTGAAGAAAACCAAAAACACAAGAGCATGAAAGGTCAACATACTAAGAACACTTTGAAGTCATCTGGAGATTTTTGGACAGATAAATGTGAACAGGCTTTTAACAATTTGATCAAATGCTTTACACATGCACCACAATTAGCCAAATCCTGATAATCTGATTTTTCTGCACACGGATCCTAGCTTAGAAAACTTAGTAAACAGTCTTATACCAAAAGGACGATGGTCAACAGAAAACTACTGCTTTTGTCAAAAAATGATTGACAGTGAGACTTGCTATTCCATACAGAAACTAGAGTTCGCAGCTTTGAAGTGGGCTATCACCAAGAAATTCAAATATTACCTATATGGAACTAAATTTCAAGTGTGGACTGAAAACACTCCATAGACATATTTTGGCTGGTACCAAATTAGATGCTGTTTGCTAGAGGTAGCATTAGCAAATTATGAATTCGCTACTTTATGAATTGACGCTACTGGCCAAGACAGACTGATGTGGATGCTGAAGCTCTATCTCAAAGGCAGTGACACCAAAACTATAGTAATACCTAAAGAAAAAATGCAAACTATTTGCGATGCCCACTGAGTAGAGTCAAAAACAAACTGAAGTGTAGCTGAGAGTTTAGGATTTCCACCAAACGGCATGCCACTCATGTATGTAAACTCTTTCATTAGGGGAAGAAGGGAAGGGAATAAACATTTATATAGTGCCCACTATATGCCAGGCACTGTACTAACACTTTATAAATATTTCATTTTATCTTCACAACAACACTGTGAGGTAGGTGCTATTATTATTCCCATTTTACAGATGAAGAAATTCAGGCAGACAGAGGTTAAGTGATTTTCCCAAGGTCAGACACTGCCAAGTGTCTGAAGCCAAATTTGGGCTCAGGTCTTCCTGACTTCAGGCCCAACACTCTATCCACTGAGCCATCTAGCTATCCTAGGTGTCATTAAACCAACCCTTTCTGCCTTCTTCAGTTTGTAGAGGATTGGTGGAAATAATAAATGGCTGATAAAGGACTATAAGAAGTAATGCAAGATGAGAAGACAGATAGTGATTCTAAAAGCCTTAAATTCCAGTTCTCAAAAAGCATTCTACTACTGAGACTATGACAGAAGATAGAGTAGTGTATCAGATTATTACTGTTTTCATGCATGATATCAAGAAGCAGTCAATGCTACCCAAAGCAAATCATGCAATATGCCCCTGAAAACTCTACATAATGACTTCAGATATATCAAATTTTATTAACCCAAAATGTCACTAAGAATTGTGAAATTTTACGCTTACTGTTTGTGAAGAAAAGTACTATCAACTTGTGCAATATACATGAGGAGTAGAAGTACTATCTGGAACTTCTCTGCAGTGAATTTTTTATGCTAGGAGACAGAACATAAGTCATATTTTAGTAGTGACCTCTTTGCCAGATATGCACACACACATACAATCAGAAATCATAAAGCTTCCACAGTTGTTGAAAGTATTGCGGAAGAAATATTTTTCAATATTTGGCTTTCTTGTCACTTTCTAGTTCAATCAAGGTAGAGATTTTGAAAACAAGTCACTTTAAAAACTTATCTTTGGCAGATAATAAAAAATTTAGAATTACATCTTACCACTTTCAAGGAGAACCACAACTAATTGAATATATGGAGTCGGGGCAGGGAGAATGAAGAGTCAAGGATGACATCTAGGTTGTGGGTCTGAATGACTGGAAGATGGTGAGACCCTTGAAAATGAGAAAGAAGTTAGGAAAATGAAAGTGTTTGGGGAGAAATAAAATGAGTTTTGTTTTGGACATACTGAGTTTAAGATGTCTATGATTCATCCAGTTCTAAATGTCCAACAGAGAGGTGAACATGTGAGACTGGAGGTCAGGAAAGGTTAGTAATGGTCAAATAGATCTAACAATCATTTGCATAGAAATGATCACTGAATACATTGGAGCCAATGAGATCAGTGAGCACAACAGTATAGAGGAAGAAGACAAGAGGGCCCAGGACAGACCTTAAGGAACACGTCTGATTAGCAGACATAAATTGGATGAAGATCAGGCAAAGGATCCTGCGGAGTGGTCAGACATGTAGGAGAACCAGGAGAAAACAGTGTCATCAAAACCTAGAGATGAGAAAGTATCAAGGAAAAGAGAATGACTGACAGTATCAAAAGCTGCAGAAAGGTAAAGAAGATTGAAGACTGAGAAAAGGCCTTTAGATTTAGCAATGAAGAAATCAATGCTAACTTTGAAGGGAAAGATTTCAATTGAACGATGAGATCAGAAGACAGACCACAAGTATTTTTACACCATACTTAAGTATGACCATGAACTTTGCCTACCTATTAATATATGCTCTGGAGTCTTGAAGGATGAAAAAGATCTAGTTACTCCTAACAAACATATTTCATTTTTGAGAGAGAAGTTGAAGTTATCTTACTAACCAGCCATGACCTCAGCTCAGAAGGATTTTGACAGAAATAAACAAAGTTACAACGTCTGATCAAGCACTACAGCCAGCTAACATAGTTTTGTTGAAAACCTTCAAGGAATTCACAAATTAGTGGAAAGATGAAAATCTATTCTTTTTCATATAACTGACAGAAGAGGAAATTTTCTAGGATACAGAATAATACCTGAAGCAGTACGGGTTCTATAAAATAATTCATGAAAAAAATATACTGTCCACAAGAGAATTAGTTTTGGACACCTTAAGAAACAAGAAAAAAGGCCTCTAAGAAGAAATTTCCAACAATTATTATCTTGACTGAGTTAGACAAAGGCCCAGAAAGTGATGCTTCCAGTGAGGAAGACTGTTCATACAGAAACCCTAGGTTAGAACTGAAGGGGACCCCAGTTCAGACAAGAAAGGACAGCTGAACTGAGAAATAATATCTTTCTCATTTTACAAACCTCTAGAGGAAAAAAGATGACCTATGTGGCTTAGTGATAAGGATAATCCAAACCATTAACAAGTATATATACAGAAAGATTAGTAGGTCACAAAAGAATGAGAACAATTTGACCACTGACAAGGTTAACATGATTTTGCAGGAGAAACAGGAATATCAGTTCTTCATGTAGCCAGATACAATTTCTGTTCATGAATTATATCACATGTTACTTTACCATTTTGATGAGTATAAATACAGTATTATATATGTATTAATATTCTATTTACATGTTATAATTGTTACTATTACAAGTGCTGTATTATTTTTATTCTACTGAATTACTGTTATTCGTAGTGTTGTGTTTTTACATTACTTGAAGCAGTTATCAAGAGATACGTTTCAATATGATAAAATTATTGCATATAATATCAATGTGGATTTGATGTACCCACATATGATTTTTTTCAGGAGACTGAAAAAAATTTTTGGCTACAGGGAGAAATGTAATAGCAGCTTCAATAGCCTTTTCTTCAGAGACTACAGATATTATTAATGAATCTTTAAGAGGCTATGGAATCTTAAACAACGAGTTTAATTGCAATTCTTTGAGAAGTGCAAGTTTTAACTTTGATCTATAAGGAGATGATGTTTTAAATTTGAGGAGCACAGGGTGTGGTGTCATTAAGACCTGAATTTCAATGTGACCTTAGACACATTAACTCTGGGACCCTGGACAAATCACTCATCTTCTTATTTGCCTCAATTTTTTTTTTAAATATAAATTGTGGGTAATAAGAGCATCTACTTCAAAGGGTTGTGAGGATCAAATAAGATAGTATTTGTGAAGGTAAGCACAGTGCTTGGCACATAGTAGGTGTTATATACAAATGCTTATTCCCTTCCTTCTCTTTTCCCTCTTTAAATGTTTTCCTTCCCTTAAATTCCCTTCCTCTCCCCCCTCAACTGTCACCTATGTCACCTATAAAGAAACTGTATTCAACAGTTACTCAGACAGACTATGAACAATGATGGTTTGGGGGAAAATGTGAGAAGACAGAAAGAAAGAGAATGATGAAAGAACTTATTCTTTAAGAGAACTAAGTTTAACTCTTATATGGGGAAGAAACAAAGAGCATTCTTGAGAGGTTTTGGCTGCAATACTGAGAGCTGATAGTAGGACTCTGTTTAGGAAATGAGAAGTCAATAGTAAAAGTGATGTTTACAGGTGACTCTGTGATCTTTCTCATAACTGAAATGTCTTTGTTTTGTTATTTGTTACGCTGTTAATACATTATGTAATCACTGATTTTGATGTTTATTTAAGCCTAGAAGATTAAGGAAATAGATATAAGAAAAAGATATAGGGAAATATGAGCAACTGTTTATAGCAAAAGAGATTCCTCAATTTAATAATAATATTTAAGAACTGGGGTGGGATTGAGCTAATAGATTAATTAATGTTAAAGAGGTTGAACTTTTTGTCATTAATAAAGAAATATTCTAACATACCTTTAGACTGCCTTAGAATTAGCAATAATGGAAATAAATACAAGTCTGGTAGGAAGTGAAGGTGTAGTTACCCCATATGGGCTACATCTGAAGGTGACTGACCCCAAAAACTCTTTTTCAAAGATAAACCATTTGTAAAAACACTACTGAGGAACACAGGATTAAAAATCATAGTATCATAGCTTTACAGCTAGAAAGGAACTTGAAGAGCAACTCTTCCATTTCACATTTCATTTCACAGATGAGGAACAAAAGTCCTAAGAGGTTAAGTAATTTTGCCCAAGATCACAAAAGCAAATTCTGTAAACAGCAGAATCAAAAGTCAGACTCTAAGCTCTTTCCACTATTTAACAAAACATTCAAAAGCAATGGAGGCTAAAAACAAATAATCAGAGATCAAACTGAGTCACATCATCCCAAGACCATGAGGTTGGCAGTAGAAAAACAGAAAATAGAACTGGTTTGTAAACATTTCTGTAATACTCCATTTTAATAATCAATGACACTGTAACCACCAATGTGGACATTAGTACATCAGTCTTTTATTTTAAAAAAATTGTGAGAATGATGTATACGGGTATGCAAGTTATTATTGATGAAAAGAAGAAAAAAATGCGGATCCTTTCACAAATACTTTTCTACAGCAGACCACATCTTTACACTCTCAAAATTGATTAAACGGCATAAGGAATACAAAATCTTATTGTGTTATTTTTGTTGATTTTAACCAAAAAAAACCAGTTGATTCAGTAGCACTATGTATAAATTAAGATCATGCAAGATTCTTTAATAAATGTAACCAGAGAGATAATTTTATTCAATGACCATATGATTATTACTATCAAAAAGGCATGAAGCAATGAAATGTATATTCATCAAAAGTGACTGCCACTCTAAGAAGTGGAAATTGGAGGAATGTCCATCAATTGGGGAATGGCTAAACAAGTTGTGGTATGATTGTAATGGAGTATTATTGTGCTATTAAAAAAAAAAAAAAGACTTACAGGAACTGATGCAGAGTTAAGTGAAGAGAACCAGGAGAACATTACATACAATAACAGCAATATTGTATGACGAACAACTGTGAATGTCTTAGCAGCTATTCTCAGCAACTGATCACTGATTTTGATGATTCAAGATAATCCCAAAGGACTCTAGATGAAAAATATCTGCCTTCAGAGAAAGAACTGATAGAGTTTGAATACAGAACAAAGCATATTATTTTTCACTTTTTTTTTTGTTTGAGTTTTCTTCTACAAAATTACTAATATGGAACATGATTGCACATGTAGAACCTCTATCAGATGGCTTACCACCTCAGGGAGGAGGGAGAGGAAGAAAGGGAGGAATAAAAAACAAATGTTAAAAACTGTTTTTACATGTAATTGCCGGGGGGGGGGGGCAGGAGATGAAATTTTTTTAAGGTGACAGCCACTGTCATCACTGATGTTCTCACAGAGTCCAAGAGGGGAGATGAATCCTTAGAGCCTTCAGATGCACCTATTTGTGGATGATATTGTACTGACGTACTGACTTCATCAAACCCTGGAATATTAGAGAACCTTCTGAATATACATGATTACTCAAAAGAAATTGGCCTAATAAGCCATATAAGAAAAATAAAATGGAAAAAAATGTCTACTATTCAGACTATGACATGCAGTTGTTAGTTCAGTTAGCTAGTCTATTAAGTTAGGACATATATCTGGGACAGGCACAACAGATAAAATGAGTTAGACATAGAATTTAATTGGAGTAGCTGTGGGAAATTTTGTAATATGGACTCCAAAAAAAATTGTGATTTTAAGAGAAACACTTAAAAGAAACAGGGTCAAAAACATAGTTTCCCTTGGTCAAACCACATTTTGAGTATTGGTGTCCAATTCTAGGTGCTACTCTTTAGGAAGGAAATTAGTGCGAAATGGAATAGAGGACAGTGACCAAGACTGTGAAGGGCTTCAAGACCATGCCACATGAGGACTGAACTAGGGATAGACAGCTTGGAGAAAAAAGGACCCAGTGGTGACAAATATTGAAAGGGCTCACATATAAAGGGGAGCAGGTTTGTTATGCTTGTATAAGAGAAGAACTTGGAACAAAAAGTAGAACTGTAGAGTCAAATTTAGGATCAATGAAAATTCTCTAGCAATAAGAGTTTTCTAAAGGGAAAGGGTGAATACAGAATACAAAATCTCATTGTGTTATTTTTGTTGATTTTAACAAAAAACACATTTGATTCAGTAGCACAATGTGTAAGTTAAAATCATGTAAGATTCTTTAATAAATTTAACTAGAGAGACAACTTTACTGAATGACTACCTGATTATTACCATTAAGTAAGACATAAAGGTCTCACTAGGTCTCTATCCCCTCCCCCTTTGGGAAACTAGATTTCCCTCTCTTACCCAAGCTGGAAATACAATAGCTCTCCCCTTTTCTACCCCTTCTTGTCCTTATGCCATTTGAGCACCTCTTGCTTCTGAGGTCACCATGTTGGTGCTAGATTTAATGCAGATCCCTGACTGGCTCAGCAAGAAGCAGCAGCTCAGAACTCTGAGGCTCAAGCAATTAACCAGCCCCAGCTCCTCTGGAAGCAGAAATCACAACAGGAATCACCATGCCCAGCTCTAGAAGTCTTTTAAGCAAAGGCTGAATGACTACTTGTTTTTGAGAATATTACAAATGGGATTCCTATATATGTTGAACTAGATGTTCTTGAGGTTCCCTCCAACTCTATTCTTTTGATACTTTTTTGCTGTTTTCTATTCATAATTAAACTTAAAAGTTGAGGCAGCATGGTGTTGTGGATAGAGAGCTTGCCTCAAAGCCAGGAAAAACTGGGTTTAACCCACCTTCAATATATTCTGTGTGATACAGGGCAAGCAACAACTCCGAGGTACTCTGTACCAACAACTGTAAATTTCAAAGAAGATGCCTCCCTATTTTGGTAGAGGACACTTCCTCATTGAGGGTTCCTTGTGCCAATGAAATCACAGGTCTTGTTCAAATAAAAGTATAATTGGATAAAGTTCTTAACTGCATAGATTTTTTTTTAAATTTTGCTCTTTAAAATTACCTACTTTATTCTTTAAAGTTATGAACTAAGCTAGTTTTTAAAGAGGATTATTTTCTAAAAGAAACTTCCCTAAAAATGTAGTCTAAAACATTAACCCTGGTAAAAATACCAGGGAGATCTAAAAGATAAAATAAATACGGCATGAAAAGTGTAATGTTAAGCCTCTGGCAGAAAATTTCACAAAGTTTTCTACTTAGAATTATTTGTTCTGGAGGATATCTTAGCTTTTTCACAAAATTGTCCTTCGCAGCCCCATCTATCAAACTATTCTCACCCACATACTCCAGGCAATTTCTATGCATGCCCTGGGCTTTCTTGCCTCGGTTTCTTTGCACACATGGTTCCGTTTGCTTGAAATGCCAGTTTCTGCCTATTGAGACAGTCTTTTTAAGTCTGATTCAGATATCACTTCCTAAGTAAAGCCTTACCTAATCCCATTAGCTGGTGATAATAATAACTCACATTATATACTACTTTAAGATTTACAAAGTACTTTCTTCACAAGCCCCCTATAGAGGTAGACAAGTATTATCAGCTCCTTTTTATAGATAAAGAAAACCGAGGCTTAGAGCAGTCAAGGTACTAAGTGTCTGGAAGTCTACAATGGGTCCACATCCACTGTTCCTTTCACAATGCTACATTGATTCTTTTCACTCTGGAACTCACACAGCAGTTTGCTTCCACTACTCTTACATATTTATCATATGTTATTTTTCAGAATGGAAGCTCCCTTAAGGACAAGAATTTTTTCTTTTTTGCCTTTAAATCCTCAGTTCCTATCACAGTGTCGTACACATTACAGACACTAAATAATGCTTACTGAATTAAATTTTTCAAACGTATGATATATCCCTCTGCAGGCCGTTAAAGCACAAGAGTACAAGGACTGGACCTTATCAAAACTTTCTATCTCTTCCAATGTCTAGTACAACATTTTACACACTTTAGGGGTTTCTTATGTTTATTAAGCTGAAGTAAAAATATGGCAAAAAGGTGATTAAACAGTCAGATTTGAGAGAAAAATGCAGATACTTGGGCCAACTGTAAAGGAAGAATAGCATATGTCTAGCAATTTAGTGACAAAAAATAAAATAGACTTTGTTAAATAAAGAAATTGAACATTTAGCAAAAACAAACAAAAAAACTCCTCTCACATATCAGGAATGATCAGCTCTGGAAAAAATAAAATAAAAGGCTTCCATAGTACAAAAAAAGGGCAGCTAGGTGGCACAGTGGATAGAGTGCTGGCCCTGGAGTCAGGAAGACTCATCTTCATGAGTTCAAATCTGGCCTCTGACACTTACTAGCTGTGTGACCCTGGGCAAGTCACTTAACCCTGTTCGTCTCAGTTTCTTCATCTGTAAAATGAGCTGGAGAAGGAAATGGCAAACCACTCCAGTACCTTTACCAAGAAAACCCCAAATGGTGTCACAGAGTTGGATATGACTGAAACAACTCAACAACAACAGCATAAAAAAATCATGAAAATGTATTAAGGTACAATATGCATGGTATTAAAGGTTTTACTAAAAAACAGAACGGTCAGAATCTTAGAAACAGAGGAGACTTGGCGATCATCTAATCCAATCTTCTCATTTTGTAAATGAGGAAACTGAGGTCTACAGAGTTGAAGTGACATCTGCAACGTCACCTGGCTAACATATGACAGAACTAAGACTAGAAGCCAGGTTTCTCAACTCCCATTCCATAATCTTTCAATTATCCAACACAATCTAGTATAGCATCAAATGAAGAAAACTGAAGGGAAATCATCTGAGTATTTTAAACTTTTTTCGCCTTATACATAGAAGATCTTTACCATCTGACCAAAAAGCATAACTGGATATGACCAAAAAAAAAATGGAGGGGAGGGGAATAATCTGATACACTGGTTTACAACGAGAATTCCAGGCTTTTCTAGTTGCCTGGAGCACAGTAATATGATTTTCCAGCACATTAGGGAAGCAAAAGTAGAACCAGAGAGTCTATGTACTGGCTAGATTTTGTTAATGTCACTTAAAATGGAGGAAAAAATCCTAGCAAGATACCAAATAGAGTGCAGCAGATGGTAAACAAATATTATGAAGCAATCTTCACAAAATCTGCAGTGTGTCACAAATACACAAAATGGCAGAGTTTAGGAAAAGAGAATCATAACAGGCCATATGTTGTCAGTGATTTTATTTGGAGCAACATGCAATCCAAAAGAGAAACAAAAAGAACATAAAGGCCCAACAGTAGAAGAAATGCAGCCTCAGGTAAAGGGGTGGTAAAAATGGCAAACATAATGCTAACTATATAAATAGAAGCAGAGGCTATGGGGCTAACAGCAAAACACAACTACGAAGTGGTAGTGAATCACATGAGGTTCATATAAAAGCAATCTAGATACAAAAATAAATAGAAAATTAGGGTTATCTATTAAACATCCTTGTCACAAACCTTCAATGCCAATTGAGAATCAATAAGAAAATGAGAGAAAACTCATTTTCCAAAAAGAGAAAAGAAAGGAAAACACTACTACAAAAGTTAGGGAAGCCAAAGACTAGAACCTAGAAAAGTTCCCAAGTAGACAGTCTATCTCGGGTGTCAGCTATCATCATTAGGTCATGACTGGAGCCTCCAATTTCCACAGTCAAATCTCATTATTTTGGACAAGCCACAAAACCCTTGTGAACCCCTGGTTTTGTCATTTATATAATCAAATACGTTTGAATAAGGAGCTACAAGATCCTTACAAAGAAGATCCAGAATAAATTCATCTAAAAATTAAAATAGCTAATATAACAAAATTCTCCCCCTTAGCACTGAAACCCATTTGAACTCTCCTTATCATAACCAAAAATAGCAACTCACCATTTATATAGTATTGCGTGTGCATGAGAGAGAAAATGAGAGTGAGTGAAAGAGAAAAAGAAAGAGAGAAAGAGCAAGCGCAACAGAGCCCACATGCTTTCTGCAAAACAGCTCTGCAAGAAGGTAGTATGAGAATTAGTCTCCCCAGTTTTAAATGGTGAAGCCAAGTTTCAGAACAATTCGAAGGAAAGCCCACAGTCAGAGAAGCAGAATTGAATCTAAGAAGTTGACATCAAGCCCAGTCCCCTTTCCAACCATACCATGCTGCATTTCAGATAGTTAACACCTGATCCAGGGCATCTCTAAATTCCAGAAATTTCCAATAACAAATCCAGAAGAAACCAGTGTTTGATTAGCCCTATAAACTTCCTTTTGTAGGATTTTAGCAACAATTATTTGGGATGCCTTCCCCTCAAAAATGCATCCCTAATAATGTAACACTTCAGGCACTTCAGTAAAACCAAATTTGTGACGATTCAGACAAGTTATATATGAACCTTACTGAACACAAAATAATTTTTTTCTAGAAATTTTCAAGGTCATATTTACAAATAAGGAGAATCTAGTCTAAAATAAGTAGTTATTTTAAATCAAGGATTCAAGAAATAAAACGAGTTTCAACATCTGGTAGCTCTCTTAAGAGAAACAATGTGGCACAGTACATAGACAGAAAGCCTCAAAGTCTGGTTCAAGCCCCACCTCTGACACATACTGTTTGTGCAACCCTGGGCAAGGCACTCAACCTCTCTGTGCTCCAGCCAACTCTCTAAGATTCTAAGCTGCTAACTTTCATTAGAAGAGGGAGTTTCCTCACCTAAGGAGGGTCCCAATACCATTGAAATCGAAAGTTTCAGTCCTTATCTCTCTTTCAAATTCTGGGTCTCACAATGAATTCTTATATAGGTATAATACATTATTATATAATTATTTAAAGCACATTTGTGATTTTCATTGGTGAAAGAAAGTCATGATAGGAAGAGTTCACTTTCTACAACTTAATAGTCCTAGAAAGTTGTTTGGCAAAGAAATCAAAGCTATCTATAGTCATGAAAAAATGCTCTAAATCACTATTGATTAGAGAAATGCAAATCAGACAACTCTGAAGTACCACCTCATACCTTATCACATTGGCTAATATGACAAAAAAGGAAAATGATTGATTTTGGAGAGGATGTGGGAAAAATGGGACACTAATGCACTGTTGGTGGAGTTGTAAGCTGATCCAACCATTCTGGAGAACAATTTGAAACTATGCCCAAAGGGCTATAAACTGTGCATGCCATGCCCTTTGATCCAGCAATACCACTACTAGGTCTATATCCCAAAGACATCAAAACAAAAAACAAAAAACAAAAAAAAAACAAGGAAAGAGCCTATTTGCACAAAAAATTTGTAGCAGCTCTTTTTGTGGTGGCTAAGAATTGGAAATCGTAGCGATACCCATAAATTAGGGAATGGCTAAACAAGCTGTGGTATATGATTGGGCTAAAAGAAATGAAATGCAAGATGATTTCAGAAAATCTTGGAAAGACTTCATGAATGGATGCAAACTGAAGTGAACAGAACCAAGAGAACATCGCTCAAAGTAACAGCAATATTGTGGGATGAGGAACTGTGGATGGCTTGGCTATTCTCAGCACTACAATGACCCAAGACAATCCCAAGGGACTGATGATGAAGCGGACTATCTGCCTCCAGAGAAAAAACTAATATTGTCTGAATACTCACTTAAGCATGTGATTTTTCACTTTCTTTCATTCTTTTTTCTTTTATTCAAGTCTTCTTGTATAAAATGACTAACATGGAAATGTTTTACACGATCACAGATGTATAACCTATATCTGCTTACCATGTCAGGGAGGGGTAAGGAGAGGAAATTACAGAATCTGGCACTTAAAACTTTAAAAAAAAATGTTAAAAAAATTATTTTAACATGTAATTGGGAAAAAAATAAAAAAGATGTAAGTGTGTACGTGTATGTGTGTATGTGTGTGTGTGTGTGTGTGTGTGTGTGTGTAAAAGAAAGCTGACTGGGCTCTGAAAGAATGAGTGACTTGCTTGGGTCACACAGCCAAGACACATCAGATGTGGAACTTGAACCCAGGTCTTCCTGACTCCAAAGCCTATCCACTATATCATGCTGCCCCTCATTATGTAAAATATGGCAGATTCTTAATTGCAATTTGTTCACTAATCTACATTATTAATATCCATTTCATTTTGTAATAATCGTAATATCATGATGAATTGTAATAAATTCACTTATATAACACCTTAAGATTTACAAATGCTTTACATATATTGGGCATTAAGTGGCGCAACAGATAGTGCACCGGGGCTGGGTCAGGAAGACCTGAGTTCAAATCCAGCCTCAGACACTTAGTAGCTGTGTGACCCTGGACAGGTCACTTAACCCTGTCTGTCTCAGTTTCTTCATCTGTAAAATAAGCTGGAGGAGGAAATGGCAAACCACTCCGGGATCTTTGCCAGAAAACCCCAAACAGGGACACGACTGAAACAAATGAACAACAACAATTACCTACATTATGTCATTGATTGTCACAACAACCCTGGGAGGAAGGTGCTAATTTTATCCATTTTATAAATGAGAAAACTGAGGCAGAGAGAGGTTAGGTGACTTGCTCAGGGTCACAGCTAGTAAGTGGCTGAGGCAAGAATTTCATTCAGGTCTTCCTGACTAAGTCTAGCACTCTATCCACTGTGTCACCTAGCTATCTCTAATATTAAATAATATATGCTAGCTGCCACTAATATATACTGTTACTAAAATTATACTATTGGATTTTTTAAAATTTTATTTTAAAAGGGCGGAGCCAAGATGGCAGAGGGAAAGCAGTCACTTGTTTGAGCTCTCCCCACAAACCCCTCCAAATACGTATAAAAAATGGCTCTAAACAAATTCTAAAGCAGCAGAACCCACAAAAAGACAGAGTGAAACAAATTTCCAGCCAAAGACAGCCTGGATGGTTGGTCGGAAAGGTACGTCGCACTGGGCAGGGAGAGGAGCGTAGTTTGGTGTGGGCACGCAGGCCGCAGCAAACCTGGAGCAGGCCTCAGAGGACTGAATCGCGGGCAGCTGTGGCGGTTTCCAGACTTCTCAACCCAGGAACACCCAAGACAACTTGGAAGGTCAGTGGGAAAAGTCTGTGACTGCAGTGACAGAATGAGCTAGGTCTCAGCCGCCCCCAGGGCCGTGGCTGTTTCCTGAGCTTCAGGCCCACAGACTGAGGGGGACTCGAGTGGCTGATCAGAGGGGGATTGCAGGGATCTCTTTGCCAGTACTGAGGCAGGAATCTCTTGCTTTACTGGTGCTTGGATCTGGGTCACAGTTCTGAGGGGCGGTCCTGGGGCGAGGAGGAGGGTGTAGTGAAGCTTGTTGTGGCAGTGGAGAGAAAACACCTTGCCCCTTATCATAACACCTTGGAAGAACTGAAAATTTTCAGGTCCCTAGAAGTATCTCTGAAAACAGCTGTACAAACCCCCGAAGCTTGGGACAGTACATTCTCCACATTGGAAACAGACTTTTACCTTAACAAAGAGTTTAAAACTCAAGTAATTGGCCGGGATCATGAATAAGCAGTGCAAAAAGAGTCAGACTATATTATCTTACTTTTGTGACAAAGAAGATCAAAACATACAGCCAGAAGAAGACAACAAAGTCAAAGTTTCTCCATCCAAAACCTCCAAGAAGAATATGAATCAGTCCCAGGCCTTGGAAGAGCTCAAAAGGGATTTTGAAAAGCAAGTAAGAGAAGTAGAGGAAAAACTGAGAGTTTTGCAAGAAAATCATGAAAAACAAGTCAACAGCTTGCTAAAGGAGACCCAAAAAAATACTGAAGAAAATAACACCTTAAAAAATAGCCTAACCCAAATGGCAAAAGAGGTCCAAAAAACCAATGAGGAGAAGAATGCCCTAAAAAGTAAAACTGGCCAAATGGAAAAGGAAGTCCAAAAGATTACTGAAGAAAATACTTCCTTAAAAATTAAAATAGAGCAACTGGAAGCTAGTGACTTTATGAGAAATCAAGACTCTGTAAAACAAATCCAAAAGAATGAAAAATTAGAAAACAATGTGAAATATCTCACTGGAAAAACAACTGACCTGGAAAATAGATCCAGGAGAGAGAATTTAAAAATTATTGGACTATCTGAAAGCCATGATCAAAAAAAGAGCCTAGACATCATCTTTCAAGAAATTATCCAGGAAAACTGTCCTGATATTTTAGAACCAGAGGGCAAAATAGAAATTGAAAGAATCCACCCATCACTGTCTGAAAGAGATCCCCAAAGGAAAACTCCTAGGAATATTGTAGCCAAATGCCAGAGTTCCCAGGTCAAGGAGAAAATATTACAAGCTGCCAGAAAGAAACAATTCAAGTATTGTGGAAACACAATCAGGATAACACAAGATTTAGCTGCTTATACATTAAGGGACCACAGGGCAAGGAATATAATATTCCAGAGGGCAAAGGAGATAGGATTACAACCACGAATCACCTACCCAGCAAAACTGAGTATAATTCTGCAGGGGAAAAAATGGTCATTCAGTGAAATAGAGGACTTTCAGGCATTCTTGATGAAAAGACCAGAGCTGAACAGAAAATCTGATTTTCAAATACAAGACTCAAGTGGAACATGAAGAGGTAAACAGGAAACAGAAAATCGTAAGAGACTTATTATGGTTGAACTGTTTACATTCCTGCATGGAAAGATGATACTTGTAACTCAGGAGACCTTTGTCAGTATTAGGGTAGCTGGAGGGAAAAAAATTATATGTGTGTATATATAGATAGATAAGACAGATAGATAGATAGAGGGCACAGGGTGAATTGAAGATGAAGAGGTCCTATCTGGAGAATAAAATTAAGGGGTGAGAGAGGATTATACTAGAAGAAGAAGAAAGAGAGAGGCAGAACGGGGTAAATTATCTCACAAAAAAAAAACAGAATGGAAAGGCTCTTACAGTGGAGGGGAAATGAGGAAAGGTGAGAGGGAATGAGTGAATCTTATTCTCATAGATTTGACTTAAGTAGGAAATAACATACACACTCAATTGGGTATGGAAATCTGTCTTACCTTACAGGAAAATGGGGAGGGAAGGGGACAAGAGAGTAGGGGGATGATAGAGAGGAGGGCAGATTGGGAAAGGGGGTAATCAGAAGCAAGTACTTCTGAGGAGGGTCAGAGTCAAAAGAAAGAATAGAATAAATGGGGGGGGTGAGATAGGATTAAGGGAAATAGAGTTAGTTTTTCACAGCATGTCTACTATGGAAGAGTTTTGCATAACTGCACATATGTAACCTATATTTAGTTGCTTGCCTTATCAGTGAGGGTTAGTGGGGAGGGAGGAAGGGAGAAAATTTGGAACCCAAAGTTTTAAAAACACATGTTGAAGAAAAATGTTTTCACATGCAACTGGGAAATAAGGAAGTGGGGTACAAAAACCCATCCTGCCCTACAGGAAAATTAAAGGGGAAGGGGATAACAGAAGAGGGGAGGGTAGACAGAAGGAAAGAGGTATTCAGAATGCATGCCATCTTGGGGTGGGAGAGGGGTAAAATGGGGTGAAAATTTGGAACTCAAAATCTTGTGGAAGTAAATGTTGAAAACAAAAAAAAAAATAAAAGTTATAAAAAAAGGAAGGAAAAGAAAAGAAAAAAAGAAAAAAATAATAATTTTATTTTAAAATGCAGGCTTTTATTGCATCTGACTGGTCTTTCTACTGCATTATCCTCAGTTAATAAAGATTTTCTCTAGTAAGCTTTAAGAACCTGCAATACTTAGAAAATTTTTAATACACTTAAAACGACCACATATTTCCAGGACACAAATGAGTATCTGAGTTGGGTTTTAAAAAAAATATATCAAAACCAGAATGCTTCAGAGCTTTGAGTACAGAGTACATTAAGAAATGAAGACAGAATGGTAACAGTTCAAGAAGGAAGAGAGTAAGCCAGAAATTCCTAAAAATTTAAGATATCTCTGGAGTTGCCAAGTACTTCAGGAGTTCAAAGTGTCTAGAAATTCCATATTCCAAACTCAGCTGTCATTTTACATAAACTTCTAACCTGGTGAAAAGCAGGCCAGCACCAGGCAATAGATCCTCACATGAAACTCATTAGTGCAGACTGCTGATTATTATCACCCTATTCACTTGAATACTCATTAATCTACTAATGAAACTGGAAACTACATAAGCAAATAAGTTTTTACTACAAGTGTAGATGCCAACATGCAAACACTTCACACACATAACACTGAGTGATTATGACAGTAAGCAGCAAGTTGGAAACATGATCACTGTTTCTCCCTGTGAGAACCAGAGGCTGAGTAGAGAAAAAGGACTATGGGCACAAAGGATAAGCCTGATAGTGACAGGCCTGGATCATTCTGACCTTATTCCTCCTAGAAATAGTATCACAAAGAGGAAAAGGTCAAATGCTAACTATTATGTTCCCCTCACTCTTTCAAGTATATGGGAACTAAAAGAACAGCCACTAAAGAACCTGAAGAACTTTAGACTTTGACAGAAGACTTTACCAATTACAGTCAATTGTTGATTTTTTAATACAAATTGTGGGAAGCAACAGGAGTTCTGAAAATAGAAGATGATTCAAAAGCTATCATAAATTCTTTTGGGGAAGGGGCTTACAAAGGAATATGGATGTGTAACTGCTGGAAATTTCACAATATATCAAACCAAATCATGATGCCACACTGTTAGTCAACAAGCATTTATTAGGCATTTACTATGTGCCAGCACCATGGACGTTGTTAAGGACTATCTGGGAGAATTTCGAACTACTCAAGTTTCTTGTCCTGTTCCTTTCTATTAAACTATTATTCTCTACTCCATTCAACCCAATTTGACATGTTCTAAGTGGACTGTGCCAGAGACTCAAAAACTGGCATGTTGTAAAGGTAATTCAGTTCAACCTTTTCATTTTATAGATGAAAAAACACACCCAGAAAGGGAAAACAACTTCTTTTATCCTATGATCCTATATTATTTGCTACATAATTAAAGCTAAGACTAGAATCTAGTTCTCCTGATGCCCAAACCAATGCCCTTTCTGAGTAGAAACACTCAATAAATAATATTTTATAATCATCGAATTTTAGAACTTCAAGGATTTTAGTTCAACTGGTCATTTTAAAAGTGAGGAAAAGAAAGGGCCATAGATGTTAAATGACTTTCCCTGCATCACACAGTAAGTTGGTAGTACAATTGGAAATAAGAGTGCTCTTTTGAGATGGGTTCTAGGTGTAACAACGCTGAGTATATCGAGTTGCTTTCTATGCCTCTGCCTGGTTGCCATGTTCCACATAAATGATCATTTAATTAATATGAAACAGTCTTTTTTAGTTGTCAAGCAAATATAATTAATAATAATAATAATTAATATTTATTTAGTGCTTACCATGTGCCAGGCACCACTTTAAGAACTTTGCAGTTTTTATCTCATTTGATCCCTAGGACAACAACCCTAGAAGGGAGATGCTATTATTATCCCCATTTTACAGATGAGGAAACTGAGGCAAACAGAGGTTAAGTGGCTTGCCTAGGGCTAGTAAGTGTCTCAAGGACTTAAAATCTCCTTCAAGATTCTGCTAGGGTGCAGGCTCAGCACTAAAACTAATGCCAAAAGGTGAAATGTCAAAAAGGAACTATAAATTTTGCCCTGTATACCTCTAGTTTCAAACCCCTAAGTGAAAGCTTACATATTTGCTTCTAAAAAGCAGAGTGCAGATAAATCAACCATATAGTCAACTTTTTAATTGACTTCATCACTGATGAAGATGAACCAGTATTATTCAAGATGGCAGATAACTCAAAATCAGAGAGCCAACATGATATAGCGTAGAGGTTCCATACTTTTTTTATGTTATAAACCCTTCAGATAATCTAGTGAAATCTATGAACCCCTCCTCAGAGTAATGTTTTTAATTGCATAAAATAAAATGCATGGGATTACAAAGCAAACTAACTACACTGAAATACAATTATCAAACTGTTAAAAAAAACAACAACCACCACCCAAAATTCAAGTCCATAGACTCTAAGTTAAGAATTCCTGGTAGTTGAAAGATCACTAGAATACCAGTCAGGGCTCTTTATAATGTCAGCCTTCTCACTATATATGTGACCTTTAGGAAGACATTTTAACCTCTCTGAGATTCAGTTTCCTCATTTGAAAATGAAGTGGGTAGACTATGATATGGCATCATTATGCTAATTATGTTTGGCTTTGATTGTTTTTTTGCCCTGCAAATTTGCTTTGTAGATTTATATTTTTTTAAAAAAAATCTTCATTCCCTAAGCTGTAATGGAATTGACTCAAGAGTATGGCATATGGCAAAGAAAAACCAGAAAAGGGTTAAAATTGTGTCACAGAAAATCTATAAACATGTAATCTCCAGGCTGCTAATTAACAGGTACCTACAATATTCGGTTTGGGCTTTGCCTTGTGTTGGGGGGGACTCCTTACCCTGGCAGAGGGATGCACCTATTTTCTTTCTTTGACTATAAGTGCAGTCTTAGAAAAAGAAAGACTCAAATTGCTCTTTACATAAGTTTTTCACATGCAATCTGTGTATAAGTAACCCACTTTAAACTAATACAAATAAAAAACTTAGTTTTGTTGAACTTTTTTTTTTTTTTTTACTCTTTGGTATAAGGTACACTCACTAAGTGAGGAGCAGGGTCATATTCAGAAATAAAGTTGATATATATATTTTTTTAAAGGTGGCAATTTTTTTTTAAACTGAAGAAACAAGTAAGCCTTGAACATATGCTTATGAAATGTACATTTGCTAGGTTTGGAAGCTCAAAAAGCCAATAGAAAGAATTAAGAAGTGCTGAGTAAATGTAACCTTCATTTCTACTTGCTTAAAATCACTCTGCAGATGGGATCCCAGCTTTCAATGAGAGTCACCAATGCTCTCTGGACTTCTTAATTCAAGTCCTGCTCTGTCTAGAGTCTATGATGTGCTCTAGTCTGCACTTGCCCCCATATATTCCTAGGGAGCTTTTTATTTCAATTAGTACCTAAATTTGGTTCTCTTAGTTAGTAACCTGCTTGGTGCCCAAACTCTCTTCCTCTTGCTGCCCAACCAGGACAATTACAGACTCAAATCCCAAAATCCAATGTGCTTGTTGCCACCACCTAGTGGCCCCAAAGAAGCCAGCTGCAACACTGTTAGTCTATTCAATATTTGTTTAAAAGCTCCACTTTGTTACAGTTTTTAAAAGCTACAATGGATTAAAATCTCTTAATCAATATTCATCAGCCTACAGGTAGTTTACACTTTTCATTTCGTTCCAGCAATATTATTCCAGTGAGAAGCAAGAGCAGATAAAGGTCATGTTGGTAATTAAAGCTATATTGTAGAAATATGCACACTCAAGATGTGATTAAATAAGAAAATATTACTCAGTTCAGTATCATCATTAAACTTGCATTAATTTATAAATATTTAAATGTACCATATGATGATCATAAATACTCTATATTTGTCAGTTTTAAAAGTAACACAAACTATAAACCCTTTGAAGAATTACTGCAGAAATATACAAAAAAAAAGTATACAAGTGATACTTACATTCAAATGCTGTAGTTGTTGCATCAGGCAAAACCTGGCCTATCACATCCTAAACAAGGACAGAGAAAGGATTCAATTAGACATCTTTTTAATCGTCAACATGTGGCAAGACCTCAATGAATAAGAAAGCCCAGGAAAGATACTGTCAATGTTTGCCTAAAGTGTAAAAATGTTAACTCATAATCATAGCTTAACACAATCTATTCACATCCAAGTATTTAAATCACTAATTACCTCATGAAGAAAAAATTATTTTAAAAAATCTATACGCTAAAAGAAAAACATGTCTTTTCATTCATTTCTCCCATTTGTCCCCTTCTCTCCATTCACCCTACAACCACAACCACTCCTCATCATCTTTTGCTTGAGTAGTTACAGCCCAGTCTCCTAACTGGTCTCCCCAAATCTAGCCTTTCCTTCCTTCCTCCAATCCATCACCTTTTGAACTGCCACACTGACATTCTGAAAGCACAGGTATGACCATGTTACTTCCCAACCCAGGAAGCTCCAATGGTTCCCCATTAATTCTAGGATAAACCACAAAGATCTATTTGATATTTGAAAACCTGCTTGATTTAGCTCAAGTCTAACTTCTGAGATTGATTTGACACTCTACTGAGCTCTGGTCAAACTCCCCCACTTGCTGTTCTCCATAAAGCCATTCATTCTATCCTCTGCCCCCTGCCCCAACCCATCTCCTGCCTTTATGCTTACCTTCATGCTCGCCTTCATAGCCTCTACCTTTTGAAGCCCCTCATTCCCTTTAAAGATCAGATAAAGTGCCACCTCTTTCCCAATTCCTTCTAAACATTCAAAAATTGGGCTTTCAAGATGACAGTGATGGTGACAGATTATATAAAGTAATGCTTCATGGTTTACAAAGTACTTTATGTACATTATCTCATTTGAACTCCAGTACAGTAAGGTAGGCACGTTGTTTAGTCATTTTTCTGTCACGTCCAACTCTTCTTGACCCCATTTGAAGTTTTCTTGGCAAAGATAATGGAGTGGTTTATCATTCCCTTCTCCAACTCATTTTACAGATGAGGAAACTGAGGCAAACGGGGAAGTGACTTACCCAGGGTCACACAGCTAGTAAGTGTCTGAGGCCAGATTTGAGCCCAGGAAGATAAGTTTTCCTGACTCCAGGCTTAGCACTCTATCCACTTCACCACCTAGCTGCCTAGGAACGTGTAAGTCACATAATAAGTGTTGTATATGTCATTATCCTCATTTTACAGAGGAGGAAACTCAGGCTTAAGTCTCTTAATGTCTATTAAGTCCAAGGTCACACAGTTGGTACAAAGCAGTGGTGCTGAAAATATAAGGTCTGTCCCAATAAATTCTACAAAGAATGAAAAAGACTATATAATCTTGGAGCTTGCACTAGGTGAAGTCTAAGATACCGTTTTATTTTACTATAGAGCAACTGAAAAATACAGATTAATTGAATAATCAAGAAATGTTAATGGCCAGTGAATCAAGTTTACCTTTTTTTGTATAGGAATTTTAAAGTCCATATTATCTGATACTGCTGTTCAACTTTAACCATAACAAGGTAAGCACTACAAAAATGGCTTACAGACAGCCTATGTGACAACGAGCAGAGGTAGGGATCTGTGGAAAATTTGATATTCCATCGTGTGCAAGTCCAACACAATAGACTGTCCATCTAATTTCCATCTCTGCCCCTCCTCTCTCTCCCAAATTTTTACTCACTGGAGAAGTGTTATAGTGTAAGCAACTCACAGTGCTAAAACAGTCTTTTCTGTTCTGTTCTGGCAAATCCAGAACTGTCACCAGCCAGCAGGCTAACTGAAGGCTGTTTGCAGCATCTCTCAGCAATAGGGCAATTAACAGAACGACTGCAACTTTCTCCTAAAGCTAATACTACAGAGTCTTCTGCTGCAGTGTCAATTTGCATAACAATATCTACAATGCTTAATTTTTTTCTCAAAAATTAATCCACACACACACAAAAAAGAAAATTCTCTTAACCTGTCATGATACCTTAGGCCTAGAATAGCATTGGTTCTCAGGACATAATCTGCTCTTAAGAGGAGAAAGATTAACTTCCCAAGAACAGATCCAGACTAAGGTGGAAATGTTTTACATGATTGCACACGTATAACCTATATCAGATTGCTTGCCATCTTGGGGCGGTGGGAGAGAGAGAAGGAGACAAATTTGGAACTCAAAATCTTTCAAAAAATGAATGTTGAAAATTGTCTTTATGTGTACTTGAAAAAAAATAAAATACTATTAAAAAAACAGATCTGGTATTAAGAATCAAATCCTTTCACCTTATATGTAGGATAAAAGGTACTGTCAGGCCAATATAAGGTCTGTAAGTGGACACTGGGACATTCTGGAGCTGTCTAACTGACCCAAAGTCATTCTGTAATGAGATCTTAACTTCTAAGAAACTACAATCAGTGGTGCATCAATAGAGAATGAAAGTGACCTCTGATAAGCAATGGAATCTTATTACTTACACAATCATTCATCAGTTGTAAAAGATAACTACTATGGTATCTTATCTAACAAATTTTGCATATTTTTACTTGTAAATAACAGACAAGAGAGAAAAATTTTAAATAGCTTGACTATGTGATTCCAGGACATGGAGCACTAAACAGAATAGATATATGATGTTGAGAAAAGTAAAAACACAAAATGGAAACAAACTGGCCAAAGTATAATTTGAAAGCATATAAGATGAGACAGCATGGAATGGTAGATAACAAGCTGGCTTCAAAGCTAGGAAGACACTGCATCTGATATATACTGGCTGTGTGAGCCTGGTCAACTCTTAACATCTAGGTGTTAGGCAAGTGGTGTCAAACTCAAATAGAAACAGGATCCCTAAAGGCTGCATGTTGACTTAGACCACAAATTAATATTATCTATGTTGTACTGCATTTTTATTTTGCTAAATATTTTCCAAATACTTTTTAATCTGTTTAGGCCACAATGGGGGAAGGGTTTGACATCTCTGCTCTAGAAAACTCTTTAAATTGGAAAGAAGATGCTGGCCTGTATTGATAAAGAAAGTTTCCTTGCTCAAGAGTTCCCTATACCAACAAAATCATTGGTCCAGTCTTTAATCCCTACATAAAATGTGGTCTGAAAAAGAAATCAAAGTCTATGATCCATAAACTATGGTAAATTTAAGAAGGTGGGTGGTACTGTGGAAACACAGTAACTCTAGAGTCAGAGGTGGTCCCTAGGTTCAAATATCACTTCTGACACAACTTAAGTGACACTAAGTCACATAACTTTCCTGGGCCTCAGTTTCCTTAATTGTAAAATAAGAAGATTGGACGAGATGATCTCTGAGGACCCTATGAGGTCTACAATCCTATGATCTATTGATTTTTCAGAGAAACTAGAGTTCTCTACCTGTCATTCGGGGCCTTCCTCATACTACCTCCTTCCACATACACTACACAGACTCATAATCTGTCCCAAACATACGTCGTGTGTCTTTCCACCACCATTTCTTTCAACACTGCCATTATGGCCAGAATTTCTTCCCTTCCACTATTTGCCTACCAAATTCCCACTCTGCCTTTAAAGCTCAGTTCAAATATTACTTCCTCCATAAGCTTTCCCGAATCTTCAAAGTCAGTAAAGGTTTTTCCTCCCCAAACCTCAGGGGGCACCCTGTTTTACACCTCCTATAATTCACTTACCATAAATTACAATTATCTCTACACACACACACACATATTTTTTTCAGAAAAATCAGCATGATACCCAAATAAGGCATATCATCCAAGAACATTTATAGGTAAAACTGAAAAAAGGGCAACAAACATGGAAAATTGAATGAATGAACAAGATTAAAACAAACTATTTTCATCATGATGTTGATGGAACCACATTTGTGCTCTCAATAACCCTGGTCCCCAATTTGCTACTTAAGGAAGTAGAAATGGCACTAAAGATGACAAAAGTATAAAAAGGATATCTACTTGGCCAAGTTTATATAAAAAATCTACACTACATTTTTAAAGTGTTATCCTTAAAAAAAAAAAAAAGCATTGATGATTGATGTCAAAAAGAGGGGAAAATACCAAACAACTGGGGAAAATCACAGATAATATCATTACTCAAAAGAAACAATCTTCCTCAATCAGGTCTCTCCTCACTAAATCACTAAAGTGATTTTCAGGTCTAATAATGTCTCCTCCTCTATGCAATAAATACCAGTAGCTCCCTATTGCTTTCAGGATCAAATGTAAAACCGTTTGCTTAGCATTCAAAGCCCTTCATAACTTCATAACAAAGCCATTCCTACCTTTGCAATCTTCTTTACCTCACTCCCTGACATGTACTCTTCAAGGCAGTGACACTGGCCTCCTGGCTTTTCCTCAAACAAGACACTTCATCTTTTGGCTTGGAGCAATCTCTCTTGCTGTCCCCCCCTGCCTGGAACAACCTCTCTCCTGACGGGTGCCTCCTGGCTTCCTATTTAAATCCCAGCTAAGATCCCACCTTCTACAGGAAGCCTTTCCCAAGCTCCATTAATTCTAGTGCCTTCCCTCTGTAAATTACTTCCTATTTATTCCATTTATAGCTTGTTTGTATATCTGTCTGTCATACTCTCCCATTAGATTACGAGTTCTTTTGGGGCAGGGACGGTCTTTTGCCTCTTTTTGTATCCCCAGCACTTAGCACAGTGCTTGGTACACAGTAGGCACTTCGAAAATGTTTATTGATTGATTGATGGGGACAGCCATAATTGATCTATATTTTCTCATCTCTATAAAAGCTTTATGACAGTGATCTACACAAATGTTGAGGGTTATCCTTGATAAAAATATGAGAAGAGAATTTCTTAAATGATTTTCTACAGAAGAACTTAAGTTCAAAACAATCACCTTCATAAGTACATGATGAAGGAGGCATGATTAGAGAACAATTTGTCTGTAAAAGATGTGGAAGTTCTGATGCACTGCAAAGTGAATAAGAGTCAATAGTATAATATAACGACCAAGAAAGCCAATGTAATCTGAGGCTGCATTAAGAAAGATACAGAGCCCAGAAGATAGTGCTTGGTCAGATAACATCTGGAGTTCTACGGTCAGTATGGGCACCACATTTTAAGTGGGACATTAATAAGGAAGGCAAAAGAAAGGAAACCAGGATAGTGAAGGGCCTTGAGATCATGCCATATAAGGATCATTTGAAGGAACTGAGGATTTACCCTGGAGAAAAGAAAATTTATTGGGGGAGATATGATAGCATTAATAGGGGGAAGTTGGAAAGAGACAGACAAGCTTTATACAAGGAAAAAATTGCTAACAATTAGAGCTATCCCAAAGTGGAAGAGGCTTCCTCAGGAGGTAGAGGGTCCCTCCTCAAGCAGAGGCTGAATGACCACTTGATGAGAATGTTATTGTCTTTTTCAGGTATGAATTGGGCCAGCTAACTTCTGATGTCCCTTCCAGTTTTGGGATCCTGTGATTCTGATCGTCACAGTCACACAATTGATTTAAAAGTTGTGGAGAATTTTAAAAAATCCTATTGTGAATTGTTTCTTTACTATAAAAACCCACTTGACTCAGTACAACAGAAAACAGCCTTAAAGGTTCTCCTTCTACAAGGTATTTCCTGGGCTTGGGTTAAGATCATCCAAGATTCCTTGATAGGTGCAACATAGTGATAACTATTCAATGGTTCTTTTATTCTTAATGTCACATGAGATGCAAAACAAATAGATGTAAGCTCTCCAAAGCTCTCTTACTGCCGTCATGGAGAATGCCCTATGAGGAGCCCAGAAGGAGTAGGAATGCATACAGAAGACAATCTTACAGATGTTCCTATTTATGGACATAATTTTACTGCAAGAAATTCAAATTAATTCTACTTTATAATTGACTTTATATTGTAATGATTTCATATTGTAATTGAGTCTGTATCTGCTTAAAGCTACCTTTCCACATCCTTGAGTTGAGCTCAGGAATTTAGCTTTCCCTCTGAGTTAGTTTAAAGTTATAATTAAAAGAAAAGTTGTTATCTCTTATAATGGTAGCTCCCGAGATATTTCCAGAACATCTATTTGTTATCTTTAAGCACCACAAATTAACTTGGTACCATCGCCAAAAGATATGTGATCAGTCCTTGCCTTTCTTGTGCAATTAGGGGAGTTTCTATCTCTTCCAAGAGAAAGCACCCCTGGTAGTTTTGATCTCCTAGCAAAGATTACAAGATACAGATGAGTCCCATAAAAGAATTAACATTCCTTAATTATCAGAGGGGCATTATTTGCCCCACCTGAAAGCTAGCCCACCTTTCCTAGTATAGCTATGTACAAGACCCCTTCTTTGTTGTGTGCAATAAAGAGGGTCCCCTCCTTTTCACTGGGGTCTTTGGCTTTACTGAGATATCTAGTCTGACCTGCTTTGTTAACAGTTACAGGGATTACTGTTAATAAGATGATTTTTCTCAGAGCCACATACCTCCGTTTTACCTTTATTAATTTTATTTGCCACACCGCATAAAGTCCTAGAACACTGCAGAGCTTCTTTAATGAGATTAATCACCACTAATCTATACAGGAGAAAACAAATGAAGAATTCCTGTTGTCCTACTTATGACAACTCCTTGAGCTAATCCATTAGCACATTATTGGAGAGACACTGTAGATGGACAGTAAGCTGAGGTCACAAGTGAATAGGATGAGATCAGGCCAGGTCACACTTGGATAACTATATAGTGCTTTCAAGTGCCCCAGGTGTTCCCTGACCCCTAAATTCATTTTTTTAACACAAGCTTTCTTTCAGTGATGCTCTGTGGCTATGAATCAATCTCCAATGAATCAAAATTGTGTGTGATCTAATGAACCATGGAGACATATGGCAGGCACAGACTGCAGCACATTGCCGATGATACCTCTCATTTAGGAAGTGGCATAAGAGATACCACACAATTGTATGATTAGAAAAGGAGGAGTGTTGGTTATGTAGTGAAATCAAGGGATAACTGACAGACAGTT
The DNA here is from genome assembly GCF_900497805.2 of Vombatus ursinus. Taxonomy (NCBI): domain Eukaryota; kingdom Metazoa; phylum Chordata; class Mammalia; order Diprotodontia; family Vombatidae; genus Vombatus; species Vombatus ursinus. Next base: position 57,898,162 of record NW_020948983.1, on the reverse strand, counting down.
TGAAGACTGCAGTGATACCCACATAATCTAAAAAGATCCAAGAGTAGGCTTCAGCACATTGGGTCAGTCCTCTGTAAAGGATTTACTGGAGGATACAGACAAGAATTATATAAGATTAGAAAAAAGGTGTAATAAATTATGACCTTCACCACTGGAGGCTATCCATTTGGATGAGATCATGGAGTCACTAAGTCCTAAGGCATGTCTTACTCCCCACCAGGTATGAGGGCAGGGACTATATCTTACCTAAATTTTACACACAATATTCTTCATACAATAGATAATATTTGTTGAACTACTGAAATGAAATTACATTTTCTATATATGTTTTCAAAGGATGAATTTCCCATATTACAATTCATTTGTAATATGGATTATCATCCCTAACACCAAAGACCATACTACCTTCCAGGCAATATTGAAGTAATAATTTAATTATTCCTCTCCTGTGGTTATCATTTCTCCTCCCAGAGTCTCCATTTAAGAAAGGCACCCAGAGTGCAGCTAGATGGCACAGTGGATAGAGCACCGGACCTGGAGACTGAAGGACCCAAGTTCAAATGCTGCCTCAGATACTTGACACTTACTAGCTATGTGACCCTGGGCAAGTCACTTAATCCTGACTGCCTGAAAGAAAGCAAGAAAGAAAGAAAAGCGCCCAGACCAGACACCTCTCCATTTCCCACCAAGTTGCACTTCTCTGGTCTTCTCCATCATGCCCCCGAGTACAAATTCTCACTTAACCTCTAAATGATCTAGCTCTCCCATAGAAATATTTCCCACAATTAGGGGCTATGAACTTAAGAAGGCAATGTTCAAGAAAACTGGAGACAAATATCCTGACATTTCACAGCCACTTAAGTTCAGGTGAACCTCTTCATGGCCTATCCAAATGGAGTCAGAATGATAGAATGTTAGAGCTAATCCAATCTAATTATTTTACAGATGAGAAAAGTGAAGCCCTAGGTGGTGAAGTTACTTGCCTACAGTCACACATCGTGTCAGAACTAGAACTAGAATTTAGATCTCCAGATTCCCAGTTCAATGCTACTGCCACAAACACTGGGTTAAATTGGGTTAAAAGATTGAACCATAAAAGGTTTATCTGACTATGTACATCGCCAATCTTTGACACCTTTAGCTCAATTTACAAGCATCACTCATCAAAGACATATGATGGTCATTTATGCAGCTAATTCCATCAATGGAATGGCAGCCAGTGAATATTTCTAGATAACCAGGTGTGTGCATTGCCCCAGCCTAGGTATGGACAAAAAATAAACAGGAAGATGACCCTGATCCCAACCTCAAAAGACTTAGAAAACTGTACCCGCTACCTTTTTTCATTGAGTTGAGTTAAAAGTGCTCTCTGAACCTGGACTCTACTTCCAATGCTGCTGGGACCAACATTGTGTAAGTCATTTAACCTCTCTAGGCCTCAGTTTACTCAAAAGCAAAATACAGAAGTTAAAACACACAATTCCTAAGATCCTTTCCACCTGTAAAGTTATGATTCTAAGTGAAAAGTAATCTGAGCATCTTAACAGACAACATAAGAAGTAAAAAGATCCCTTTTTCCCCTAAGGCACATCAATTAAAAGAAATCAGTGTAAAGCCATGTGCTGGAGTTGGGAAATGCCCCAAGCACCTGGCCCTGGGGTGGGTACCCTGCAGCCTCCAGGCCACATGTGGCTTTCTAGGTCCTCCAGTGCGGCCTTTTGACTGAGTCCAAGTTTTACAGAACAAATCCTTTTATTAAGGGGATTTGTTCTGTGAAGTTTGGATTCAAAAGGCTGCACTTGAGGGCCTAGAGGGCCACACGTGGCCTGGAGGCTGCAGGGTCCCCACCCCTGACCTAGCCTTTAAAAAGGACAAAGAGTACGCTACCCTCAAAGAGGCTCCATTCAGAGTGAGATGGGATTTTTGGGGGCTGACCACTCACCAGCACATCCCGGAAAAGCAACTGGGGCCCAGAGTGCACTGTCCAGTCCACAGCTCCACCATCTGGGATCTTGATTCGAATCACCAGCACCTGGTTCTCCATGGCATGAGAGGGGCCAAGGGCCAGCCACAGCATTACCGACCACTGGACTCACATCCTTGGGGTTGGGGGTGGAAGAAAGCACTCACTGCCCCTTTTGGGGGCGTGAACATGCGGTGAAAAACCAGAGAATGGGGAAGATGATCAATGTAGGGGGGTAGGGAGGAAAGATGGAGAGGGAAGGATGGAGGGGGAGGAAGAAAGAAGTGAGGGAGGATAGTGGGGTGGGTGTTAAGAGGATAAAAGAAGGAAGGCCTTCAGAGGATGAAGGAGGGGGTTGGGAGGATGAAGGAGGGGGTTGGGAGGATGGAGGAGGGGAGGGGGATGTTGGGAGAGTGATGTCGAGTTGTTAGAGGGGGAAGGGTTAGGCTGCAGAACCTGCCTCGAACCCCTGTCCGGGTGACAGAGCAATGGGGGCCTGGTCACCCTGGACGTGTGGACAGGTGGGGCAGTGGGGTGAGCAGGAGGTGAGGGGTGCTGGCTGTTGCCTGGGTTGGGGGGGCGAGTGAGAAGGAGGTGAAGCCCACTCTGGGCCCCCGCTGAGGGGGTCTGGGAGTCAGCCTGATGTAGGGAGAAGGGGGACGACTCGGGGGAAGTGGCTTCGGTGCCCCTTGAGGAAGAGGAAGCCAAAGGGAGACTAGGAGGAGCGAGCAGAGCCGCTGCTCCCTCCCGGCCCTGTGCGGGGCCCTTGGTGGGCTCCGACCTCGGAGCGTTCCCAGGCGGCGGCGGCCCCAAGACTAGGAGGAGGAGAAAGAGGGGGAGTAGAAGGAGAAGGAGGAGAGGAGGGAGGAAGAAGTAGGAGAGGAGGTGGGGGGAGGAGAGGGAATTTTACTCCGGAACCAAAACTCGCGGAGCCGGAACCCGGGGGGCGGGAGAGAGCTGTGGGAACGACTCCCCTGGCGCCATGTTGGAAGAGGGCACTAGCCCACACCCTTCTCTTTCCCTCAGTCTCGGCCCCGCCCACGTGCAGCCAAAGGGCTCAGGCCACCGCCCCCGACTGGCTGGGGTACCCTAGGGAAAAAAAGACGTAGGGGAAGGGGGAGTGGAAAGGTCCCTGAGGAGGCCAGAGCGCCGCTACCCGGCACGTGAGAAAGCCGGCTAGGCTTCTCTCGCTGGGTGGCTGCGAGCTTGGTTTGCGGGGCCGCGGATAACCGCGTGGTCCCCTGCCGACCTTCTGTTATCCGGGAGCGGCGATCACAGCGAGGTGGACGGCTTCAGGGGCTTCCCCCGGGGAGGACGAGCGAGCTAATGGATGGCTCGGGCTCTTCACTCTTGCCCCGCCAGGGACGCGCCTGCTTTATGTGTTTGGTTGCGGGCACCGCTCTCTGTTGTGCTACCTTATTTCCACCCAAAAATTCTCCTTGCCCTCCCTCTTCTTCCAGCCCACCCCCATCCAACGAGCAATAAATACCCGGTCTCAGATCTAAGACCCCGACTGAGCTTTTTTTTTTTCCTCCTCCTTACCCACGTCATACACCCGAAAGATCATCACCTCCCTGCTGCATTAGCCAATCTTATTTGGGTCTTTCTGTGACCTTATTTCCCTCCTGGAATGCCCCGAAATAGCATAAGCTAAAGCAGAGAACAGATTAACAGGTTAGGTGGAGGTGGGACCATCTTTCTCTATCATTAACTGTTGCAAATGTAACCAGTAGCGTTCGTAAATTAACAATTCTATTGCAGTACTTATTTATGTCAATAATGTTACAGGTGTGGCAATAACCATCTGTTATTTTTTTCTTTATTTCTTCACTTTTCATGGCTTTCAAAGTCGTACTGATGACTATAGTCTCCTCTCAAGCTTGCTTGCAAACTGTAACCTCTAAGATTTTCCTCTCTTTTCCGATTAAAAAGTGCATGTTAGTAGTTTTGCTGTTTCTGAGTTACATATAGACTGGAGCTAGAGGGGAAGGACTTCAAAAGCACTTTTTTTAGCAGCTAGATTTTTGATTAATGCAAAAAAAATTAGAAAGCTGCTCATTTTATTCAGTAATTCCTGTAACAGTCTATCACTTGCTCTTATATTTCATTGCCTTGCTTTATTATGCTTGATATTATGCTGAGCTATTATTGGGGATAAATTTTCTCTTTTCGATAACTATAATTTAGTAACTACTGTAGGATTTGTTTTAGGTTCCCCCAAACATTCTAGGAATTACTACTCTCCACGTGGACCTCAATCCTATGAAAATAAACCTTTTGCCTAAGGTCCCCATGTACCTTTTAATCTCTTAAAGAATAGGCTACAAAACTAGAGAATTTCTATGAGTTAGTGATTCGCTAAAATAGGTATTTCATTCACAGGACTATGAGGAAAACCAACTCAATTTGACAAATTTGCATAAATATTCTGAAGCAGTTTCTTTACTAATAGCATATTCAATGTTCTTTCCCAATATTTGCAGACACTACTATAATCAAACTTCAGCTTGTCATACCTATTATAAAACATCTTAGTATTGACAGCTGTATTAAGCACTTTTCCAAGAAACCTCCAACACTAGATGTAAGAAATGTGCTGGGCACAGGCAATGCAAGACTGTTTGGTTTTAGTCTTAGATGACAGAATGCCATAACTTCTGAAAGCTTTGTCAAGCTAGAACACATTTTGTTTTCTGGATAATGGCTTAGTATGTGAAATAGGGATGATAATGCCATACCTACCTTCCACAGAGGATTGTTGTGAGGAACTTTAAGTGCTAGATAAAATGAGTTATTTTTATTTCAAAATTAAATGTTAACTTCAATTAATTAATTTAAATGTTAATTAAAATTAATCTTAAAATGTTTGCACTGAGGGCATTTTTAAAAGATTCATAATAAAATAGTGAAGTCACTTTGGGTTTGGCTGAAATAGATTGATAGTTTGGTAGATGAAATAGATTCATTATAGCAGAGATTTTGGTTGTAATCTCAATTTGAGGGGCTTGATTCTTGGTTAAGGAGCCCAGTGAATGGAGGAGGCAAGACTGATCCGCTGTTACAGATGTATTCTACACAAAATATGGCTTCTGAAAAGTTAGTTATGAAACAAGCATCCTATGATGAAGTATGTTTTCTTAGTATAATTTCAGAGGTATTTTCCTCTATCTCCAGCTATTTCCATGTGCACCGACTGATTAGAGTGCAAGGCATGTGGAGCAGAAAAGGACAAACTCCACTGAGCATCTGCTGCCTGTCTCCAGCCTCAGTTATTTAGCCCTAGCTTGAGTTTGTTCACAGCAAGGGGTTTCATGGAGAGACACAAAAACAACCAAGCACAAAGACAAAGAAACAACTGTGCAATCATGTTTGCAGAATAGCAAAATCTCACTTGGAATTTCAGAAGCTTCTAGATAACAGAGCTAGAACTCAAAGGGACCTCTGAGGGCATCTAGTCCAACTCCTTGGGCAGTCCCAACTTGCCCAAGGTCACATAGATGGGATTTGGACCCAACTCCTTACACTGTGAGACATTTCTTTTTCAGCTGTACCACAAAGCCTCACAGTCTGTACCTAATTAAGAATCACCTCTAAAACATACCCAAGTAGCCATTCAGCCAATGATGGAAGTTCTCTAGTGACACTGAACGTACAGCCAGCCTCCTTAGGCAGTACCTTCTACTTGTGGAAAATTGTAATTGTTAGAAAGTTTTTCCATTCATAAAGTCCAAATCTGCCTCTGCTATCCAATTTATTGCTCCTAGTTATGCTTTCTCAGGATAAGCTAAGAAAGTATAATCCTGGGGCAGCTAGGTAGTGAAGTGAATAGAGTACTGGCCTTGGAGTCAGGAGGACCTGGGTTCAAATCTGGCCTCAGACACTTGACACTAGCTGTGTGACCCTGGGCAAGTCACTTAACCCCAATTGCCTCACCAAAAAGCAAAAAAAAAAAGTATAATCCCTCTTCTAGGAAATAACTCCTATCACATGTGTATTTGGGACAAGATTGATGGGAAGAAGGAATAGTAGAGAGGGTAGCAAGCTATTCTCCATTATTAGGTAAGGTTTTGAAACTCTTAAAAGCTGTTATTTCATTCTCTAATTCTTCCTTGTAATTTCTTATTTTTCCCTCTAGTACTCTCATTTCATTTTGAAAATCATTTTTAGCTCTTTCTTTGACTCTTACTTCAGCTCTACCAGAAATTCGAGCTGAACTTGTGTCTAAGCTGTGTTTTTCTTTACGGTTTTGCTTGTAAATATTTTGAAGTCATTCTCTTTTTGGGGGGGATCTTGGAGTTGGAGCCACAAAGATACTGTTTGTGCTGAACTTACTCTTCATTTGGTATGACTCACCACTAGTGGAGTGCCCCAGGGCACGAATTCTCCAAACACACACACACACACACACACACACACACGTACACTGTGTTTCAGTGACACTGGCCTCTTTGTTATTCCTTGAACAAGAAACTCTATCTCTCACCAGCAACATTTTCACTGACTGTCTCTTATGTCTGAAATATTGTCCCTCATCATCATTACCTCTCATCTTCCCTAGTTTCTTTCAGGTCCCAGATAAAATCCCACCATCTATAAGAAGTGTTTCTAGATCCCCTTAATGCTAATACTTTCACTCTTTTGATTAGCTCCAAATTCTCCTGTAAAAATCTTGCTTGTACGTGGTTATTTGCATGTTGTCTCACTCATTAGACTGTGAACCCCATGAGTGTAAGGACTTTCTTTTGCTTTTCTTTGTATCCCCAGTGCTTAGCACAGTGCCTGACATATAGTAGGCACATAATAAATGTTTATTGATTGACTGAGAGAGGCCCAGATGAGAATGGAGGGGCCTGCAAGCACATAGAATGATTTGTATAAATGCATTAACAGAAATGGAATGTAGAATTTAAGAAATAACTCATCTAGTTTGCCTGAAATAGAGAGTTTGTTAAAGAAAATACAGTATAAAATAAGGCTATACAAGTAGGAAGGAGCCAAACTGTGGAGACTCTTGAATTCCAGGAAGGAAGAAAAGAAGGAAACAAGCATTTGTTAGATGCCTACTATGTGCCAGGCACTGGGCTGAATGCCTTACATATATTATCTCATTTGATCCTGAGAGGTAGGTGCTATTATTATCCCCATTTTACAGATGAGGAAACTGAGGCAGAGCTAGGTTAAATAACTTGTGCAGAGTCACACAGCCAGTAAGTATCTAAGGCTAGATTTGAACCCAAGTCTTCCTGACTCCAAGGGCAGCACTCTATCCACTATACCACCTAGCTACTACTAGGCTAAGGAGTTTGTGCTTTATCCTATTGTAAATAGGGCTGCTAAAGGTTTTTGAGCAAGAGAGTAACATGGTCAGATTGGGCATTAGGAAGATTATTTTGGCAGTTATGGAGAATATTTGAAGAAGGAAGAGAATAGAATTAGGGAGATCAATTAGGAAGCTATTACAATGGTCCAGAAGAATGGTGAAGAGGACCTGAATTAAGGTGGTGGCTGTGCAAGTAAAAAGAAGGGGTGGTGAAGACACTCATTGTCTTAGCCAGGGATTCTGTCACTAAGGCTATGATTTCATCTATGTAGATACTCTTTCCACTAGTGTAGAGCAAATGATTATACTTTTTCATTCTCTGCTGCTTTTGTCTATGGCCTCCCATAAGTCTTGAAACATATTAGAATTCTTCCTTTAGCTCTTTGCGTTATATGGATATGCATGGAACATTGTTGTTGTTCAGTGGTTTTAGTCGTGTCCAACTCTCTGAGACCTCATTTGGGGTTTTCCTGGCAAAGATACTAGAGTGGTTTGCCATTTCCTTCTCCATCTCATTTTACAAATGAGGAAACTAAGGCAAAGAGGATTAAGTGACTTGTCTAGGTCACACAGCGTAAGTATCTGAGGCTACATTTGAACTCAGATCTTCCTGACTCTAGGCTCAGCACTCTATCCACTATGCCACCTAGTGCAACATGCAGCTGGTTATCCTTCAGCCTCAGCATTTGACCGACCCTCCTCCTTTTCCAGATACATCTTTCTGATATACTTTGCACCACTCCTCCTACACAATTCTTTATTAGCAATATTTTGCAACCTATTCATTTCTGCCATATACACTCTCCTTTCTAGCATTTGTCATTTGGTCAGCCAACTCTCCTTGAATTCAATCAGAAATGACAAATGTCATTTGGAGTAATGAACTAGTCTAGTTATTCTGGAGAACAATTTGGAACTAAGCTATAAAATTATGCATACCTTTTGACCCAGCAATACCACTTCTAGGTCTGTATCCCAAAGAGATCAGAGAAAAAGGAAAAGGACTTACATGTACAAAAATATTGATAGCAGTGGGGGATGCTCATCAATTGGGGCATGATTGAATAAGATGTGGTATATGTTTGTGATGGAGTACTATTGTGCTATAAGAAATGATGGGGGGGTGGTTGCAGAAAAACATGACAAGACCTATATAAACTGATGCAAAGTGAAGTGAGAAGAAACAGGAGATGATTGTGCACAGTAAGAGCAATGTTGTAATGATAATCAACTGTAAAAGACTTGGCTACTCTGATCAATACACTGATGCAAGACAATTCCAGAGGACTCATGATGAAAAAATGCTATACATCTCCAAAAAGAAAACTGATGAACTCTGATTGCAAATTGAAGTATAATTATCTCATTTTCTTTATTTTTAAAAAATATGGAAATATGTTTTGCCTGTTTTCACATGTACAATTGATATCATATTGCTTGCCTTCTCAGTGGGTGGGGGACAGTATGGGAAGAAGAGAGAAAATTTGGAACTCAAAATTCAAAAAGAAAAGAATGTTAAAAAAAATTCTTTTTTCCACAGCTTTTAGGAATCATCATGGCCAAAGGATCCATTACCTCCTGATCAGCCACTCATCAATAAACCTCTCTATAGCTAAGTTGGTCCTTGGACAGCAGATGTTCTGCTGGAACTGCCCTTACCATTGTCTTACATGGAGATACATGTTCAGAGGAATACCTTCTTCGGGGAAACAGGAGCTCAGATGAGTGGTGCATACCTACCTTGTCTCCGGGATGAGGGAAGCAGGAGTACAAGGAAAGTGGTATATGCTTGTAATGGAGTTGGTAAAGGAATTGGGCCTGACCAAACTGGTCTAGAGGATTCTAATCTAATGTCCTCCAGAGATTGACAACTGATTGGATATAGAGGGTGAAAAGGAAGAGTCAAAAATGATTCCAAGTTCCATAACTTTATATTTAATTATAGAGGAATTAAACCTTCTGGAAACTATGACTCAGAGAGCTGCAAAGAAACAGTGGGGTGGATCTCGAAAAACTGCTAGGATTAGTCATTGTATCTACATACCCAGATCATGTTGTTTAGTTTCTGATTCTGGCATTTACCACAGTGATAAATAATTTTTAAGGAATGAAAAGATTACAGCAATGAAAGGAATATGTATGTAGTCAACTCTCATGAATAGAAACATACGGATATCCAAATTTTTGATACTGGAAATCAAGGAATTGATTGATTCAGCAAACATTTATTGAGCATCTACTATGTGTACGACAAAATGCTAGGGGTTGTAAGGGATCTGCAGATGAATTAGAAATGTTTCCTGCCCTTAAGGAAATTATAGTCTAATCAGAAAGATGACATGTATACAAATAAATATGAAATAGAAATAGAAATATAAAAATAGAGTGTGGCAAGTACAAAAAATATATAAACAAAGTGTCATAAATAGAGGGGAATAGAGGATAAAGGAGGTCATCATAGCGAAAGAAGCATTTGAATTCACCTTGAAAGACTTTAGTAAATGGGTTTGGGAGTGGGTTGAGAAGAGGAGGATATTATAGAAGGGAGTGGCATGCATCACGGTTTTAAAAAATATTTTATGATACCTAAAATGTTAATTTTTGGGAGGTGTTGGGGAGTTCCTGGTACTTTTCCACCTAGTTCTCCTTTGCGTATAAAACCTTTCAGCCTCAAAGAAAAGCAGCAAGTCATTCATCCCCTCCAGCCATCCACCAGGACACCAGGGCCCACCAGGTGGGCATCTTAGGATCTATCCAGCTGCTGTACATTTGCCCTTCCCTCCACCCTAGCCTATCCATTTCCACCTCCTGCTCACTTTGGGAATAATAATCAAACCAATACTATCATTAGTACTAAAAAGGGCATCACATTCTATAGCTCTGGGGCTCCAATCACAATCCCTCTAACTTCCTAGACCAAAATTCCCTTCCCTGGCCACCATTCTCTTATATGTTATACTGCCCATTATCATGTAAGTTCTTGGAAGGCAAAGATGATTTCACTTTTGTATTTGTATCCCCAGCATCTAACAGAGCTTGACACATAATGTTGTTGTTGTTCAGTCGTTTTAGTTGTGTCTGACTCTCCCCATTTGGGGTTTTCTTGGCAAAGACACTACAGCAGTTTGCTATTTCATTCTCCAGCTCATTTTACAGATGAGGAAACTGAGGCCAACAGGGTTCAGTGACTTGCCCGGGGTTACATAGCTAGTAAATGTCAAAGGTCACATTTGAACTCAGGTCTTCCTGACTCCAGGCCCAGTCACTTTATCCACTGCACTACCTAGCTGCCACCTGACACACAATAGACACATTATAAATATTTTTTGAATTGAAAAAAATGGAATTCTCTTGTATTTCATTAATGACATGGAGTTTCTCTTAGTTGGAATAGCCTATTTCAGAAAAATGGGACCCAGAGTCCTTAAAAGGCATGAAATTAGGATTAGGGTTATGTAGATGTCTCCTTATCTTCTGTATCCTGTCAATAAATCTATTATTGCATAAAGGTTGGAAGAGGACTCAAAACATGCGAGGTTCATGTTGGCAGACCAGAAGAGTCATTTAGTATCTCCATATTATCCAAACAGGATAAATGTACTTTATAAAGGATTTATAAGTTTTGTGTTAATGTTGGCCAAGTGGCTTAAGCTATTAAAAAGTTTCCTTCCCAAGTAAAAGGTATTGGAAACTTCAAAATTTATATTTTAATCAAAAAGTACCTTGTGACACTAACTTGTGATACTATATTTAGATTTGGATTAAAATTTCCAAACTCTTGGTTCCTCCATCATAGCTTTATTTTTATAAATTTGGATGACTGGAAATCAGTAATTATGTTATCACTTAATTTGAGGTTTAATCTTTTAAGGGTGAAGATCTGAATATTAAATACAAAGGAATAAAGATAGCAAGATGGTATCTTACTCTGATGATTTATTTTAATACATTTTTAGTTATGCTTTTAAAATACCAACCTTTCTAGAAACGTAAATAGAAACTGCTTTTATTAAGTGGAGTTTAAAATCTACATCTGTTTATTGGCATAGTTGTAATTGCTATTTTTGTAATGTATACTGGCAATTTTATATTCTTGCTTAAGTGGTAGGAGGGAAAACTTTTTAGGTCTGATTCTAAATTATGCACTTCTTTGAAAGTAAAGAAAAATGGATTACACTATGCTTAATAAATTCAATGCTCAGTTTACAAATAGCTTTTGTTACAAAATTATTGAAACATTCTAACAAAAGCAGTAAAGGTTATGTTGAACAACTAAAAAAATCAGACCACAGAGTGTTAATGATGTTACCTTAACATACCAGCTTCAGGGGCTGCATAATTGTTTCTGCCAACCCATAAATTTTTGAGTAACAACAAAATTATTGTGATTTTTCTTACTAAATAATTCATACGTTACAAAGCATGTATGTAACAAGGTCCATGAATCACTAAAGCATATAATGATCATATATCTAATGACATATTTGTTTTCATAAGATGAATTCAAATAGATTTATGTATTTAGGTTAACTAAAAAATACTGAGTTTATAAGATTCATAATTCTATCAACAAAAAAAACTTCGTCTTCTTTAGAAAGTAGTTTGTATGATTTGCTTTTTAGAAGCAAAATCTGTTGCTAATCAGAAACCTCATATTTGAGCTACTTTTCACAAAGTTTTATATAGTTTTTTGTATTGCTACTATTAATATCAGTGAAAATAAGCTAGTCACATATTGTAATGGTGGCACAGTATTAAAAACTGAAATCATCCAAGTACAACTAAAATAGCTATAAGTATCATTCATGGTAGATACTCAATATTATTACTAATCAATGTTATTTAGATAGCGACTCAAAACCAAACGGGAGTATTTAAACAAAGAAGAAGGGACCAGCCACCTTTGTCTGGCCTTTTGCAATAGATGGGCTTTGCCTTCAAACAATTCTTCATTAAAATAAACACAGGTACCTAACTAAAATTATCAAATTCAAATACAAGGGCTTATATAAAACAATGTTAACTCAATGTATATTTGTATTAATTTGGTATCTTAACTCATTTTTCTCAACTTGGCTGATTTCAGTAGGCATCACTCATTCATGCTCAGTTTATTAGAACAAAAAGCATTTACCAGCCTCATCTACCTCAAAACAAAACAGATTTTACACAGTGCATTCAGATCCACTCTACTCGAAAGCTGAGAGAACTTTCAGAAACATACTACAAATTACTTGGCTTACTTATATAAGAATTCTCAATTAGCAAAATAAACTGATTTCTGACAAGTAGTTTGATGTCTATATTGGTGGATATTAGTTTAGCTATATATTCATTAAAAGGAAAAAGTTCTCCTGCCACAAATTTATATTGGAAAAAAATGCTCTGTGGAATATGGTCACTGTTAATAATACCTTTTATTGTCAAGAAAGCTCCTGTGAAATAAATTTGTCAGGAACATAAAAAGGTATAAAAGTGAAATATAGTAATTAAGGTCTGTGTTCTATTGATTGTGTAGTTTAAGTAATTTTTCATTACTAACATAAGATTTAATAAGTATAAGTAGTTAAAGATTCTGACTTGGCACTAGTCATTAGCATGTAATTGAACTGGTAAAAAGGATCAGTTAAAGCTAGGTTGATTACCACCTTATCTTTGAAAGGCAATTAAAGACCTCAATCATTGCAGCAAGATTTGATTATGCAGCCTTTATTGGACATTGATCTTTCAGCAAAGTGCAGTTACATTTTCCATTAATTTATAGTAACACAGTTTAACTTGGATACCTTAGACTGTTGACCCAGGTAAGATGTAACACTAAGCACTTGTTTAGGTTAAGATGCCCCCAGTAGCCATTACTGCTTAAAAGGTGAGTGGTGAAAAAAGTAGCTATCTGATCCACTAGGTTTAGGGTAAGGTTTCTGTTCTTGGCATTAACTGTTAAGTGAGGTGAAATCAAGATCCTTACCTTTCTTTGTCACCCCATTCATTTAAACATCATTCTTGTATACAGTGAAGAGATAATTAAAGTCAGCTATAAGATGTTCTGTACTTATGGATTCCAATGAGATTGGACTAGAAGTCAGCTAAAAAGGTCATTTTGTATTTCAAACTTTTCCCCCAGTGAGTATAGATGGTTTTAAAAAATGAAAAAAGGACACAGCTTTACCAAAAATTACAAATAGGAAGATTCTAATTAGAGACTAAATATGTTTATGATAGAAAAGATAAATAATTATAGCCATTATGCAGATGATGCTAAGTGAAGACACCAGTAGGCACTAAGAAATATTTTTTATATCGTGTGTATCATCACCCCGTTTTGCATCTTTTTTAATGTGTCTCATGAGCAACAAATTATTTTGATTAGAAATGTCCTTGATTATTTGCTACTTGATATATAGAGAAATAATTATAGCAAAGAAGCAGGGTTATTTCTGGACCAAAAACAAACCTTTTAAAAGCCAACCAATCAAAGAAGTTGTTTATATTTTAAGAAACACATAATACTGCTGAACAAATTTGAATGCAGAAAGCCTTACCAAAGAAAAAATTTCCATATGGGGTCTATTTTTTTCCTTCGGTTTCCAAAGTAGGAAAAAAATTTACTTGGCTTTCTCCATTTATGAAATCTGATTTTTTAAAATGAGGGCTGGCAGAAGGCATTAAAAACCTTTTTAAGGAGACAAAAATAAAACTGATGTTATATTTATAAATACATTTGAATTCACTATATACCTGAAGGAAGAAAAGTTACGAGTATTGTTTCTCTCTTATTATAGGTAGGAAAAGCTATAGGATTGATGCAAAAATAGAACTAATATTTTGATTGGACCTAATACCTTATTCCTTATGTCATAATGCCTCTTACCTAATATAAAAAAAAAGTTAAACCACTACTGTACTATATATAGCAATTTTTAAAAGATAAAAGCATTCTGTAAAGTCCAATTAATATAATACTTGAATTCTGTCCTTAGCTATCTTCCAGTTCATCCCTCTTCATGATCAGCTCTGTAAGAGCAAGAGGTCTATTGATTTTCATGTAATACAAGAAAATATTACATTTGCTTAATTGTTACACAGTGAGAACATTAGACAAGAAATCAAGTTACTATTTAATGCTGCAAGCAGCACAGAATCACTAGGATCAATAGGGTAGTTTGTCAAAGATGTTCTCTAAGGAGACGTGCCCATCACCATATGGACAAGAAGTCACATTGGCCATAGTTATTGAAAAACAGGTAAGCAAAGTCAGCAGTACAAATTATCAGAAATCAAATAGGCCAGTGTGAGAGGAGGTACAACCCCACTGAAAAGCTGTATTTATAGTCTAGTAATTAAAAACCATTTTATCAGCGTTGTGTTGGGACCAAACCTTTACAGGAAAGTATTGACAAGATCAGCAGCAATGAATAAGCAATATTTGACTTTAAACTTATGAGTTCTAGTTATTTAACTTTGACCATTACACAGGAAATCAGTTCGAGCCTTTCCAGCAAAATGCTATTACTGAGTTTTATTATTAATGAAGCTTAATGTAACACTATCTCCACGGTGCAAGCCATTTAACTTGTGTCAAGTATATTCTTCAGTACTAAATATATTGGCATAAATACATCTTTGATTAAAGTTTTATTTAGTGCTGCTTTTAGACAAGTGAACACAATACTTATGTAGTTGGAAGAATGATTCACAATACGTAGATCATTTGCAATAGGATTACTTCTAGCAGAACTTGTTTGTATTACTTGTGTATGTGATCTTTGTGATTTAACTTCAGTCACTTTCACTTTCTTTCCATGCAGCAAATATTTGGGGGGTGGGGAGAAATCTTGTTATAAAATCTGCAAAGTCTCAGTGACATATTAGCATACAAATGAGTAGTTAATTATAGGTTATTGATCTTAAACACATATTAGTTTAGAAATTAAATAGTTCTTAGCTCTCCCAAAATTGCCTATTTCTGAAATTTACCATTCAGCTTGAGTATTTCACAACTGCTAAGCAGAATGATTTTTTTAAAATTACAGGGCTTTCAAAACTACAATGAAATTTTATTTAATAAGCTCAGAACCAAAACTATTTTCCCACCTTTAAAATGACTGTTAAAAAGCTTATAATCATAAAGTTACTCTGCCAGTACTAAGATGACTACGGGGTTTTGGAAGCTGGTTTAGCAAAGTACTGGTTTTAGGAGGTCCTATCAACCTGGAAGAGATTCAAGTAGGGGCCTAGTGATGGACTTTTTCTGATGTTCAAGGACCAGCCTAGCTACATTCACAGAGGTTCATTAACACAAGATTGACCGAACAAGCTCAAGATAACTATGGCATGAGGGATATATGAAGCCCTTCCTTAACAATTTTTCATTATAAAATATAATTTTTCTAGAAATAACCTCCCCCCCCAATTTTAACATTAGATTATCTTATCCTTATAACTGGAGTATAGTTTCATTAATTTTACAGCAATTATAATTTTAAAAATACTGGACGCTCTTGGGAAAGACAAATTTGAATATCACCTTTGAAACTAACTATATGACCAAGACCATGACCCCTTTAAGACTTAGTTTCCTCTTCTATTGGGGACAATAACTATGGTACCTACTTCATAGGTTTGTTTCAAAGATCAACTGGCAATGTATGCAACTGGCAATATAACAAAGTGCTTTGTAAGCCTACTGCTACATAAATGTCAGTTTTTATTATTACATTTTTTAAAATCTTTGTTTTTTTTTGGTTAGGCAATGGGGTTAAGTGACTTGCCCAGGGTCACACAGCTAGTAAGTGTTATGTGTTTGAAGCAGGTTTTGAACTTAGGTCCTCCTGAATCCAGGGCTGGTGCTCTATCGACTTTGCCACCTAGCTGCCCCTATTATTACATTTTAAATATGCTTAATATAGTACTTGAATCCATAAGCAATAAAAAGGCATCACTAGCATTGCATAGTATAGTTCAAGGCTTTTAAAATATTCCATCTTGAATTGAACACTTGGGTGGTCTGGATTTTATACTAAGAATTCACTCTTACTTTTCCTATAGCTAATTACCTAGAAATGGTTTCCAAATCACACTTCAGCTTTCTATGTTACTTTAAGCCTTCAAGTCCCTCTCCTACCTAGTTTAGGCCTTTATCTTTAAAGAGTTTATTTAAATTGCTAATATCTAATAATAGGAATCCGTATTCATTTTAATTTTTTTATCTGAAATTTACCTACCTTTAGGAAAAAATAGCAATGTGAACATCCAGGTGTTTGAAGTTCCCACCGGCTGAATAAAGTAAGCAACATATATATCAACCTATGAAAAGCTAAGCCTCTTAAGGGCAATGATTTATCTTAAAATAAGAAATGAAAAGAGTGTTTTTAAAAAGTTTTATTTTAAAGGAACGAAAATAAATATTACTTTTAAACACATGAGAAAACCCACTAGCTGTTGGGCTCTTCAATGCACAGTTTTAGTACATGGCACCTTCATCTTCTTTATTTAGAAAATAAACTGTTATTGGTCCATAACTGGTATGAACAGTCTCTGTGACTCTGGCAAATAACAAGGAGCCAAGTCCATATAATAAAGTTGGAATGCCTAGAAAAGAAATGAACAAATATCACTGACATTTGCTAAACATGTATATAATATTCTGTACAGAGTAGAATACATAAAATAGTCCCAACCATCTAGGAACTTCAATTGAAAATTTTTAACATTATCAACCAACCAATGTGCGAAGATATCTAAAGCAATGTTCAGGATGTCAAGACATGTATCATCTCTTTGAATGAGCAATGTTGGTGAAAACTTTGTAGGCCTAAAAATCTTTTTTTCTACCTATCTGAAAAGCTCAAAGTAGTTAACACTAATTCATTTCCTCATAATCCTTAGAACGTAATTATATATTACTACACAGAGTGGTACATTTAATTATGCTAGATGAGATCTCTTATTATTTATTAGTCTTGCGCTTAAATTATCAAGGCTCTTTAGTTCTTTCACACAGACAATGGGACTGCTGGCTAAAATAAGTTTTTGAATTAGAATAAATATCTCTTTTAAATTTAAGTCAAAACAAGTCTGAGAATTCTATATTTTTGAGAAAAAATATTTAAGTATTTTATAACTGCAATTAGAAAACAATCTTCTATTTCAATTGATTTGAAATAGAAATAAATTCTATTGATCTAATATAAATATCTTTGGTCAAAATTTGAAAATGATTGGTGAGATTATTTCCTATTTGGGATACAGGAAAATAAACATATTATCCAGAGACAATTATCAAGCATTCCTATGCAAATGGCAATGATAATAAACTCATTAAGTTAAAGTCACAATTATTTCCCTCTCTTGAGCTTACAATCTAAAATAATTAACATGGAAAAACACAAGATATAGGTATCTAAATGTCTAATTTAAATGTATTTAAATTAGATTTAATTTTTATTTAAATTTTTATATATTAAATACTATTAAAATGATTTTACATATTATCATATATAGGCACTTTTGGGTAGGGAAATAAAGCATAAACAAACCATGAGCTATCAATCTAGAAAACCACTTTTTGCATCCAGTTAGTAGTAAAATCAACAAATTCACAGAGGCAGTTTTCCTCCTTTTCTATAAGGCACACTGGCCATGTGTGCTCCTGAGTGAGCAGGGGACAACTCTCCTAAGTTGTATACTGTTTCGATACCTGCCGTGGTGGAGAAGTTACTCATAAGGAACTAGCTCCCTCTACCAATGGCCATAATCACAGATTAGGTCCGTGGCCTTACCCTAAGAAGCCACAATCAGCCAGCCTGGTTTATTCCTTTATAGTGGGAGGTGTCTTGAACGCTTAATTCCTGTTAACAGGTTTGGCCTCTTCCCATTCCAACTGATATCAGATTTATAATAGTACCTTTGAAAAATTATATTCAGCTTGTGGTCTAAACTAACCCCAAATCTTTGGCCATCTGTCCTAAACTATTCTTTCTTACTTACATAGGGGTGGAAGGATTTTTTTTCTCCAACAGAAAGTAAACTCCTAGAAGGCAGAGGATGTTTTATTTTTGTCTTTGAATCTCAGAGTCCACCACAGTCAAGCACATAGCAGGTACTTAAATGTTGTGCAAATCAGTAAAATCTGTCTCTACAAGAGTACTACTCCAGTGCTTCACCCTGTTACCATGATGATCCGGAGAGACAATCTTGGAATCTGAACAACCATACAAGTGACCCACAAACTCCAGCAGGGTCTATCAAGCTGGAAACCCTTCACAATGTCCTCCAAACAGATTAACATATGTGTAGCTAGGACCAACTAAAGAAGGTTGGCCACCAAATGATGATTTTTTTTTTTTTTTTTTGCTACTGCAACTTTTAGAAGACCTTGATGATTACTATTAGGATCTAGAATGGTTGCAACCTTCATCAGTGGAGGAAATAGCTATATTGACAAAATCATGGATCCTTGAAGTATTGAAGTCAAGCCCTCCAATGTATTTTTTTCTTGGTAAACTTAATCCTATACTCAAATTTCTTTCAGGTCAGTAAATTCTCCTTGAATTCCATCTCTGAAGACTGTACCCCCCTACCCCCACCAAAACTCTGTCATCCAAATAAGTAACAAAAATATAAGTTTTTCATCTGCAAACCATACTTAGCAAATTATCTTCATTAATACCTGACAGAACCTAGGGTAGAGTTTGTGTAACATTATTTCATAAATTCTATAATTAACTTATGCAGTTATCATAAATATACATATGCAATATTTAAATTTAATTAGCTATCAGGCTATAGCAATATTAGCACAGTATAGCTAATAAGATAGATGTACTACAGTTTGCCTTTAAAAATATCACAATTGGGTAACATTTTTCTGGCTCCAAAAGCCTCAACTGTGAATGAGCTGACACCTGTACCTAAATATGATCCTTGTTGATTGGTTCAAAAACACCTTTAGGTTTATAAACTTTTCACCAACTGATAAAATCTGCATAGACACTAATCAGTGCCACACTCCACCTAATCCAAGAATGTAAACTCCTTACTGATAAGGATATTTTTTATTCTTTTTCATTGTAACTCCAGCCCCTACCAAAGGTGACTGCCACACAAATAGGCTCTTAATAAATACTTGTTCACTGATGAGTATCAAGCCACTCTCTGAATTCCCCAATATATGAAAACCTCACCAAAACAGAATACAAAGCACAACGTACTAGATTCCTTTTTAATAAACTGTTAGAACAAAACTATCCAGTGAAATTAAAGATGAAAATCTATTTCCTGCTTTTGACTCACAAAACAAACTCCTGAGATTTTATATCAACCTTTATTACCTAAGGTGTTTTTATCCTTCTTTGTGTATGTCATGGATCCCCTTTAGCAATCTGGCGAAGTCTATAGACCCTCCCTCAAGATGTTTTTAAATACACAGAATTTAATTCGTAGGAGACAAAGGAAACTAGTTATATTGACTGTAAGATCCTTGAGGGCAGATACAATTTTGCCTCTATTTGGATCCCCAGCGTTTAGCACAGTGCCTGGCACACAGTAGATAACTTAATACTTGCATGCTGACATGTTGGTTATCAAATGTAAAAAGAACAACAACAAAAGAAAGAATCAGGTTCACGGACCCCTGATAGAGACGCACATGGTTTAAGCTTTCTTACGGCTTACACTGGGGTGCCAGTTTTTACAGGCATAATCCATACAGGGAAGAAACTCCTTTATTTCAAATCCACTTTTTCCTGGGGACGGCTTCCACTCCCCCTCACTATCCACTCTCCATTCCTGCGGAGTGACCCAGGCCTCTATGAAAAGGGAGGGGGAAGTAAGAGCCCGCCCGAGGCAGGTGATGCGCAGTGGGCAAGGTGGGGCGACCTGCGCAGAGAGGGCGGGGCTTGTTATAAAGAGGTGGGGCTTGTAGCGAAGGGGGCGGGGCGATTCACAAGCCCTTCGCCAGCAGCCCGGCCCTTGACCCTTCTCCCTCCTCCTCCTCTACCTCCTACTCCTCCCAACGCCTCCCTCACCGAGGTTGATGACTTTCAGCGCTGTGAAGAACTGGTCCTGCCGGTCCAGGTCCTGCCAGGGCGCCTTGGAACAGTGGTACTTGATGAAGGGGAAGCAGCCGGTGCGCAGGACGTGGTAGTTGGCCCCCTGCACCTCCCAGTTGAAGTGGGAGAGGCCGAACTGGTCGTTGTGCACGGCGCTGTAGGGGACGCAGAATGAGGTCCAGTGAGGCAGGCGCCGCTGCAGCAGGTGCTGAGTGAGCACCTCCGAGGCGCGGGGCTTGGGTTCTGTGGCCGAGGCGGCGCCCCGGGGGCTCAGCAGCAGTACCAGCCGCAGGGCGGCCTCGTGAACCCGCCTCAATAACTCCATGGGCGTTCCTCTCCCGGGAGCCGCCCCTCCCCCGCCTTCAGGGACGAAGCTCAGGATTGCGCGTGCGCGCAGCAAACGAGAGTGCTCCCGCTCCTGCCCCCTGCTCCTCCGTCCATCGCTCGGAAGGGAAGGCTTAGCGCATGCGCACAGGTCCTCAACTCACTAGGCGCTCCGTGCGCGTGAGACTGCACCGCAGTGTCAAGCTAACGCTTGCATATGGAGGCATGCGCACAGTTACGCGTACTCTCCTTGGGTTAAGGGGGAAGAGATGGGAAGTTCGGGAGAATCAGAGGACTCTTGCAACCAAAAGGAAAAAAGCAAAGCCTGTGTGGGAAGACCTCCTCTCACACACCCCACCCCCACCCCACCCCTGACAAAGGGAAGGCGAAAGAGGGAGGGGATTTGCTAAGAGATTGGGAGAGCAGGCCCTCCTCTTCAACCTTTGAATGGCCTCATTCCTGCTCTCACTGCGGTTGTTCACACTTCAGCCATCACCTCGAAGCCTTTAAGTGGCTACCCACAGCCTGTTAAATAGACAGCAAACTTATAGGCCCTCCAAATCTGGCTTCATCCTACCTTTCCAGCCTTATTTCACGCTAATTGTTCTCGTGCTAGCTCAACCAACAATCAATAACAATTATGTATTTAAGCAACAGTTATGTGTAAGACTAGGGATACTGTAGCAGGTTAGGGATACAAAGACAAAAAGATCTGTCTTTGATCTGTTGGATGACAAGCCATGTAGGAATTTATTAGAAAATAAGGACACCATGGCTACTATTTCGACCTCTGTCTCTGCCTCTTTATTTGCATAGTTCCCAGTGTCTAGATTATAGACTGTAGAACAGAAGTGAGGAACCTTCGGCCTCGAGGCCACATATGGTCATCTAGGTCCTCAAATGTGGCCCTTTGATTGAATCCAAACTTGACAGAACAAATCCCCTTACTAAAAGTATTTGTTCTGTAAAACTTGGACTCAGTCAAAAGGCAGCACACAAGGACCTAGAAGGGCACATGTAGCCTGGAGGCCTCAGGTTCCCCACTCCTGCTGGAGGATATCATCCCCCATATCCGCCTGTTGCTATCCTTACCCATTCTTCAAGATCCAACCCAAATGGTATTTTGACCCTGTTCCTCCCTCAATCACTGCATCTAAACTCACAACATTTTCTGTGTACCTCTCATGTATTTATCATGTTCCAATATGCATTACTTCTTTGTGTGTGGTTTTTTTATAATCACCCCTAGTAGAATGTAAGCTCCTTGAGGGTAGTAGTTTTTGTTTTTTATTGAGGCAACATGGCACAATGGGAAAAAAAAAAGAAATTATTTTTAGTCTGAGGACCTTTAAATTCTTCCTATGTGGTAGGAGAGTTTATTTAAACTCGGTGGCCCACAGATTTCTTATGTGTAAAATAAGGGGGATTGGGCTAGATGGCCTTTGAGGTCTCATCCCTCTCTAGATCTGTGATCCTATTATTGGTTGATACTTGATCATATGAGATGTTTGTAAAGAGCTCTGCAAACTTTAAAGTTGATTATCATTATGTCTTCCTTAGAAGATAACAGTTCATTGTACCATAGGCACTTAATAAATATAAGGTAAATAAAAATGTGTCCTCAGAGAGACTACTCTGATTAAATCCAAAGAAGATACAAAGCCAGGTAGGTGTATCTTTTATTTGGTGTGCCTTCTTTGATCATAACTGTGTTGGGACTCTCTTCCTACTTCCCCATCTTCAATTTAGCAAGTCTATCCTTATAAGATGAATTCCACCCAGGATCTGATTGATATCAAGTGACAGTTTGTGAGAGATCACAGCAGTTGATCCCTGAAACTTAAAAATCCATTATGGATCTCCTTATTAGGTAAGAAAAACAACAGCCCTGTCTTGTTCTTGTTATATTTTATATAAGTATAAAGAGATACGCTTTATATGAGCCTTTTGAAATAAGATATCTACTTGGTAATGGAGTATTTCCCTAGCTTTGCCCTAAAACTACCTAGTTCAAGCCTCCAAAGGACAGGGGAAAACAGATAGGTTTTTACATTTAGAGATTTCATATTAAGTCTATACATTCACCCTATTTTTGCCGCTAAAATCCTTTTTTACCTTTTATCAATGCAGAAAAAGGAGGCAGAGAAGAAAATGTATAGTATTGCTTATCATTCACTTTTCTTTTCCTTTGGCTCAGTGGTCATCTCCTTTCCAATAGGTGAATAGGATCATAGCTAGAAAGGTATCTTAGAGGCCATCTAGGCAATCCCCTCATTTTATATTTGAGGGAACTGAGATCCAAAGAAATAAAGAGACTTGCCCAAGTAACACATGGCAGAGGCACGATTTGAAACCAACTACCCCGAGTCCGGGGCTGCTGTACCTTCTACTGTACCAGACTGACTTCTGTCTTCCACAGTTGAAAAAGAACATTAAAAAGAAGTTTAACTTGGAGGGGAAAATATGGCTGAGGGTTTCTTAATTACTACTGCTAATGATGGGCAGCTAGGTGGCACAATGGATAAAGCACCAGGTCTGGAGTCAAGAAGACTTAGTAGCTGTGTGAACCTGGGCAAGTCATTTACCCCTGTTTGCCTCAGTTTCCTCATCTGTAAAATGAACCAGAGGAGGAAATGGCAAACTACTTCAATATCTTTGCCAAGAAAACCCCAAAATGAGATCATGAAGAGTCAGACACAATTGAAATGACTGAACAACAACAACAAATTGCTAATAATTTACATTCATACAGTATTTTACAATTTACAATCTCTTTTTATATATACAAAAAGAGGCAAAAGACAGTTCCTGACAGCAGTGAGCTTACAGATTGTTCTAGCTTTGTCTACCTGACATCAATGGGCTTACAAATTGTTTTGGTTTTGTTTATGTCATGCTACATCAGATCATCTAAGTCTTTGTAAGTTTCTCTAAAACTATCCTCTTTATTGTTTCTTACAGCACAATAGTATTCTATTACATTCATATTCCATACTTTGTTCAGCCATTCCCCAGTTCTTTGTGACCACAGAAAAAGCTGCTATAAATATCTATGTACATACAGGATCCTCTACTCCTTCTTTGATTTCTGTGATAGTATAGGCCTAGTAGTGAGTCAAAAGGTAAGCATAGTTTAATGACATTTGAGTCATAGTTCCATATTGTTTTCCAGAATGAGTAGACCAACTTGCAGCTTTACTAACAGTACCATCAGTGTGCCTGTTTCCCCACTGCTCCTCCAACGGGTCGTTTTCCCATATTGTAAATTTTGCCAGTCTGACTGGTGTGGGGTGGAACCTCAAAATTGTTTTAAATGCATTTATCCAATTCTTAGTGATTAATATTTGTATGACTATTGACAGCTTGGATATCTTCTTAGAAAACTGCCTGTTTATGTCTTCTGACTATTTATTAGTCGGGGAATTGCTCCTAATTCTTATCAATTTGAAGCAGTTCCTAATGCATCTTGGAAATGAGATTGTCAGAGAAACTTGCTGCAAATATTTTTCTCAGTTATCTGTTTCTTAATTTTAACTGCGTTCATTTTATTTGTACAGAAGGTTTATAATTTCATGTAATGAAGTGATCCATTTTATCTTCAGTGATCTTCTCCTTTGGTTGGTCATGAGTTCTTCTCCTATCCATAGATGTGAAAGGAATTTCTTCCCTTCTCCTTTAATTTGTTTATGATGTCATATTATATGTTTAAGTCAAGTACCCATTTGGAGTTTATCTTGGTACATGGTGTGAGATGTTGATCTTTACCTAGTTTTTGCCAAAAAACTACATTCACCCTATTTATAATTTCCCAAATAGTTTTTTGCTGAATATGTGGTCTTATTCCAATAGGAAGGATCTTTGGGTTATCAAACACCAGGCTAGGTTTCATTTGCTTCTGTATATTGTGTACCTAATATATTCTACTTTATATTCTTAACCTTTGTATTTCTTAACCAGTACCAAATCTCTTTGATGATTACTATTTTGTAATATAGCTTGATACCACTAGGCTTTCTTCTTTCCCACTTTTTTCATTATTTTCCTTGAGATTCTCTACTCCCTCCCCCCCCCAGATGAATTTCATTATTATTTTTTCCAGCTCTATAAAGTAGAGCTTTGGGAGTTTGATTGGTATGGCACTGAATAAGTAAATTGATTTAGATAGTGTTGTAATGTTTATTATATTGGTCCAGCCTACTCATAAGCAAGTAATATTTATCCAGTTACTTATGTTTGTCTTTATTTCTGTTAAGAGTATTTCACAAATATAGTCATATTGTTGCTGACTGTATGTTGGCAAGTAGACTGCCAAGTATTTTTTATATATTTGTGGAGGTATCTAGGTGGCAAAGTGCATAAAGTGCTGGACTTGGAGTCAGAAAGAACTGAATTCAAATTCTGACTCAGACATTTAGTAGCTGTGTGACTCTGGGAAAGTCACTTAACCTCTTTCAGTCTCAGTTTCCACATCTGTCAAATGGGGATGATAACAGCACCGGAGATGTTGTGAGGATCGGAAAGAGATAACACATGTAAATTGCTTTACAAACCTTAAAATGCTATATAACTATATACATACTATAAATACTATATATATAAATACTAGCTATTACCCATTTTGTAATTATTTTAAATCGAATTTCTCTTTCTGTATCTTCCTGCTGGGTTTTGTTGCCAATATACAGAAATGCTGATGATGTGTGCATATTTATGTTCTATAACTTTGATGAAATTATTTCAATTAATTTTTTATTTAACTTGCTGGTTCTCAAAAAATCATTTGCAAAAAATGATAATTTTGTTTCTTCTTTGCCTATACTATTCTCAATTTCTTTTTCTTGTTTGTTGTTATAACTTGGCTTTCCAGCACTGTATCAAAATAATATTGGTAATAATGGATATCTGTGCTTTTCCCTTGGTCTTATTGGAAAGGTCTCTAGATTATCCCCATTACATGTATTACTGGCTCTTGGTTTTAGAGAGACCCTACTTATCATATTAAGGAAAAGTCTGTATATTCCTTTATTTTCTAGTATTTTTAACAGGAATGAATTTTGTATTTTGTCAAAAGCTTTTTTCTGACTCTATTGATATAATCATATAATTTTTGTTTTTATTAATATGATCTATTATGTTGATAGTTTTCCTAATATTGAATCAGCAGTCCTTCATTCCTTGTATAAATTCAACCTAGTCATAGCATGTAATCTTTGTGATATGTTGCTGTAGTCATTCTCTTATGTTTTGTTTAAAGATTTTACATCAATGTTTGATAAGGATATTGACTGTAGTTTTATTTCTCTGTTTTGATTCTCCCTGGTTAAGGTATCAGAACATAATTTATATTGTAGAAAGAATTTGGTAGGACCCTTTTTTTTCTTTTAAAAAAAACTATAATATTGGTATTAATTATTCTTTGAATATTTAATAGAATTCACTTATAGATCTAATTCATCCTGGGTTTTTCATTTATGGCTTGCACAATTTCTTTTTCTAAGATTAGGTTATTTTAATTCTCTATTTGTTGTTCTGGCAATATGGGCATTTAAATTTTTTTTTAGCTACTCATTTTTTTTAGGTTGTTAGTTTTATTGGCATGAAATTGGGCAAAACAGTTTTAGAAAATAATTTCTTTTATTTTTTCTCAATTTGTTTTGAATTCTCCTTTTTCATTATTGATATTGGTCATCTTCCTTTCCTCATTTTAAAAATCAAATTAGCTAATGGTTATCTTTTTTATTGTTAAAAAAAAAGTAGCTCCTAGTTTTATTTATTAATTGAGCTAGGAATTTTTTTTGCTTTCAATTTTGTTAATCTCTTTTTTGATTTTAAAATTTCTACTTTGTTGACTAATTGGGGTTTTAAACTTGCTATTTTTCTAGGTTTTTTTTTAGAGGTATGCCCAGTTTTTTAACTTATCCTTTCTTTTATTGATTAAAGTGTTTAGAGCTATAAATTTTCCTCTGGTACTGCTTTGCTTGCATCCCACACATTTTGGTATATTGTTTTCATTGTTGTCATTATCTTTAATGAAATTATTATTTCTGTGATTTGCTGTTTGACCCACCAGTTCTTTAGGATTAAATTATTTACTCTCTCGTTAATTTTTTTATCCTTTCTTCAATGACCCTTTATTAAATCTAATTTTTATTTCATCATGTGACCACAATGTAAAGGAAATATTTACTATCACTGTTTTTTTGCATTTGTTTGTAAGGTTTTTATGCCCTAATTCATGGTTGATTTTTGTAAAAGCGTCATGCATAGCTGAGAAATATGTAGACCTATTTATTTTCCCATCCAATAATAACCAGAAGTCTATCATATCTAACTTTTCTAAAATTCTACTTCAGTCCTTGACTTCTTTCTTGCATATTTCTTGGTTACATTTGTCTAGGCTTGAGAGGGGTACAGCAATCTCTCTCATTGTTTTATTTGTTATTTTTTCATTTTTTTGGTGAGGCAATTGGGGTTAAGAGACTTGCCCAGAGTCACACAGCTAATAAATGTTACGTGTCTGAGGTCGAATTTGACCTCAGGTCCTCCTGACTTCAAGGCTAATGCTCTATCTACTGCGCCACCTAACTGCCCCTCATTATTTTATTTTTACTGTTTCTCCTTGTAAGCCATTTAGATTTTCCTTTCAATATTTAGGTACTGTGCCACTTGGTGAATATGTTATAGACTGATATTAATTCATTTTCTATGGTACATTTCAGCATAATGTAGTTTCCTTGTTTATCTGTTTAATCAAATCTATTTTTTTCTGCTGTCTTATTTAAGATTATGATAGCTTCTCCTACCTTTTTAACTTCAGCTTAAGTACAATAGATTTTGCTCTAGTCCTTTAACTATTATTCTTTAATAGTGTTTCTTTGTAAGCAATATAGTGTTTCTGCTTTTTAAATCAATTTGCTATCTTTTTCTATTTTATGAGTGATTTCATCCCCTCCACACTCACAGTTATGATTATTACTTGTGTATTTTCCTTTATTATTTTCTCTTACACTTTTTCCTCTCTTTGCTTCCAGTCCTCACTTTACAAAGAAGAAGGTGGTGAATGAGGAGTGTCCTTATCACCAGCCCTCTATACTTGATGTGATTTGCTTCTGCTTCCAGGCCAGCCCCTCTTGTCTTTCACTTGACCCCAGGGAATGGGTTCTTACCTTTTCTTTCTTTCCTTTAAACCCCTCTTCCTTTTCCATTCTCTGAGGTTAGTTTGTTTTGTTTATGGCTAATACTTCCTTAGATCTACCCTTCCTCTTATTCCCCTCTCTTCCTTTTCCTCATTCCTTCCTGTTTCCTGTTGAATGAATGTATTTCTGTATCAAACTTTGTGAATGTGTAGTCTACCCTCCTTTGACCAGTTCAGATGAAAGTGAGGTTCAGGTGTCACCTACTCTTTCCCCTCCTCTCACTCCCCAGCATAGTACTGAATGTTTGATAATGACAGTAATGATGGTTGTAGAGATCATGACATTTCAGCCAAACCAGCCTACTAGCTCTTCCCTGTATGTTATCTTTTATCCCTCCATACTTTTATACAATCTGCGCCCCCCAAGCCTGGAATGTCCTCTGTCTTCGCCTCTGCTTCTTAGAATTTTCAAGGCTCAGCTCAACTGTCATGTCCTACATGAGACCTTTCCTGATTTTCCTCGGTTGTTATTGCTCTCTCCTCCCTATTCCTTTGTTTTTTATTGGTATTTACGTGTTGTTCCCCACACAGAATATAAGTTTCTTGAGAGCAAGTACTGATCCCAGTCACCTAGCATAATCCATCAAAGCAATGTTGTACATTATGAATGGATGAATGGAATAAGGGCGAGAATAAAAATGATGACCAGTTATTACACATCTACTTTAAGGAGTGATTTTGGGAATGATCTACTCAAAGAGGCACCAGCTTTGGCAGAAATCTAGAATTATAGTTTGTCTTCCTCAAGGAGCCCCTAAGTCAAAACAAGTAACTACACATTATAGAATATGCTGAGGTCGATGAGGCCTGAAGCAAAGATACAGTGGAGCCAGCAAGTGGCTTTTCTAGTACACTCTTATAAAACCACCAAGAAGGACCCCACTGGCTCTCCTCTGTACCAACTAATATTTGGGTGAGAGCTATGTTTGCCTATTGATCAGAGCTTTGGAACCTTAGAAGATGGAGAGAATATGTAGAGTCACTGCCAGTACATCTCTGTTATGAGATCTGTTGAAAGAGGCCTATGACCTAGTTATGAGGAACAAACAATATTATGATGCCCAGGTTCATTGTCAGCAAATCTAGTAAGGGTTAGAATTCTGCTATGAAATCTCAGTCTACAGGGAAAACACAAGAGAATGTGGAGAGACATCTTGTACCAAATTAGGCAATCTGCCTGTCTGCAAAAAAAAGCCCTAGAGAAAGGATGGAGCCTTGCAAAAATGGTACATCACTGTCACCTACTGCAAATAGGGAAAGACTCATCCAACAAATGGACATTTGTCTCCAGGTGATGGTGATATGTTCAGGATCTGGGTCAGGATCCAGATGAAGGTGAAATTGCATGTTGGTACTTTCTTGGGGGTAAGGGAAACTACCAGCACTGCCCCGGTCTTAGAGAAATCTCTGCCCAAACATGGTAGAGTGCTGAATTCAAAGGCCATTTATTTTCCACCAAGTATTACAGATGGGAAAGGAAGCTACCTACATAACCTCACTTATTAGGGGATAGTGACATATGTTGGGCTGGGTCTTTCATGAGTTCAAGGTTGAAACTGAAGACCAGTGACTATGAGGATAACTGAGGGTATGGAAGTATCAGTGGGATACCATAAAAATGCCTAAACTATCCAACCAGTGATCAGACCAACATGTGATGCCTTAGGGGTAATATAAAAGAAGGTTGTACATGTATCCCAATGATATCCATTGAGTGGAATGAAATAAAAGAATTTATTAAGCACTTATTTTGTAGTAAGCCCTGTGCTGGATATACAAATAGAAAAATGAGACTGTCTCCGCTTTCACACTCTAATTAGGGGAGACAACATATAAAGGAGGGTTCCACTTTGCGGCAAATTGCAAGGCTAGGTGGCACTTAAAGTCTGGTAGGCAAAGTTATAGATAGTATATAAAGCCCTGTGGACCTTGGAGAATAATGGCAGAGCAGATAACTATTGGAAATGGGCTAGTGGGCCTAAGGTTCTGAGTAGAGTAGGGCTCTAGATTACCTCCAGAAGAGAGAAGAATCAAAAAGATATTCTGAGATGGACCCTTCCAGATAAGAGTGAGCATCCAGCACCTGATGGGAAGTAGGCAGTGTGATTTCAGAATGGTAGATGAAGTATTCCCTGAGGCCTGTTCCTGCCATTCCAAGGGGAGCTCTGGGGGGCAGGGGGGAGGGGAAGATCCTGGGCTTTCCACTGGTGGCTGCTGAAGCCGAACCATTGGGCCGCCCCTTGGCCTACTGGTACAGTGAAGGGAAAGGCCTCTTTGACAGAATTAATATCATGTATACTTTATAGATGACCTTAACATGAGGTCAGTGAATGAAAAATATTTGTTAATCACCTCCTATGTGTCAGGCACTATTAGGCACAGGAGATATCATAATAGCTAACATTTATAGAGTGCTTTAAGTTTGACAAAGTGCTCTGGGGTATCTGAATAGATGGAGTACTCAGCCTAAAATCAGGAAGACCTGAGGTCAAATCCAGCCTCATACACTTACTGGATATGTGACTCTGGACAAGTTACTCAACCTCTGCCTTTGTTTTCTCAAGTGTAAAATGGGAGTAGTAACGGCACCTACCCCCTAGAGTTGAAGTGAAAATCAAGTGAAATATTATAAGGCATCTGGTATGTAATGGGCACTAGAGCCTGTTCCTTTCCCTGCCTTACATATAACATATTTGATCTTTTCAGGAACCCTCTGGGGTAGGTGCTGTTATTTTCTCCATTTTACACATATAACAACTGAGGCTGAGAAAGGTTTAGTGACTTGCCCAAGGTCAAATATGGGACAGTTCCTAGGTCAAGGAGCTGACATTCTAATATGAAGAGATAACACATCTAGTGGATTGGTGCTTCTTCCCTGAGGAAAAGAAGTTCTGTCTATGAAGTCACAGGAATGATGATGAATTGAGCCATAGGGCACTCAATTGTCATACACTTTCCAGAAGCAATGGTAATATTGATTTGATTACTGTTCCCAGGATAAGAGGTCAAAAGTGGGATTAACCCATAGCAGAGAGAATGGCAAGACATCTGTGGTGGATGAATATAAAACATTGATGATAACTAGATACGTAGTCAGTTAAGTGAATTTATACTTAATTAGTAACTAATCAAGCTCAACCCCAGAGAAGAATTACGAAGCTGAGTGGGTTAACTCATCCAGGGAGGGTAACATGGTTTCTGGTCCAAAGGATGGTACTATTTCAGGTGAGTAGTAGGGGACAGTGGCTGGGCAACAATATGTCCTCAGATATTCAGGATAGATGAACAGTTTATTATATATCGCTATTGAAACCAGTCTATTGCATGCAACCTTAACATGAATGTTAGGATCTATGTACCTGCACGTGACTTATATATTTGGAATAAATCCCCATGACTATGCTATTTTCAAATTAATGGATATTTATGGTAGATGATTTGGGATATTCCTATGCACCTGTTGTGATTTGCAGAGACTCCAATTTATTTTTCACTTGGGGGAGATGTAATAGAACCAGGGGTTACCTTGTCCTTGATGGGAACTTTCTAATGTAGCTTCAAGTGTGCATAGTGATGAGAAAAGGGATCTTCTGTTTACTGGAGAAAGCTCCAGGAAGTCAGATTCCTGTGGGTCCTTCTGCTTGGGTACAAGGTTTGCTTCATGAGATATAAACTTAGAAAAGGAAAAATAAAGAGTGGGCATCACATGGAAAAGTAAAAAATCAGGGCTGCCCAAAGGGTCCATAGGAGTGAGCAGAGGCAAGTTGTAAGCTATGGTCAAAATAGCAAGACGGCAGGGGGAGCACATTGAGTATAACTGTCATGGATTCCCTGAACTTGGCAAGAATCCTGAAGGCACCAGACCTGAGCAGGGAAGTTTTGATAGATCCCAGCTGACCCAAGAGAATTATGGAGAACTTCATGGGGCAGAGGGCATTGAGTACTAAGCTTTTACTCTTGGGCCATGAGTTCTAAAGCAACTGAATTCCCCATTTTGCCATGGAATTAGTGGGCGTTAAGATAGGGTTAGATCTTAGTTATCCTGTGGAGCCTATGAAAGGTTTGCACTCATTTGTGGATGGAGGAAAACAATGACTCTACTTCTTGATCCTTTCAAAGTTTTATGTGCTAATTAAATGCTTTTGCTATTGCATATATGGTTGACATGGTCTGTAAATAAAGAGTATTGCATTGGTGGGAACTCAAGCTGTGATGAGCAGAATTATATCCCAAACCACACATGCTGAATCTGTTAAAAGTAGCAAGAGACTTCAGACCCAGAGATATAAGAATTTTTAGGGGTGCAGTAGTTATAAGTTACCCAAGAAATACGTTTGCATAAAAGTATGTGTAAATAAATTTTTTGCTTAAGAAATCATGTTGTCCTGTTGAATTTCCAAGTTCCCTTAGCTTCATTGTTGATCTTCAGTGCCAATACTTTAGCTCTAAGTCTCTCTGCCCCTTCTCCAGCCACTTTGTCAGGTAGTTAATGATCGATAAACAAACATTTAAGTGCCCTAAAGGAGCTCTCCATTTAGAGGGACCTTGAATCATTTTATAATGGAAATAGTCACCTTCAAATGGTTGTTTTGTAAGATCAAGTTTTCTGAAAACGTGTGTGTGTGTGTGTGTGTGTGTGTGTGTGTGTGTAGGGGAAGTATACCTATAGTTTCAGTAGATGCAGATTTGTCATTTATTGTACAATAAGAATTAACTTTTTCCTCTATACCCCTTCATCCTAAGAGGGGTTGTCTGTAAGACAGAATGCGGAATAGAGAAGTTTGAAACCTTTGCACTGTGAAATTAATTGTGTGTTCAGCACAGAGATGCATCTTTCACAAGGTTAGGTTTTAAAGTCAAATGTTTAAGGTAAAAATCTAGTCAGAATTTCCCTAAAAAATTCTTTAAAATCCCTGGTTCAGAAGATGGAAAGTTTGACCAACTCACAGATGCCACAGTTACACCCTGTATCCCGGGCCATTGGCAGTCATCCTAACTTTTGTCATGCCAGAAGACTCTGGAAGACTACATGACTCTGCCTCACTTAAATCCAATTCATGAATGTTCAAGACACCCCATGATGTCACTAGTCCTCTTCAAAAACAAAAGACAAACAACAACAAAAGCTAAAAAGATCTTGGCTCGATGTCTGTTAAGCATCTTGAACTCAGTATTTCCAAAACAGAACTCACAGCCTTTCTCATCAAATCCACTGCTCTTCTGAACTTCCATATTATTATTGAGGGTGCCATCATATTTCTAGTCACACAGTATTTCAATCTTGGAGTCATTTTTGACTTCTGATTCTCACCCACCTCATATTTTGAAACAGTTTCCAAGTTTTGTTGGTTCTGAGTTCTCTATATACACATGGACCCCATCCTAGTTCAGGTCTTTATCACCTCTCAATTGGATTTACAATTGCCACCTAATTGGTTTCCCTGCCTCAAGTCCCTCCCCTCTATTTTTCATCTTCCATACAGCTGCCACTGGGATATTCCTAAAATACAGGTCAGACTCTGTCATCCCCTTGCTCAGTAAACTCTAGTAGCTCAAATACAATACTCTTCTTGCAAGCTGTTTAAAGCTCTCACAGCTTGACCTTTCCTGATCCATTCCTTCCCCTGGCCATTAGTACCTCTCACACAAATTACTTTGCGTTTTGGTGGTATGTAATTGGTAAATGTATATCCTGTATTCCCCAAAAGAATATAACCTTTTTGAGAGTAGGCTTCCATTTTTGTCTTTGTACCCCTTCTTCCTAGCACTGTATCTGGCACATACTAGGTAGAATATAATAAATGCTTGTTGATTGATTGCAAAGCCTTTTCTTGTAACCTGTTGCTATTAATAGGCACACATTTAGTCTTCTAGCCATAAGTTTAATGCCTTTTAGTGTTGACTATTTGTAATTAGCTCGAACTACCATTACTTTCTTATTCTGATGGAACCTAACTTAAAGGGGAAATTAACTGTTCCTACCACCCGAAAGGCCAAATTGAGGAAACTGAAGAGCTGAGAAAGCTTGAACTGTGGGAAAGATTTTCTTTACAAGGCTGATGTTCAAAACAAACTATAGCTGCCTCCCTACCCCTCACCTCTTTTATGAACCAGCAACAAGGAAGGAAGTGGCAGGTTGATTCCTTCCTTAAGAGGAGGATCTGGTTTTCCAATGCTCATGTTAGGCAGCCCCTCCCCAACTTCCCATCCCTCCAATCACAAAGGTTCTAGCCAATGTTACAATAACAGGGAACACTCACAGTCTCTTTGTCACCAGGCAAATTACAGACTCTTCTAGGGGTGTGGCCAGGGCTCTGAGCTCCACCAGATATCTGGGCTGATAGTTAAGAAAAGAAAGGCTGATGGACCTAGAACATAGAAAACCCAAGGAACTTTCATTGATGGGTGAATTCCAGGGTGCAAAGTCCAGAGATCTGCTCTTTCTGCTTAGCAAAAGGGAAGGAGGGAAAAAGGAGGGAATTGCCACAGTGCTGATAGGTCATTGACCAGGGAAGATCTCACTCCCACTAATAAGATAGTTGAATTTTCTTAAGTTAAATATCAGTATGTGTGACTGTTCTATAATTGCTTTAAATTCATGCATTATACTTGTTTCTTCCTCAAATTGAAAATATTCACTTAGGTAAAAAATTAGATACTGCATGGCTGGGACTTTTTGTGTCCTTAGATGACCAGAAAGCTAAGTCAGGGAAGCCATAGCCAATCAATGGTAAAAACTAGTTCATAATTTAAATTAGAGCCAATGCTATACACGATGCTGATAGAAATACGGCTGTCATCCACAGCTTAATTTTAGCAGTAAGACATTCCCATAAAGCAATATGAAGACAAGAAATGCCATGATAGGAAAGGCACATTGTCCCTCCATTCTGGTATTCTGTCTTTGACGGCAGTTCCAAAGTAATAGGGAATGGTTATTTTT
This sequence comes from Vombatus ursinus, assembly GCF_900497805.2. NCBI lineage: Eukaryota > Metazoa > Chordata > Mammalia > Diprotodontia > Vombatidae > Vombatus > Vombatus ursinus. The sequence continues at coordinate 57,863,365 of NW_020948983.1, read as the reverse complement.
CATGACATCAACCTCAAAAGAACAATGAGATCTGTTCTCAGTCATCTCTGGTACCAGTTGAGGCAACCTGGGCTTAGAGTCAAGAAGCAGGTTTGCATTCCACTCTGCCACTTATTAGCTGTATGGGTTTGGACGAGCCAATCTCCCTCTCTGCTCCTTAGTCTTCTCATTAGTAAAATGAAGACATCGGGACTTAATGACCTTTGACAGCAGCTTCTTTCATTCTACCCACATGAAGAGGCTTTATCTAAAAGAAGAAAAGATGTCCCTGGAACTTGATTGACCTACAAGATTGGCCACAGCTTCCCTGATGCAGTTTTCTTCTCCATTGTCCTCATCCCCAGCCAATATGGGGTAGGCTTAGGACAAAGTTGTCCCTGGGACTTGATTGGCTATGGCTTCCCTGACTCAACTTTCTGGTCATCTAAGAACAGTATCTAGACCCTATAGACTTGATGGATTTTTGAAGCCCAAATGGGTAATGACAGAGTGTGTTTCTGAGGAGTGCCAAATTCAGAGAGGCAAAATGCCCCCATAACCTTGATGCATGTCCTTGTTGTGTTAGGGCAAAGTAAACGTCCACTTGTTAAATATTCACTGACTTTGAGTGGTTCATTTTGTCCTAACATCAAACCTGAACTGAGAGAGTGCTGGTATTAGAGCCTCTACCAACTTCTTTTTTTAAAATTATTTTTATTTATTTTGTTAAATATTTCCCATTTACATGTAAAAAAATTTAACAATCATTTTTTAAGATTGTGAATTCTAAATTCTCTACTTCCTCCCTCCCACCCCTCCCCCCTCCTTCAGAAGGTAAACAATTTGATATTGATTATACAGGTGAAGTCATGCAAAACATATTTCCATATTAGCTATGTTGCAAAAGAAAACATAAACAAAATAAAATAATAAAAATAAAGTTTTAAAAAGTATACTTCAATCTGCATTCAGATCTAACAACTTCTAAGGTCATTTCTAGCTTTGTCATTTTGTGAGCTGAATTTGTAAAATTTTGTTTGAAGCAGTAATTTCTGTACATAAAAACTAAACAATCGCAAACTTCATTTCTCCCCTAATTTTTAAAATGTTCTCCTCAATAAATACACCAATGTCCATCTCAGGCCTAAAATTTGTACAAGTTACAACACCCTGAACCTTAGATTTTAATGGAAATAGCAGCTGATAAACAAATTGGCTGGGTATGAATAATGCTGCTGCTATGACAATATTCACATTATTCCTATCCAGCATCTCAGTGAACCACAGCTTGTGGTTCAGCTCTTTCTTTTTATCCCTTATTGCTATTTCTAATAAAACAAGATATTAAAGCTAACTATATGCTCTATTAATTATATGAAGGTGAACTTGAGTCATATTTGTTACTGAAGATGATTAATAATTACCAGTCCTGCACACATTTCTAGTGCATTACAGTAAATAAACAGGGTACATTGTTGGGTAGTAATTGATTAATTAGCACATTCATCCTACACAGCTCAATGGTCTAAGGATGCTGAGTTTGAGATATTGCTCATAATTATTACAAGAAACAAATCTGTTCCATTTCTCAGTTTATTCTTCTGTTCAGTTCTTTTTTTCTCACTAAATCGAATGTTTAATGGTTCAAAGCCTCATAGGTTTTATTCAGATAAATCAAATCATGAAAAATTGCTAGTCAATCTCAGAATTTTGTTTTTGTGTGAATTAGAGTGAAAACTTTTGCATGGTTAATTTTAACATTAGATCTGCTGCAAATACTGTAACTATAGGGCACCTCCCTACTATGACTGAGATGTTCATGGAGCACCTATGCACCACAGGGACACTGGGATCTCATTTGCTTCTCATCTACATCAAAGAAGCTCAGGATTGCAAGTGTCATCAGGTTGGCACTTATCAGCACCAAACAGATATACTGTGTCATCTTCAGAGAAGTATAACAGCATGTTATCAGTCACCATTTTTGCTATGCTATAATTTAGTTTCTTTTAGTTTGTTGGAGGCAGTATGGTATGTTGGGAAGAATGAGACTTGTTCATTCTCCAATTGTCAAATGGTCAAAGGATACGAACAGACAGTTTTTGGTTGAAGAAATCAAAGCTTTCTGTAGTCATATGAAAAAATGCTCTAAATCACTATTGATTAGAGAAATGCAAATTAAAACAACTCTGAAATACTACCACACACCTATCATATTGACTAATATGACAGAAAAGGAAAATGATAAATGTTGGAAAGGATGTGGAAAAATTGGGACACTGAGGCACTGTATGTGGAGTTATGAACTGATCCAACCATACCAGAGAACAATTTGGAACTATGCCCAAAGGGCAATCAAACTGCACATATGTATAGCAATACCTTTGATCCAGCAATATTACTACTAGGTCTGCATCCCAAAGGGATCATAAAAAAGAGAAAAGGACCTACATGTACAAAAATATTTATAGCACCTCTTTTTGTGGTGGCAAAGAATTGGAAATTGAGGGGATGCCCATCCACTGGGGAATGGCTGAACAAGTTGTGGTTTATGAATGTAATGGAATACTATTATGCTATAGGAAATGATGAACAGGCTGACTTCAGAGAAACCTGGAAAGACTTACATGAAGTGATGCAAACTGAAGTGAGCAGAACCAGGAGAACATTGCACACGGTAACAACAACATTATTCAATGATCCAATATGATTGACTTAGCTATTCTCAGCAATACAACGAGCCAAGACAATTCCAAAAGACTCATGATGAAAAATGCTATTCACATCCAGTGAAAGAACTGATGGAGTCTGAATGCAGATCAAAGCATACTGTTTTCACTTTTTTTCGTGTTTTTTTTCCCCCTTTTGATCATTTTTCTTATACAACATGACTAATATGGAAATATGTTTTATAGGATTGCACATATATAACCTATATCAAATTGCTTACCATCTTAGGGAGGGGGAAAATTTGGAACTCAAAATTTTATTTAAACATGAATGTTAAAAATTGCCTTTACATGTAATTGGAAAAAATAAAATACTATGGAAAAGAAAAATAAAAGAATGAGACTTGGAGCAGGAGGTCAGGAGTCTTGCCCCAGCGCTGCAACCCATAAACAATTTTGACTTTTGGCAACTGATAATGTCTTGGGGCCTCAGTTTCCTTTTCTATAAAATGGGGGGGGTTGACTAGTTTATCTTGACAGGATCATGGATCACATATTGAGAGCTGGAAGGGTATTTATTGGCTACTTAGTCTAACCATCTAATTTTGCAAGTGAGAAAACTGAGTCTTAGAGGGTCAGTCAATCAGTCAATAAACATTTATTAAATGCCTACTATGTGCCAGGCATTGTACTACTTAAGTACCAGGGGTACAAAGGAAGGTAAAAGACAGTTCCTGCTCTCAAGGAGCTCACAATCTAATGGGGGAGACAACATGGAAACAACTATATGCAAACAAGTTCTGTAGAGGACAAACAGGGAATAATTAATAGAAAGAGGGAACTAGTATTAAGAAGGGTTGGGAAAGGGTTCCTGTAGAAGGTGGAATTTTATCTGAGATATTTGAGAGATATTACAAAGATAAAATTGAGTAGGCATGTTAAAAAAAAAAAAGGTTTGGAAGAATTTCTGTGATGAGTGGAATAGTGAGTTGATTAGGGAGATATAAAAAGATTACCTAGTAGCAGTGAGGGCCCAGATGAGATAATGTAGCATAAATTTGTAGCGAATCCAGTTAGCATAGCTTCATGATTTTATCTAGTTTCCTTCAGCAGTTTATGTGTAGAAGTGAAGGCAGCAATTGGTGGAAATGATCCAAGCTAAGGCTTGACAGGGCAAGATAGGTGATAGGACGAGGGAGCAAGGAACTCAAGAGGAGAGGACAGTGTGAAGTTGAACTGGATCACCAAGGGGTTAAGATGAAGAAAAAAGGCAGATGTTGATAGTATAAGGGTGATAGCTTGCAAAAGAACTGACAGGTTTAGGATTGGAGTTTACATGTGGATGAAGAACAAGGTTTGGGGTTGCAAGGCAGATGGAGAAATATAATGGCAATAGATTGTAATCAGATAAGGAAATTTAGGAGTTCATGGAGCATTTGTGGGTGATGGCAAGATAAGGATATTACTATCTTTGTGTGTGGCTAAGGTAGAAGAGTAGGTAATACTAAATGAGTAAGTTGAGGGACTATGAGCTTAGGGTATTTAAAAGAGTTTCAATATAAATACCAAAGCCCTTTAGTAGGAAGGCAGGAATTTGGAAGAAGAGGACTGTGAGTCAGGCTCTGAACTCATTGAAGAAAGAAGGGAAGTGTCCTGGAGACTGCTAGACAACAGCTACTAACATTGATTGGATGGTCAATGTGGATTGAGTGAACTTCAGAGACAGAGAATTCACTGAGTAATGAGGGTAGAAGGAGAACCTGAAAAGTCTTTAGTGGTCCAATGGAAATTTGGAAAGAGGCCTTCTATTCACTGATGGAGGGATCTTGGCTTTGTGCATTTTAACATTTCTATTAATGACTTGGAGAAAGGGATGGGTGTCATGCTTATCAAATTCTGAGATGTAATAAAGCTCAGAGGAATAGCTAACATTCTGAATGACAAAGTCAGCTTACAAAGATCTTGACAGGCAACAGGTTGATCTGATAAGATGAAATTAATACGAATAATTGTAAGATCTTGCACTTGAGTTTAAAACAATGAACTTCACTAGTACAAGATTGGGGAGGCCTGGTTAGACAGTAGTTCATCTGAAAAAGATCTTAGGGGTGCTGGTGGACTGTATGGAATATCAAAAGATATGACAAGCCAGAAGATTAATAGAGATCTTGGGCTGTGTTGAGAGGCACAGCTTTCAGAAGCAAGGCAATAAGAGTCGTACTGGGCTCTGACCTGGTCACAGCTAGAATATTTTTGTTTCATTCTGGGCGCTACAGTTTCAGAAGGACGTTCAACTTCCAGCCCTTGACTAGAACCAGGACCTTGTAGAGACATCTTTCTATCTTCCCTGCTTTCACCTGTCACTTAATGCCAAGTGCAACAACTGTTCAGACCCTCCTGATACTCCCTTCCTCCTCCACCTGAAGAGTTCCTTAGGTAAGAAGCTGGTTCTGGGTCAGAGTTGCCCTGGTTGTTGATTGGAGTGTAAATCTACTATACTTCAATTCTCTATAACCAGACAGGCCCTGGATTTGAGCCTCATCCCACTGAGCCACCCAGTCTCAAGTTCATGGCCAGAGTCTAATAGGTATAGGAATAATAATCAAATATTGCCGTTGCTGCTGGGAGAGTCATGACAATCTACTACATTTGGGCTCCACTCAGAATCCCTGTGACTCAGATATAACCTGTCACAATGGAAGCTCTAACTCCCTGCTCCTTTATACCATCCATCTGCCCTATCCCTCTTATGTTTCCATTTTTCATATTACATATAAGAAACATTTTGGTCAATATACACTAACATTTTTATTTTATGGGAGAATTCATTTTGTTCACATACTGTTAAAATGATCACACTTACATTTGCCATTTTGTCACTGTCCTTGTTATTTTCTGGCCATGCCAGTGCCCTGTTCAAGGAACATTGGTGGCTCCCTATTGCCTCTAGGAGAAAAAATACAAATTTATCTGGCATTAGAAACCCTTTAAATCTAGCTCCAGATTATATTTCCAGACTGTTCCTACATTACATGCCCTCACATATATCATTTGGCCAAACTGGTCTGTATGTTGTTTTTGTATATGATATTTCATTTTTTATCTTTGTGCGTTTGCACAAGCTGCCAGCATCCATGAAACACTCTCCTTCCTCTCTGTCTCTTGTATTCTTTGAAGAGGCTTTTCCTGATACCCACAGTTGAAAACATCCTCCTCGTTCCCACTCATTTTGTATTTATTTGTATGTGTGCTATATTTACTTATTTGTGAACATGTATTTCCACATACACACCCCCACCCCAGTTGTTTAAAAAAAAAGGAGGACATTACAAAAATACAAGTAAAAGAGAATGAAAAAAATGGTGGGGATGCACTTATACCACTCCATTCTCCAAGCCCCTCCCCACCCCATGCACACATACAAACTTTTTCTCCTTTTGGCGAAAACTTTTTAAATGGCTGGTTAAACTTGCTGCAACAGTTTTGAAGAACTATAAATCATCTAATTTGTGTCTTTATGTAAAATCTCTGAAAGAACTTGGTGTAATAGAGGAATGGCTTGGGAGACAGGAAGATCTGGGTTCAAGTTCTGCCAAACAAATATGTAACAATGTGTATCATTGTATAACAATGGACAAGTTACATAACCTCTCAGCAGCTAGGGTACTTCTAAGACTGCATTTCATTAACAATTTATAGAGGGTTTGTTAGAGTTCCAACCCCACAAGGTCCTTACACTGATGGGAGAGCACCCCTCTGTACTCCTCAGAATCCTTAAAATCCTTGTGATATGGTTACAGGTGGTAAAGAGAAACAAAAATTCAAAAATGCACAGAAAAAGCATTGTCAAAGGAAACCAAAGAGATTAAGAATGTAGGTCTGGGTAATGTGGTTTTGTTTACACAGGTTCAAAAGAATATGGATTACAAAATAATTAGACATTGTGACTACTACTAAGGGAGGAAATATGTCTAATTCTCTTTATATTATCCAAATTCAGTCAGTATTTTTATTTTGAATTTCTACTGTAATCAGTTGAAGATATTGTTTTTCTGACAGGATTATGTGACCCTAATTTTGTCATGACATGACTTCTTAGTAATGTTGCAATAAGTTTTGTTTTTTAAACCAGAAGCAACAGCTATTTTAATGCAATAATTTCTCAATGTCTTAGCTATTCAGTATGCTTCATATCAGTTTGTTAAACAAAAAAGACTCAGGAAATGTAACATCGCATTTCTGAAAGCTCCTTTTTTCCAGAGTGAAAATGGTAGAAAACAGAATGCTAACATTTGATAGTAAAAAAGAATTACTTGATACACAATTTATGTGGCCATAATTTTTCAATGTTATGTTTTGGGTCTTCTTATAAACATAACAAAAGTTGTTTTTGCCAACAGATTTTTAAACAGCAGGGACATGCTTGTTATTTACTGTTTTGGAATCTTTCCCTCATTTACATAAATACCCCAGAAACCAGCAGTTTAAAACTAATAAAAGCCAGGGCCCTCCATCAAGTGTAATAAAGTTTCACAACCATGAGTTAGACTGTTAACAGTGAAAAATAAACCTATATATGTGGTTATGAAGGGCTTTTTGGGGAAACTGTATAATCACATTTCAAAGTTAGAACTTCCCTTTGAAGCAGTAAGGTAATAATAATACTTAACATTTATGTAAAACATTCCATCTTCTAAACACTCTCCCAACATAAGCTAATTAATCTCTAAGGCTTCCCTAAGGAGCAGGTATTATGATTTGCCATTTTATCAGCTAAAAAATTAAATTAGAAATGTCCAGGACACTAAGAGAAAAGGCCACAGCTTCACTTCGCCAGCAGGACATCTGATGTCCAGACATTCTTGGTTTAGAACATGGGACCCTGAATGGTTAGTGAATTAAAGCCTCAGTCTTCTCTGTGCCCCCTCACCCCTGTATGTCAAGTCTTCCACTGGTTAAACAAAGTAGTGAATTTTTCAGGAGTTATCCAGATAAGCAGTTCTCAAACTTTATTTTTTTTTTTAATCTTAAGACTCCTTTCCATTCTTAAAAATTATTAAGGACCTCCGAAGAGCTCTTACTTATATGGGTTATATATAACAATATTTACCATATTAGAAATAAAAACAGATCAATTTTAAAATATTTATTAATACATTTGCAATAGTAGTAATAAAGCCATGACACATTAGTATAAATAATATTTTTATGAAAAATAACTATATTTTCCAAAAAAAACCAATTTAATGAAGTCATTCTTTTACATACTTTAGCAATTTTTTTAAATGTTTAATAGAAAAAACAGCTGTATTCTTATATCTACTTCTACATTCAATCCATTGCAATATGTTGTTTTGATCGAAATACCTGAAGAAAATCTGAACTCACATAGATATATAATTGGAAAAGGGAGGAGTATTTTAATAGGTAAATAATATCTTAATAGCATTATGAAAATAGTTTTGACCTCAGAGGTCCCCTGAAAGGGTCTTGGGGACATCCAGGGGTTTGTGGGCTACACTATGAGAACAGCTGCTCTAGGTAACTTCCTTAGGTCTCTGACCTGACTGGTGCCCCTCTGGTTGTAGACAATTTGGAGCAAATTAGAATTCTACATGTAGAGAAGAAACAGCCATACAATTTCAATGTGATCCAATTCTGAAATGTGAAAAAAAAATCCACATTGCTTTCTCATTCCCATCTCTCTTCCCCCCCCAATCCCCTCATCATCTTGGCAATTTAATTTGATTATTTCCCAAATAAGATTTACTATGATTAGACATGTTTTCAAGAGTTGAACAAATCTGTTATGCACATTAAAGCCAGAGGAACAGTAAAATAAAACTAATGAACATTTACAGCTTCGGAAATATAATTAATGTATGGTTGAAGAGTTCTGAAAGATAAACATTTCAATGTTAAAATACTTACTACCTTCCCCATAGGGACAGTCTTGAGAATTAATGAGATAACAAATGTAAAGTGCTTTGAGCTCTTTAGAAGGTAGGTGCTGAATGAATACAAATGATTATTAATTATTATAGTTATTGCATGGTTACTAATTCATTCCTTGTGATAAAATACATATCTGTACAGCACTTGTCATAATATAGGCAGGCAGGAAGGTAACAAACACTTTCTACGTGCCAGGCACTGTGCTAAGCCCTGAATCAATGCACACCCAGCTCAAATAAGCATCCCAACTTCTCCTAAGCTGCTGACTTCTCTCTCTTGAAGCCTGTTTCTTCACACACACACACACACACTCCTTCAGTTTCTCAACTCAATTTTTCTAAAACAAGGCTAATCACAACCCATGGTCTCATCTTTTCAGCCTTCCTGCATTTCCATTTTGCTCCATCACAATAAACTTGAGCCAATGCTTTACATCTCCTCAGTAGAGAAGTATCCAGTTGATGCCTCTTTCCTTTTTTTTTTTTTTACCTTTGGTCTATGATGCTTCTCTCCTTTACTTCCCTCAGTTCCCTATGCTATTGATCTTATCTCAACTCCTTGAGCAGGAGGTATGAGTGAAGCCGCTCATTCATACTTCACTTAGCATGTGGTTTAATGATTTGCTTTGTTAATGTAGTTTATTCTAGAACAGTACCCATCCTAATCCTATTTCACATAATCTAGTTTGGACATAGACCGGAATTTTATGTTCTTCTCTATTGCTTTCTTTAAATAGTCAAAATAGAATATGTAACACATGGAAATATATTTCCCATCAAAGCAAGCTGCTAAGTAGACACAATTTCCTCCTAATTCATGGCACCCTACTCCTGAAATAAATGAGACATTTTCCCACACAAGGATAGATCCCAAATTTGATGTACAAGCTCTAAAATACTTCTCTAAAATCTGAAGTCTCCAAAATACTTCCCAGTTTCCCATTTAGAAAACTACAATGAAATGCATCAATTCAGACTTCACTAATTTGGAATGCATAATAATTTGGACATGGTAGTCATAACTTGAATTTTTAAATAACTATGCTTTACCTATTTGTATCTTACTTTGTAATATGCATAATTTGGCAGGCAAATGGTGCTGGTTTTGCATTATCAATTTATTGCTTAGTTCCTTCATCATCTACCACCTCTTCTAGTATTTTAATAGTTATGTATCCCTAAATGCAAGAAGGAGCAGGAATTTTGTCAACATAAGGAACTCCTTCTACTAATTCATTTAAGATTTAGTAGTAGATAAGTCTAGAGAAGTTGCCCACAGTCACAGGCTAGCAAGTGTTAGAGGGAGGTTCTGAAGCCAGGTCTTCCTGAGTACAAGCCCAGTACTTTAGCCATTGCCTCATAACTGCCTCTTTCAATTATGTATTCTAAGTGGAAACTATGCTCTTTCAAAAATCTTCTGTAATTCATAGGTTTCACTCAGTCTGACCTTTCAATTGTTTGAATGACAGAAGTACTTGTACAGGTATCATGGAATATACAAAGGGGAAAAAAAATACCCTTGATTTCAATCAAGTGAAAGGATCTGGATTAAAATCCTGTCTCTTTATTTCACTTCTTTGGTATAGATTCCTCATCTATAAATTGAAGAGAAAGGTTTTAAGGTCTCTTCTAGTTCTAAATCCATGTAGGATCCTGTGATCCATTCTCATTCAGAACAGTTTTAACCTTACTGTTAAATATAAGAGATTATAGATATGAAGGGACCCATGTTCTACAGCAGAGAACTGTGTCTGAAAATAAGACTTTCTGTGTCTGGATCTTGCAGCTTGTAGCCGACCACAGAAGAGAGGCAAAGTGACATCGTTTGAGACAGCAGCAGTGTAGGCCAATGAAGGTAAAGGAGAGTGAGCTAGTTCTCTTTGCCAGCAGCCTGAGGCTCAGAAGTGCTAATCAAAATTCAAATAAAAAAAGGTCCCTAATAGATTTAACAGTTTTTACTGTTAAGAGAGGGTTCTCACCATGTGAACAATTCCGCTGCTGTGCTGAACAAAACCGAGACAGTTTTCTTTTAAAGTCTAGAGCAGATGAGAGACATAAGGAGACAGAGGGTTTCATTTACTCTCAGGACACTACTGTGCCAGTGAACTAATGAGTCTCTGGGACCTTATGTTGCTCTGGCTGGGATTGAGGTTTGACTCTAATGGGCTTGTTGTCCTTCCTATCAGTCAAGTGTCTGGACAATGGACATCTGATATGGATTAAAGGGTATCTGGCAACAGGGAAGGGTCATCCTAGTACCTAACTCGGGCAGGAAACCTGGCTAATAAATGTGTTTTCAACTGCAGGAAAACAAAGGCTGAAACAAAAAGAAACTGGCTAAAATATAGAGCAGGAATGCTCAGCCAAGAGCTAAAGTGAAGTTAAGGAATGATAGAAACACAATCGCAAAAACAGTACTAAAAACTCAATATACTCAAATATTTTTAAAATAGGAAGGTAATGTTTATTTAAAACAGAAATCAACATGACTGCAGCATTTTGATTTAGCTTTTATTTTTTTCCCATTCTCTGACAAAACTGAATCATATAGCAATGAAACAAATATTCTGGTTTATGCTTGGCACCCTGTATTTTTGATAATTACCTTTTAAAAAAATATAGCCAAATACATGCATTGTACTATTACTAGTGAAAATCCTATGACTGCAGTCATAGAACACAAGTACCGAGGAGCAAGACTGTTCATTCAATCGACAGGATTGGGGTTATTCTGTAGCTTAAAATAAGAGCACATGCTGCCACCTAGATAAATTCTATAGCTTTAGTTAGAGCCTGATGGTAGACTGCTAGGGCTCGACCACTTGGAAATGACAAAAATTTTTTTTTGACTTTGTGTAAAGAAAATACAGTAAAGGTAAAAGGATTTTTAAAAAATCTTAACAATTTTTAAAAAGAAAACAAACAAAGACATTCAGGTTTTGAAAGATGACAGTGATTATTTGTAAGAAAAAAAAGTTGCTTATTAGAAAAAAAAATACAGTAGACATATTCCTCTCAGGAATAACCAAAGCTCCACAAATTCCACCCCTCCAAACCCACCTATCTATGAAGTTTAAAAAATAGAAGTTTCTTGAGTCTAAAAGTATGTAAAAATATAGTGTAAATAAAGAAATGGTCTTTTTTATTTATTAGATTTTTTCTTTTCGTTGGCTAAAACAAGTTGAGTGTATGCAAACTTAAATACAGAATTACAGTTATAGTTTGACAAATAAATTAAGATCCCTTAATAGCAAATAACAAAGAATGTTGTTCCAATTTCTCACACCACCAAGTTTTAATTTGACTGCTAGAAGACAAAGAAAAAGTTATGTCTCTCCCTGTCAATGAGAAAATCGTGGTTGTTGTTGCTTCCAAATGGGTACTAAGAATGATAGTGTTTGCAGATATCAATGAACTATGATTCTCAGATGAACTTATTCTTGTCTTTGGCAGCTTGTTTTTCAGATCTTGTTTTGTTTTCTGACATAATTCCTAGGACTGTCTCAACATCATCAATAAACCTCTGTGATGAACATGAAAACAATACCCATTAGTCTTTTATGAAACATTCCAACAACCTTCTTGGCAATCATATGCAGTCTTATGAATCTACAAGTATGGCTTCTTGGCAGATGAGAGCTCATAGAGCCATTAGTTACTTTTCAGAAAAGAGCTCAGATAACTCTTTATTTTAAACATAGCTTTTACTTTTCAAGTAGATTTATCCTCCATTATAGGAACAGAAGATTGTACTTGAGTCAGCATGGAGAAGGTAAAGTACCGGGCTCAGTCTAAGGAGTCAAGAGATCTGGCTTCTGGTCATGTCTCTCTACTAACTAGGTACATAATATTAGTCAAAATATTTAATCTCTCAGTACTTCAGTTTTCTTGTCTGCAAACTGAAAAAAAGAGCTACTCAACTTCATTGGATAAATGAAGGAGTAGATGAGAAATGCTTTTACAAAGAAAGTGTCACATATATCAACTTCTCATTATTTTCATATAGAGATAATAATTATAATGTGATTATTATTGCATAGAGGCAGCAAGATAGCATAGTGGATTGAGTACTGGTCTTGGAGTCAGGAAGACCTGAGATCTAATCCAGCCTTAGGCGCTTAATTCACTTTGAGATCCTGAGCAAGTCCTTTAATGTCAATTTACCTCAGTTATGTCATCTGTAAAATGAGAATGATAATAACATCTACTTCCCAAGGTTGTTGTGAGGATCAAATGAGATAGTATTTATAAACTGCTTCGCAAACCTTAAAGGGATAAATACTAGCTATCATCATGATCATTTTTATAATTTTAGGTTTTTTAAAATATTTTATCTTATAGGACTAAAAAAATCCCTTTCTTCTCCCCCTGGTTATCCATCTAACTTATAAATAAGTTATTGGAAAAAATGGGCATTTTATATTGATTCACTTTAGGAGTTATGGATAAGATGGATAAGAAACAAGGAGATGAAGATGTCCCATAAAACTAGTAGCACCTTTGGCCTCTCAGACTTTTCTTTAGATAAATTCGTTCTGTTATTTCAAACCATCTGTAGAACCTTGTCCCATCTACAGGCTAGGGAACCATTTAAAGACATTAAAAAACAATTCACCTATTGACACACTTTGAAAGAATTTTGGGGATATATATATATTAAGATAATTCTGTTTTTTAGAAGAGATAAACAAAACAGGAAGGGACTTTTGAGCCATTCAGGCTTCTAAGAGCATTGTCTTGATCATATTCAATTGTAGAAAAGGGCAATAGAAATAGTTTCACTTAAACAGGGGTTTATAAATTCTGCTTGCCTTAGGACTAAGCTAAGAGGCCAACTGGTTTTGGCCTGGGCCTTCTGGTTTTGAATGATCTCCAAATTTGGACATGGCTGTCCTTGTCATTTGCAAATTTGTGCATATGGACAGTTAGTTAACAGATACATTAGACTAGCAATGGACCATGATGTGAAATAGAACATATGCCATTTGGGACTAGTGAAAAGTGATGCAGCACTGGTCCATTTGGAGAGTGAATATCTTTAATATAATGGGGCCATATATAATGCTACTACATATGATAATGAATGTGAAAATACCCAGAAAATAATAAACCAGTATGTAAGAGGAAGCCTGTATTACTATTGTTATTGTTATTAAAATAGAACTAGTCTAGAGGAAAATGTATTGAAAAATTAAATGTATTCAAGAATAAATGTGAAGCTTTCTGTTTCAGGGGAAGGAGTTATGAGGAAAAATGAACATGGTACTCTGACTTACTTAATCTTGGTTTTTAAGTCATGGCTGGTTGGTTAATGATGAATTGGAGTTATGCTTACATGACCATTTTTGTCTAGCTAGGATTACAACCATCTTTGATATGGTACTGGTTCCTGTTTTCTGAATATTTAAGAATTACAATCAGTAATCCTGCCCTGAACTTTGTCAACATCCTTGAAACTACTCACAGGCCTCAGGAAGTCAGAAATGAAATAGCTATTGTAATTTGATAAAACTGGGCCAGAGCAAAGGACATAAAATATACTATGGTATTCTAATGGTCCATGTTGATATACCTAAATCATTATCATCATTAAATTAGCAAGTTTAGGAACTGGAAGGGGCCTTAGAGATCATTTAAAGAATAAGGAAACTGAGACACACAGAAATTACACCTATCTTTTTATGATTTCATGGAGTCTCTATGATTCTTAATTCCTTAGGAAATAACCAACCAGTCTGTAGTATTATTTAAAGTACATTTTTAGCTTGTGATTCTGATTGTGACGGTCTTCTGGCTCCAGTGTGACATTCATGTGTACTCTCTCACTTTTGAAATGTGGAAATGTAGTTTTGGAAATAGCATTAAGTTAAAGTAAGTCTACTAGATTTCAAAGGAAAAGTTTCAAACTATTAAATTTAACTAACAGGTTCAGCGGGGACCTTACAATATTGACCCTCCACATTGTAAAATATGCACTGCTAACAATAAAAAAGGATGGTTTAGCACTTGTTTACAATACAGCATGAGGTATTTTCAGCCCTTGTACAGAAATCAACCAGGATCGTTAGTTAATTAACACCTCACCTTAAAATTGGTCTCGCCTTGCATATTAGGTGATGATATTTCTTGATGGATGATGAAGAGATTGTGAGCGAAGGTCATGAGGACCCCCTGGAGATCCTCTGCGATTGTTCTGTTAATGATATCCAAACAAACGAGTTTACCAACGATTCCCCTCACATGCTTAAAAACAATCACCCTCTCATTTGTGCCTGTCTGGTGATGGCATTTAATGAGTATTTTCAATCTCACAAGGTGGCAATCTTCAGGGAGATATGAAAGATGAGGCTCCATTTTAACTTGTCAACAAAAAGGATTTGTGTAATAAATATTTTTTATTAATCAACTTAGCAGAAGATAGCAATAGGTTCAGTTATTCCAAGCAAAAGGCTACCACTGAGCCAGGCCACTGGTATGAGCTCATATGTTTTTAATGTTTAAATTAGTTTAACAGAACTGTTGCTATGCACACCAGTATAATTCATGCCTGACATAATTCTTTTGAATATAGAGACATATGAACCTCAGCATTATTGAGACTTTTGCTGTGTCCTTGTTTCCACACAATAGAATTATAGTTTGGCTCTTTGGTGGTCTACTTTCTTTGTCATACTCATAGGTTGCTATCTACCTGTGCTACAAAGGGGAAACACCCCATTAATTCACTACTTTCACAACAAGCCTATACACACACTCTACACACTTCAGCTGTAGCCACAAGGTAATCTGAAGATGACCTTTCAAGTCTCTTTCTACTTCAAGATTCTGATTCTGTAATAATAACAACTCATATTTATAAGGTTTTCTCACAACAACCTCATAAGAAAGGTAGTGGAAGTATAATTTCCTGATTTTTTTCAGAGAGGAAATGATCTGAATTAATATCCTATTGTTTGCGTCCCTGTGGCTTGCATTGAATTCTCTGAAATCTAGTTACTTGATAGTTAAGGCTTTTGGCTCCTTCCCTATGTCATAAAATCATAGAAGTGAAGAGTTGGAAGGTGCTTCAGAGGCCGTCAAAGTCTAACTTTAGCAGCAATAACCTCTTCAAGATTCCTGAAGAGCCTCTGTTTCAAGACTTCCGCTGATATGGAATTCACTACTTTTTCAGACAGACTCTTTCAGTTTTAGATAACTCTGATTTCTAGGAAGTTTTTTTTCCGTTTTATCTGAGCAGAAATTTGTTTTCCATTAACTTTTACACACTGGCCTTGGTGCCCTGTAGGGCCAAGCAGAGCTACTCTAATCTCTCTTCCACATGACCAGACTTCAAACATTTGAAAGCAGCTATCATGACCTGTCCTTCCCTACAACCTCCCTACCAAGTCTTCTTTTCCCCAGGCTAAAACTGTTCCCAGTTCTTTCAAATGATACTCCCATGCTATAGTTTTGAGTCCCTTCATCATCCTACCATCTTTTAGATGCAGTCCAACTCATCAATGTCTCTTCTAAAATATGGCACCCCAAAGTATACACGGTACTGCAGATGTCATCTGGTCAAAGCAACTAGGCTAACATTGCCCTGGCTATGGATCCTTTATTTGTTTAAATGTAGTCTAACTTTGCATTTTCCCCCAGGCACAATGCAGCTTATTTTTGGTCTTTGATACATTATGGTTGAATTGAATTGGCTGCCACATCAAGGGCATTGTCCTGAGCTTTCAGTCAATGGAAGCCTTTAGGTCCTTTTCTAACCCTTGTCCTGCCTTAGGTCTTTGTCACAGAAATTACTTTCTATCCTTGTCTCTCTAGCCTGTCCTTACACAATTGAGCTTTTGAACCAAGTCTTTACGAAGAAAGGTGAAGATTTAGAGAGTAGTGGTGCATATAGTTGAGTGCTACAAACTTAAAACAAATATGTACTTTGATTATGAGAGCACTGCCCCAGACACCAGTCCTCAATCCTAAACTCCTCTTACTAATTAATGACTTCTTCCATTATCTGACAACCTGCTAGCCTTACCCTCATCAGACCTCCTGTCCACCAGTAGATAGCCAGGGGTGTTTTTTTATACTTAGGACACTTGAAAAGAAAGCCATAGCAAGTTTTGTCAGAATAAGCTGATCATTCAATCAATCAACAAGCATAAAGTGCTTACTCTGTGCTAGGCACTGAGGACATAAAGAAAGGCAAAAGTGCAAAATCAGTCTTGGTCTTTGAGGAACTTACATACTAATGAGAGAGAGAACACCAAATATGGAAGTATTTACACAATAGATATGGAGAAGAAGGCAGGGAGCCTTAGAGGGGAGGATGTAAGTGACTGGAGAGGCTGGGAAGACTTCCTTCAGCGAGGGCAGAACCTTTTGGTACTGGATAGGGAAAGACTTTTATAATCTAAAAGAGGAAATAGGGTGAGTACAAGAAACAGCTACAAGACAGATTTGAAATGTCATAAGAGAAGTTCAATGAACTGCTAGAGAAAAGTTCGAGATACAGACCTTTGATCTGTAGGTCTGCCCAAGTCAACCCCTGCTCAATAAACTCCCATGGCTTCCTCTCATCTGCATGTTGGTTCCCCCATTCCTATGGAAGCTTGGGAAAGGCAGGAGCTTGATTTAGTGCTTTTGGCTTTCTTCGTATTCCCAGTGCTTAGCCCATGGCCTATAATTACATTTCTTTCCCAGCTGGAAACACTAGATGCAGGCCCAGGTTTGTGCAAGCCATGGTAGAACTTACCTAAGGAACCTCTAATGCCTTAACTTAACTGATGTGTTTCTTAGATTCCTAACTTTTGAGATCTGCCCTCCTCTAAACCTTTGCTACCTTCCTAGATTCCCTGACCACCTCTTCCTGATCTCTGATTACCACAAACTCCTCGCCAACCTGGAGGGACTGCTATTGCTTGGTTCCCTGAGTTCTTCCCCAGTGCCCCGTGCTCTTTTGCATCCTATGGTACCAGAGCCAGAGATTTGGAGAGAAGGAAACAAAAATGTCTCGCCACTGGCTTTCAGGTTCTAATTATAAATTGCTATTTTCTTCAGGGAAAGTAAAAGCTTGAGGATTAGGCCTGAGGGAAGGCTGAGGAGGGAGTCAAATCAAAGCTGTTTTCATGTATGTGCTCATAGTAGATTTATCACTACCATTACAGACAGTGAGAAGGAACTTGAACTCAGTATTCCAACTGCATCTTGTTTGTTTATTTCTTGCTACTAGATAAGAGCAAATAGAAAGCTAATATGATTTGCTGGGGCATAAATAGGTTAAAGAGCACTTGGACAAACAAAAGAAGGCTAAACAATAGGTGGGGTTATTTGCCACTTTTTTGGAAAAGAGCTGAATATTCATATGATATCTAGGAGAGGAGTTCTGAGATCCCTTCCAGCTCTAAAATGTCCAGATCTATGGTTAAAACAATATTCTCACTACATTGCTAATGCTAGGAAGAGCAAGAGATCCTGGAGACAAATGCACATAATATTGGGATGAATTGAGGAATAACAAATCTGTAGAAGGCAGCCCTAGTGAATACCCATGGAAGACTGCCTGAAGTTGCTACCAGGATTAAAAAAAAAAAAAGGGACAGGGGATCCTACCATTTTATGGAACATCTTGACTAATCTCTTGGGCTCTTTTTTGAGCATTGGAGTGATAGGGCTTCCCACCTGAGCAGGGAGTCCCTAGCTCTCTTTCTACTGATCTAATGTTTTTTGCTTTTCTTTTTTTCCCCCAACCCACCTTTTTAACTTTATTTCCCACATTTCCCCACACGTTCCCAACATTTGAGTCAACCTTGACAAGATGATCTTCCCCGAGCGTGCTTATATTTGGGCTTTCATGCTTTTGCCCATGCTGTCTCCTTTTTCTGAAATTGATAGAGTGCTTCCTCCATCACTCTGCCACAGCTGCCTTCTACCTCCCACCCTCTTCTGTATTTGTTAGAATTCTATCTGTCCTTCAAGGCCCAGCACAAGTGCCATCTTCTTCACGGAACTTTCCTTGAGTCTTATCAACCATATACAATCTCTTCTATGTATGAACCCTTGTAACAGTCTGTTCAAACCTCTCTTATAATATACAATCTGTCTTGTATTATGGTTAGTTGCATACTTGTAATATTAGTATATTATAATAGTAGATTATAAACTCTTTGAGGAAAAAGGTTATGCTTTATTCATCCTTATATCTATCACAGTGTCCTGCAAATAGTTGAATGAATGAATCCGTGGGTCACATCCCCAGTCCTCCTTTTCCCTTCCCCCATCTCCTTATCAATGTACTAAGGAGAATGGGGCCACTGTGGAACCTGGTCAGTGCAGAAAGAAGGGTAAGTGATGGGTATAAAATAGAGCAGGCTCTCAGTCCTTTGATGTCTTCACTGCTTCAGAGGACAGCTGACATGAGTAGAGAGAGATACCTGTGCTGGACTATTTAGGGGTATGCTGAGGTAGGAAACAGGCTGCTACCTTTGGAAATTGGCCCATCCTAGGTAAAAGGAGGATGGGGTCAATGGACTTGAGCACAGGAGAGATACCCGTTGGGGCTGAGGGTACTTGTGGCATTTGGCCTTGGGTTTCTCCTCTTGTGCTCTGATTGTGGAGCATGTGAATGTTCATAGAAATGTGTGTCAGCTTGGGGTTGAGGCTCATGCTGTACCAGAGTTTGCAAATGCCACACAGTGAAATTGGGAAAGCAATGGTGGAAGCTGTGGTCGGATGCTTAGTGCTGCTTATTTGGACCATCCCAGTGGAGCTTATTCCCAGCTTCCCTTCTACAGAGATGGATGCTGGCCCAATATGTAACTTGCATGTGTTTGTGTGTATGAGTGCTCATGTGCTTGTGCAGATAGCTGTCACAACTAACCTTTTGGCAATAAATCAATCATATTTTAAAAAAACCAACGTGTTACAGGGCCACTTTGTGCAATACCATCTGTTTTTCTACACAAAATTAAATGGTCTTTCAATAAATCAGTGCTTTGATTAAAATACGTAAAAGCAGAATTACTTTCAATTGCAATGCCTATTTCTTTGTTTAACTGTACTCAAATATTTCATACTCACAAAATTCCCAATCTATACCTCTTCTGAGTTTCATATAATAAAACAACTGTTCCTTGTTTTTCCTGCAAAATTGGAGAAGAAATATTTATTTTTCTTAAAGGAAACATAAAGAAAGCATTCAACTTAATACCACTCAAAGCATGAAATGAAGAAATAACTGTTTGTCAAATGGAGGAAGGAGAAAATGTGTGTGTGGTGTGTGTATATGTATGTGTGTGTAGCTCCAGAAAGCAGATCTAAGACCGATCAGCTGAAGTTATAAAGAGGCCCATTATAAACAACTTTCTAATATTATCTTGATCCAAGAACAGAATGGATTGACTTCTGGTAGTAATAAGCTCCCTTTTCCCAGAAGCATTTAAGAAGAGATAGCATCTGAAATGTTGAGGAAGGAATCCCCAAGTTGGGTGGTAGGTTGGATGAAATGACCTTTAAGGTCTCTTCCAATTCTATGATTCTATGCTTCTAATTACTAACACATCTAATTACATACTGTCTTGCACATAGCAAGTACTTAATAAATGTCTGTGGAATTGAATTGCAACAAATCACTTTCAGTGAGAGCTTCGTATTTCAGGATTTCTTCATTGACACACAGGTTACATCTTCCTTTTAATGGATGAATGTTGTCAGATTTGGCTCTGGACTGACCAGATGTTTTAGGAGCATCACCCATAATTAAGTACTATAAATGGTTTTAGATGACCAAAACATCCCAGAAGTGTTCTGTCTCATGCAAGTGTGGACCATTTAGAGCCCTTCAAGAAATGAGGCCAGAATTTCTGTTTTCTAATCACCAAGCGAAATGTAGTAATAGAAGTGAATGACTTATTCAGAGTTTTCTTTTGAGGTTTTATTTTCTACTTCAAAAAATGAGTTTACATTTAGGCTCAGACAGGACTAAGTCATGCAAAAGAATAAAGCAAAGATGGATATGTTTACATCTAAAAGTCCTTCCCAAGCACCAGTACCCCTATACCATTTCCTAGCTGCCAGGGTCCCTCCTGTGGTATCTTGTCCAGGGCTGTCTTCTGCAGCAGCTTCCCATGACCTGAGTTTTTCTATTCTCTTATCCTGACCTCCTACTATGTGAATCTCTCCTGTGCACCATTTTCTCTAGCAAACTACTGGAAAGCAATATGATAAACTAATAGCTCTTAAAGTGACAATGACTGACAACTTAATGTCTTACCTGTGTGGGGGGTATTTGCATTTACACAAAAGACTCTTGCAATATGGCAGTATTCTAGCCCCAAAGCTAAGGCTATGAGGCAGCGAGGTGGTACAGTAGATAGAATGCTGGGCCTGGAGTCAAGAAGACCTCTGTCATTCAGATTCAGCCTCAGGCACTTACTAGCTTGAGCAAGTCACTTAATTTCTTTCTGCCTCAATTTCCTCAAGTGTAAAATGGGAATAAATAATAAACACCCACCTCCTTGGGTTGTTCAGAGGTTCAAATGAGAAAATGCTTGCAAGGTGTTTAGCACAGTGCCTGACACATAGTAGGCATTTTCCCCCCTCCCTCCAATGGAATAGATCTCTAGTAGCCAGTGAATCTGGATCCTAATAGACTTAGATCCAAATTATAGATATTTTGAAAAGTTTTTTACAAGACTATGTGGTTTGCTTTACCTCTGACCAATTAGAAAACAGGCAACTTCTTTTTTTAAAAAATTATTTTTAAATTAATTCATTTTTAATTATCAACAATCACTTCCATAATCTTTAGAGTTTTAAATTTTTCTCCCCCTCCCTTCCCACCTCCCTTCCCAAGACAGTGTGTAATCTGATGTAGGCTATACATAAACATTCCTATTAAACATATTTTCACATTAGTGATGTAAGTAAGAATTAGAACCAACAGGAGGAACCACCAGAAAGAGGAAACAAAACACAACAGAAGAAAAAAAATAGCAAATAGTATGCTTCGACCTGCATTCAAACTCCATAGTCCTTACTTCAGATATGGATTGTATTTTTCATCATGAGACCTTTGGAGATGTCTTAGATCCTTGCATTGCTGAGAAGGGTTAAGTTTACCAATATTAGTCATCACACAATGTGGCTGTTACTGTGTACAATGTTATTCTGGTTCTTCTCACTTCACTCAGCATCAAATCATACAAGTCTTTACAGGTTTTTCTGAAGTCAGCCTGTTCATCATTTCTTATAGCACAATAATATTTCATTACATTCATATACTACAACTTGCTCAGCCATTCCCCAGTTGATGGGCATCCTCTCAATTTCCAATTCTTTGCCACCACAAAAAGAGCTGCTACAAATATTTTTGTACATGTGGGTCCTTTTCCCATTTGTATGATCTCTCTGGGATATAGCCCAGCTATTGCTGGGACAAAGGGTATGCACATTTTTATAGGCCTTTGGGCATAGCTCCAAATTGCTCTCCAAAATGGTTGGATCATTTCACAACTCCACCAACAATGCATTAGTGTTCCAATTTTCCCACATCTTCTCCAGCATTTATCATTTTCCTTGTTTGTCATGTTGACCAATCTGATGAGTGTGATATGGTACCTCAGAGTTGTTTTGATTTGCCTTTCTTTAATCAATAGTGATTTAGAGCATTTTTTCATATGACTATAAATGGCTTTAATTTCTTCATCTGAGAACTGCCAAACAGGCAACTTATGAAGTTAAGTTTTAAGAATTTGTTTGCCATGCTAATGGATTCAAGAAGAGTACTGAAATAGTAATACATTTAATCAGAACAGAAATGAATAATAAAGCAGAAAACAATCTTGCTCACTTTCTGGAAAGGGTATAGTTTTATTCCCCTTTATCTTCAGAGTGTTTTGGAACTTGAGTTCTACCAAAACTCATGGCTCTCATAGGGAAGGCAGAAGCAAAGCACCTTCATTATTCTCCAGGATCAGTTTCAGGGCTGAAAATGAAGAATTCAGTGATGGATCAAATCTGAATCAAATTGAATTGATAGTTCGCTTCTCCGTAGTCACTATTTCCAACGAAACTCCCGTCTTAGCTTTCCTGAGACATTACTTGCTATTCCTGTTCATGGTCAGTTTGCCAAATTTTCCTCAGCCAGGATGCCACGTCTTCTCTCTTTTATGGGGCCTTCGGGATACTCCAGGACCAATTCCTAGATGCTGTCACTGCCTCACATGGTCAGGAACCTTGCAGAGGCCACCATTACTCTTTCATCTTATTACTTTTTTCTGTCAATCCCTCTGATGTAAATCAACCTGTCTTGTGGGCCCAATAGGTCTCACAGGAAGCGTAGCCTAAGAGGAGTAGAGTCCATCTTCATCCAAAGAGTGTTCTTATTCTTAGTTCTTATTCTTATTCTTAGTTCTTATTGTGGGAAATGTAGTCCCTTTCTCCTCTTTTCTTGTTGTTCGGTCATTTTCATTTATGTCCAACTCTTTATGACCCCATTTGGGGTTTTCTTGGCAAAGATACTGGAGTGGTTTGCCATTTCTTTCTCCAGTTTATTTTGAAGATGAGGAAATTGAGGTAAACAGGGTGAAGTAACTTGCCCGGGATCATACAGCTAGTAAATATCTGAGGCCAGATTTGAACTCAGGAAGATAAGTCTTCCTGACTCCAGGCCCAGCACTCTGTCCACTTCACCACCTAGATATCCTTTTCTTCTCTTAGCTATGTCTATTATATCCTCCCTGCTATAAAAAAAAAAAGAAAAAAAGTAATTCCCTGAAAGTTATACTGAGTATACATGGTCAAGACAACATACAACTATTAAGTTACATATTATATAGTTACAGGTAAAATATTCTAAGTAAAAAAAGCCACATACAAATACATGGTACATGATTTCTGCATTAAAGTTCTATGCTATATACCAAATACATAGGGCACATATATATATACATTATACATAGCATCACAACTTAGGATTGAGATATATATATATATATATACATATATATACATACATATACACATATATATTTCACCAATGAGTACCAAACTGTTCTGATCACCTTATCTTGCCTGATACTTATCACCTTAAGAATGTCATTCATTGGTCAAGTCATTGGTTATATAACCTTCCAACTTCTGCAGCCACCAGCTTTCACATTGGACCCCCTGTGGAAGGGTCAGTAGCTTTAGACTTATTGGCCCACAGGCCTTATTTTGGGCCAGTGGATGACTCAGGATGAATGGTGATGTCTTCAGACCCCAATCAATCAGACTATAGGTGGCCTCTCTTCTCTTGGGGCCGCTACACATGGAGCATTGGGCAGAAAAGGAATGGCCTCTGCATTTGTTCTCCCTGCTTCTGGACAGAAATCCATTTCAGGCCAAGAAATTCTTGATGAATTTCTATAACCACCAACAGGGTTCCAACATAAAATTTCATCTTCATCTAGAATTTGACCCATATCTTCCCCTCTAGAAAGTCATCTAATACCAATCGTTGATCTGAAACAGTTTGAAGACTTTCTTTTGGAACCTGCATCTTTGACTCTCTATTACTTCTCTCATTCTGCTCACCATGAAGTCCAAAGCTCCCCATATTGGGATTAGGTGGTCAAAATACACTATTTTAGTAGGTCCTTAATCATTCGGTAGGGCTATTTCACAGACTGATAGCCAATCTTTCAACTCTGTGGTATGTAGGGCTCTCAATCAGCCCACTATCTTATGGTCGTTGTTTTTTTGAAAGCAGATTTCATATTAGGTTTTGATTCCTTGGCTGGAGTCCCCATTAGCAAAGTAGAGCATCATATTGTTACTTGTTCTTCCTTATGCTTTTCTAAGTTGAGACCAAAGCTAGGTGATTTGACTCCTTCAATTGATCACTTAAACAAATAACACATTAGTTGTGAGTCTCCACATTTTCCTCATCTTCTGACATGCTAAAAGCACAGATGAGCAGCCATGACTCCTGCTAAAACATCAACAAGAAGGGAAATCTACGGCATCATTCTTGGCAGAATTAAATAAAAGCAGTAGAAGGGCCATATTCTAGTTCCATTGATCTTTTTATCCAGGGTCCAGGTTTCCTAGAATGTCTAGCAATATGCAATTAAAATACTCTGGCTTTGGGTATCCTTGTGAATGGTGGTTGTTGTTTCTCCATCTTCAAAGAGGACCAATGTCATCACATGAGTTGATGTCTTGACTTGCATATGAATTGGATGTGAGGCAGAATTGCACAAAGTCATCAGTCTCACTCTCTCTTCCAGAGTATAGCAGAGTGCTAACTTTTTTGATGTCTGCCAAGTCAAGGACTTCCCTAAAGAGTTTACTCTTAAAATTACGGAATCATAGATTCTCAGAGTTCTAAGGGACCCCCAATGCCATCTAGGTCAAACTATACCTGAAACTTTTCTACACTTAACAGACAAGTGGTCATTTAGCCTTGGTTCTGAGGCCTGTAAAGAAGGGGAACCAACTAACTATCTAGGCACCCCATCCCACTTTTGGATTGCCCTACCTGTTAGAAAAATTTCTCCTTATTTGAATACTTTGTTTTTGCTTATATCAAGCTTAAATGTGCCTCTTTGCAACTTCCGCCCATTATTCCTCATTCTGTCCTCTGGGATCACACTCTCTTGCATGTGACAACTCTTTCAAACACTTGAAGACAACTATCATGTGCCTTTTCTCTTCTTCAAATGAAACATCCTCAGTTACTTCATTTGGTCCTCATGTTGCTTGATCTTGAGGGCTTTCACTGTGTTCATTGTGTTTCTCTTGACATATCCCATCTTATTAATGTAGGGCCCAGAACTGCAGAACCCTCGGGGCAGGTACGTGGATTATCACTTTCCTAATCCTTGAGAATACCTGTTTTAATGCAGTCTAAGATCACATTAGACTTTTTGGCCATCATATCACAGTATCAACTTGTTGGATTTGTGGTACACTAAAATCCTGTGACTTGGCCACCAACTAGAAAACTTTAAATTTATAACCTTTAATTTTATCTTATTAGATTCCAGCCAATGTTTTAGTCCATTGAAGTTTGAGGTCATGTCTCTGATGTCTGATCTGATAGCTGTCCCTCCTAAGTTTGTGTTATTTGCATTTTGAATAAGCATTCCATCTACACCTATATCCAATTCATTGATAACAACACAGGGTCAAGCACAGGGCCCTGGAACACTCAACTAGAGAAGTGCTCTCTAGTTGACATCAAGCCATTAACGGTCATCATTCTTTGGGGCTAGCCATTCAATCAGTTCAGAATCCACTCGCCCTGTCATCTAGATCAGTTGTCTGCAAAGTGGAGGGTAGGTTCTAATCCCAAAGGTGTGTGGCCTGACCCCAGGGGATGTATGATCAACCAATCAGAGAATGGAAAGATGAGTCACTCTGCAGTCTCTTCCTCACAGCCAATCACAGGTAAGCCACACTTATTCTTATCCTCCAACATTCCCCTATTCTATCCCTTTCCTCTGCTGTGCAAGTTCCCAATATCCCTACCATGCATCTTGCCCTGAGGGCAGTTTTAAAATTAGCCTCTACCTAGGCACCCACAGCTGCAGTTGTGCAGTTATCATTGGAACCCACCTTCTACCTGCCCAAAATACTCATTGCCTTTCCCTCAGATCACTTCATAGCATTGAAGATAGGTTTGGGAGGACTGACTTTGGCTCTAGGGGCAGTGACTGGGTGGTTAAGAGCCATACCTCTCTTCTTCTTCCCACCCCCTTTTCATTTTGGGTGGATCATAGTGAGTTGCAGAGGTTTGTAAAATATCTCACAGAGTTTACTACATTATCTTTCCTCCCAAACCCATCCTTCTTCCACACTTCCCTATTTCTGTTGAAGGCGTCATCTTTCCAGTTACCCAAGTTTGCAATCTTGGTATCATTTTCAACTACTCATGCTTCATCACGCCTGAATTATTGCAATAATCTCATTGTTCTCCTTGCATTTAATTTTACCCTCCTTGCTAAACCACCCCCACACAGCTGTCAAAGTGATTTTCTTAAAGCAGTCTCTCCCCTACTCATAAACTCCAGCGGCTCCCTATTGACAATGATTAAATATTTCATCTTTATCGCATCCTTTTAAAATGTCTGTTTTTGTGTGTGTGAATTTTAGTGCAGTAATATATGAATATAACTAGGAAATAGGTAAGTATATATATATTAGAGGGGTGTGCCTAATTTTATTTTTAACCAATGGCAGTATGCAATAAAAAAGCCGGAGACTTTTGCTCTAGAACACCTCTCTGCTTCTTTTCCACAATAACTGGAACAACACTGGCAAATCATTTGCTAAAATCTAGTTTAAATGACATCTATAACATTTCCCAGTCTGCCAATCTAGTAACTCTGGCATAAAAGGAAACGGATCCCTGCAGTACTAGTACAGGTAACTTTGAATCACCAAGCATTTATTAAATGCCTGTGATGTTCCAGGCACTGTGCTTGGTGTTGAGGAAACAAAGATTCAAAGAAAACAGCCATACTCTCAAAGAACTTACATGCTAGAGGGGGATTTAACATATACATAATACTTTTTTCTTTCTTTTTTTTTTGATGAGGCAATTGGGGTTAAGTGACTTGCCAAGGGTCACACAGCTAATGAGTATCATGTGTCTGAGACCAGATTTGAACTCAGGTCCTCCTGACTCCAAGGCCAGTGCTCTATCCACCGCACCACCTCGCTGCCCTCTAACATATACATTTTTGAACTATACAGTAAAATCTTGACGTAAAGCATCAATTTTAATCCTAGACAGACTCCAGGTAGATTACAGGTATAACCAGCTGTGGACCCTTGTGTACTTAAGGTCATATCATGTGGATTTTAGATTTTTTGAAAATCTTATTGATATCTTATGTTTTTTATATCACTTTTATTTCTAAATACATCCCTCCTCCCCTACGAGGGAATGGATGAACCATCATCCCTTGTAACAAAGAACTTTTGAAATGAGAAAAAAAACCAGCTGATCAAAACTGTCCAACATATCAAACAATCTGATAGTATATTCAATATTCCACACCCATAATCCCCCACCTCTGCAAAGAAAGGAGGGAGGTACATTTTCTCAGCTCTCTCTAAGGCCAAGCTTCTTGATTATTATAATCACAGCATTCAGTTTTGTTCTTTTATTTTCTTCTATTTACATTGCTGTAGCCATTGTGTGTATCGTTTTCTTGATTCTGCTTACTTTGTAAGTATTCCCAAGCTTCTCTGAATTCTTCATATTTGTTGTTGGTGTGGTAATATTCCATTATATTCATATGCCACATTTTTGTTTAGCACTTCCACAATCAATGAGCATCTGTTTCCAGTTCCTTGCTACTACAAAAACTGTGATTGTGAACATTTTGATGCATTTAAGCCCTTCTTTCTATCTGGGACCTCCTCGGATTTTATGCCAGAAATGGAAACTCTGAATCAAAAGGTAACGACATCTTGGTCACTTTTTAAAAATAATTCCAAATTGTTTTCTAGTATGATTAGATCAATTCACTATTTCACAAACTGTATATTAGTGCAATTGTCTTTCCATAGCTCTTCCACATTGGCTATTTACATCTTTTGTAATCTTTGCCAATTTTCTAGATTTGAGGTAAGAGCTGTTTTGATTTGTATTTCTCTAATTATTAGTGACTCAAAGCAATCTTCCATATGATTCCAAACAGTGTGCAATTTTTCTTTTGAGAACTGTTTGTTCCCTGGTTATTTTGCTTATTTGACTTGCCTTTCCCTCATCCAATTAGAAAACTGGGAACTTAGCTAACTCAGGTCCAGGTATTCAGTTACTTGCTTGGCTAACAAGGAACAGCACTGAAACAGTAAAACATTTAATCTGTACAGAAATGAATAGTAAAGCAAAAAGAAAAAAAAATCTCATTCACACTCTGAGAAAGTAGAGTTTCATTCCCCTTTTCCTTCAGAGTAATGTGCAACTTAAGTGCTGTCAAAATTTATGGCTTTGATAGGGATGGCGTAGGGAAAGTCTCAGAAGGTTCCTTGTGCGCCAGGTTGGGTCTCAGGGCTGAAGACAAAGATTTCACTGGAGTGCCAAGGCTGTATTTGGTTGTTTGCCTGCTATGTCTCCATTATAGCTCCTGACTTGACTTACCCTAGATGCTACTTGTTCCTCATTGTCATAGCTGTAACATTTTCCACAGCTGGGATGTCTCATTGTCCTTAGCTTTGCCAGTTATCAAAGATGCTAAAGAACTCATAAGTTGTTAGACACATTTCATTTCCCTACATGGTCATGAACCTGACAGAGAGCACCATTACTCATATATCAAACAACCTGTTCTGTGGCCACAACATGGTCTCATGGAAAAGGAAATCATGGTTCTCCCAAATGAGTGTTTTCATTTTGAATCTATTATTTCGGGAAATGTCGTCTTTTCTGCACCTCTGCCATGCCTTGAATGCTCTAACTCATTCAGAAACTTCAGGCATAGGAACATAAGATCTAGAGCATTATGAGACCTCAGAGCTCAAAGCTCTCATTTGATGGGTAAAGAATTTGAAGGTCAAGAGAAATTAAGTGACTTCCTCAATTAACACAGGATGCTACAAAGGTAGTAAGTAGTGTTGGGATTTGAGTCAATTACTCGACTGTTAATGTCACTACAACACAGCTGCATGATGAAGCTGGTAGGGGAAAGAGACATTTAGGAGGGCAGGGAAGAATCATTAAATCACATCGAGAATTTGCCTACAGAGACAAGTACAACCCTGGCCCCAGAAGCCATTGGTACATACATATATGCATACATACATACATATACACACACACACACACAGGTGTGTATGCACACACATACACATTTATTTATTTGTAGTATTCATGTACCTATCCACACAACACAACACATACCAACATGATTCTTTTCATTACCTGGCAGCCATTATAGGGTTCATTTAGTTTAAGGGTCAATGGGAGGATTGTAGTAGCTTCAGTCTAGTTGGTAGAAATGAAAACTTACCAGGGTTGAACCCAATCTCAATGAATTCACTTTCTGAGAGAAAACATGTCAATTGTAAGTTCATATTGCTCTCTGAAAGAGGCTTTGAAAAGGAAAAAAAGTCATTTTATGTTTCTTCAAAAGAATGAGACCAGCATATTATAAGCAGTGGAAGTGATCTCATAGAGAGATAATGGACTCTTATGGATTCTGCCCATTTCTGTATTCATTTCTGATATTACTTAATTGTACCCTTTCATTCAAGGCCTCTTAAGTTAACACAGATGGCTAACAACTTGGCTACTTCTTGTTAATTTTGAATCCTGGAGGCTCCTTTGGATCTTTTTACATTTCTACCATCCAAATAACTCATTGCTCCACTACAGGATTAAAAGCCACTCCTTGCTGAGATGATGCATATTAGACGTAGAGAGATTGGGCAAGTTTATTGACAATTCTAACTGGCATGGTTGCACCAACCTGCTTGAGACACAGATTTCTCTAGGGTTACTTGTGTCTTTTCTGTCATTTCTTTAATAGTTTCTTTGTCAGGTCTTTGCAGGTCCTGGGTCATCTGCATTCATAACTACTTTGGGAACCTAGTCAGTGTACTTACTATAAATGACCTTGTCCTTGGATTGTCCCTGTTGAGTAATCGCATCATATTTAATTTTTTCCTCTGCATCCATCTGAATGAACACAGCATTATAAATTCTTTCTTCTGCTGTCCAGTGGGTATTAGGCCACATGTATTTCTGCAAAGGTAATTTCATCTCCCAAAACCTCTACTAATCCTTTCTGATACCTATATGGAGGAGGTTCTCCACATGATTAGACAAATACATTTTGTTGTGATCTCTGTAATCTTGCCTTTTCTTTAGCTTCAAGCTGGTACTGATAAAGCTGAATTAGAGCAGGTAAAAAGCTGAGCACCACCAGTGACTGAGTAGGGAGGAGTTTCCTAGGCAACAGCATGGCGCCAGGGATGAAGAGGAGCATACGCAGCTGAGGTTACAGTGGAATTGTGGTTTTAAAAAATGTACACACACACACACACTCAGATCCAATTCTACCACAGACTGACTGATTCTGCAATGTTGTGGAAGTTATTTAGCTTCCTTAAAACAACACTTTTTTTCATCTGCAATTTAAATCTACATGTAAATTTACATTTTACAATGTAAAAAAAATATATTTTTGTTGCTCTTGTTCCATATTAGTATCACTATTAACTCACACTGAAATAGCATTGTAAAGTTTACAAAGTGTTTTACATACATATTGCCATTTGATTCACACACACACACACACACACACACACACACACACCAAAGCCAAAAAACAAACAAAAAACCCTGTGAGGTAGATAGTAAGTGAGACTGAGAGAAGTTTAGTTACTTGGGTAAGAAAATAAAGCTAATGCTTAACATGATGGTTGTTCTAAAAAGACCCCTGGAAGAAGCATTTCATTTAAAGTGAACCCTCCCCACCCTCATTCATAGGTTTTCCTAAGGGATAACACTGTAAGAAGTTACAAGAACTTATCTAATTTGGGGTAGCAAGGTGGCCCAGTGGACAGAGATCTGGCTTTGGAGTCAGGAGGATCTGAGTTCAAATTTGGCCTCAGACACCTGACACTTACTAGCTGTGGGACTCTGGACAACTCACTTAACCCTGATTGCCTCACCCCCCACCCCCAAATAAAAAAGAACTTATCTAATACATGGGAAAAGATTCTAAGGAAGGAAAAAAAAGAAGTCTCTTGGGCTTCTGAGTAGTCATGTAACCCACAAGGAAATTTCTTGTACCATATCTTTATTATTGCACCATTTTAGTATCTCTTTCTCTTTTAATGTTTTTTCCCTTACCTCCTTTCAGAAATTTCTATTTTTTCTTTCTTTTCTTTTCCTTTCCTTTTTCTTTTTATAATTTTCCCATCTACTAGACCTTCTCCCCCCCCCCCCCTTTCTTTTCTGGTTCTTTCTGAACTAATTGGCTCAATGGGTAAGAGCAGATTTTGAGTCAAGAAGATTTGAGTTTAAATCCCTTGCTTGAAGACTTACTATGTGTGTGAACCCAGGGAAGTCGCTTAACCTCTCTCAAGCATCAGTTTCTTTATCTATAATAGCACTTACTTCACAAGGTTGTTATAAAGATTAAATGAGATAACATACTCATTTAATATAATTGCTTTGTAAACCTTAAAGCATTATATCAATGCTAGTTATTTACTTTTGTTTCTTCTCTCCCACCTCCATTTTTTTTCTTTTATCCCTACTTTCTTCTGGGAACCCAGTTTTAATATATCTGCCTTAGGGGCAAGTACACTGTTAGGCAGTTAAAGTTTATCTTTGGTACCCTGAGGCCTTCCTCACTGCACCTCTTAACTTCCACTCTCTAGGTACCACCTCCGCATTTTCTCTTCTTTTCCTTCAAAATATAACTTCAAGAAAATGTCTGATAAATTCAAATCACCCTAAGGTATAAATGACTAATGAGGCCTAAGTGTGCAAATTTCCTAAGGCATCTGCATTTTAACAGAGGCTAGATCTTTTAAACCAAAGGAATAAATGTGAAATTATGGGATTTCAATAATCAGTGAATAATAGGGAAAATGACTTTTTTGGGGGGGAGGTGGCAAGAAAACTTCACAGTTTCCCTCAAATTATACCATATCTGCTTTGAGGAATCCAGAGTAAGTAGAATAACCTTGAGGTTGATAAAAAACAGAGTTAAGTTTAGGAACCTTCTGGGCACAGGGAAAAGTGTTTCTGTTCAATCATTTGGGGAATAAAACTTTAATTCCAGAGGGGCTGTGTGCTGTAGCTGGAACAATTAATCCCAACTGCAGTTGTCTGGGTTGATTCATTCTTTCTGTATTCAGTCAATTATATTGAAATATTTGGTTTGCTGAGGTATATGGGCATCATTAGATGTGCATGCAAATAAGAAGTAAGAACACTTAACTACAACCCTGCTGGTTGTACAAACCTGGAGCCCAAAATAAGGGTATTGTAGTGTGAAGGATACTCCTGAAAACCATGAAAACCTATGAAGGACCAGTGGAGGTATTTTCCCAAGATGACAAAATGAGTTGAATTGGCTTAAGTAGGCGACATTTTCCATCCCAACTGGTACTGGCTAATTTTCACTTGTCCTACCTCCACATCGTATCCTATGCCATGGGCCTTACACATCTGGAGGAAAACACTGTAGAAGACTAGGGTGAGGTTGCTGTGCATCAGGTTGTTGGACATCACTGCATAGCGAATGGATGTATCAAGCTGGAAAAGACCATGTAATTAGGTGTGAGAATCTGACCTTAAAAAATACTGTTGTGTGCTCCTTCATGGAGAGTTTAGGACATTTCTTTTGCTATCATCCTTTGTGTATCTCTTGCTGATACCAGTGGGAAGCCTGCCAAAGAGTTCAGTTATTGTAAGGCCTGAACAGTCTTTAGTATTTCCTGAAAGTATCTAAAATACAATCACTGACAAAATTAAGCATTAGGAATCTGGCAGCCTGTCAGCCTCTTTCAATGTGCCCCTAACA
Source organism: Vombatus ursinus (assembly GCF_900497805.2). Taxonomy (NCBI): domain Eukaryota; kingdom Metazoa; phylum Chordata; class Mammalia; order Diprotodontia; family Vombatidae; genus Vombatus; species Vombatus ursinus. Next base: position 57,830,242 of record NW_020948983.1, on the reverse strand, counting down.
GACACAATTTATTTTCTTCTGGAAATCAGATGTGGTCTGTTCTTGGAAGCTGTGTTGTGGTAGGAAAGACAATGAATTTGCAGTCAGAAGACAGATGTGTGACCTTTAATCTCATTGGACCTCAGTTTTTTTTTTCATTTATAGAACTGGGATAATAATAGTTGTATTACTTGCCTCACTAAGTTATCTTGAAATAAGGATAGGGGCTGGGCCTGTGATTTCATTGATACAGGGAGCTTCTGGGTGAGGAAAGTATTTCTATCAATTTAGGCTGGCACCTTCTCTACAACTTAGAGTTGTGGGGGGTTGCCTAGAGCATGAGAGGTCAAGTGATTTGCCCAGGGTTACAGAGCCAATGTGGGAGTTGGATCGAAGTCTTCCTGGCTTTATCCACGTCAGGCTCCCTTTATTATCAGATGTAAAGTAACTAGTAAAATGTAAATGTGTCACAGGGGTCAGTTATCATGATGCCAAAGTTTATGACAACTGTTAATCTGGAGACCAGAATGTATAGCCACTGTCATTGTCATTCCTCTGGTATAGAAAGTTTGGATCCCAATCCCAGGTAGGGACTGTGCTTTAGAAGCCTCTGAGGTGCTGGAAGGAATAGGCACCCAGAGTTACTCATGGATCCAGGGTAGCTATGGGTGGAGGGTAGAGGAGGGGTGGGTCCTGCCAGCAAATGCTAAGAAGATCTGAGGTTTATTTTCAACTACTATAGTAAACACCCCCATCCTCCTTCCACTATGACCAAAGGAGTGGCTCTGGGGCTGGCTCTGCAGTGACACTAGCCCATCACCCTCACAGAGGTTATTTGTTTTCCTTTTCTCACATCTTTTCCCCTTTGACAACTTAGAATCTTGGACACTTGGAACTGGAAGGAGAATCAATGAGCAGCAGCTATTCCACACTTCTCATCTGATAGATGAGGGAACTGAAGCCCAGAGAAGGGAGATGAATTCCTCAAGTTCACAGTTTTTAAGAGGCAGAGCCAAGGTGAGAACCCAGGGTTCCCGATTCACAGTCCAGTGCTACGAATTTTTTCCACAATATTTCTACCTCTTGTTGCTGTTTCTGATTTTTGCTCATTTTTTTGTTTGTTATGTTTTGTTTTGTTTTGTTTTGAGTTCTTTGATAAAAGCTAATCCTCTGTGGGCTTTAGCCAGCCTTGCTCTCACCAGTATCTGTCTCTGTCTCTGTCTCTGTCTCTCTCTCTCTCTGTTTCTATTTATCTATCTACTGGTAGGGGTGTTCTGTTCTGAGCCTCTCATAACCCTAGACATATCTCTATGTGTAACCATCGTGATTCACCTTCAAGTAGTTGTCAATCCTATTCTTCTATTAAATTCTTCTGGCAATGTTTCATCATGGAGATGACCCTAGGTTCTCAAAAGATGTGTCAGTGGAGTGAGTGCAAGTTCTGGCTGGTTCTACCAGGACAGAAAGGCATCTAGACAACGGATTTTTTTAAACTATAAGAATAAAGGAAACTATTCAGTATTATGACTTGCCCAGGGTCACACAGCTAGTAAGTGTCTTGTGTTGTGTGTCTGAGACAGTATAACTTTCTAAACTGGATACCCTTTCGCCTTTCCCTCTGTGGTTTATTTGCTGTTCAGATAAAATCATTTAGGGGATTCTAGTCAGTAAGTGTTTGCTGTTATGGAATTCCAAGGATACATAGGATATGAGCAACCTCCTGTAAAGGGATAGAGTGACTCTTCAGGACTCACTCAGGGTCATCAAAGGGGTGATAAAGGTAGTCTAGGGTTAGTTTGGATTAAAGCAAGACCAGCTCTGCCTATCTGTCAATGCAAAGTACAATGGCCACCAGGCCGTCCCATAACACACTCACTTTAAAAATGAAGGCACGGAAGCCAGAGCGATCTGTAGTTATAAGTGAACTGTAAATACTCTAGAATTCCATTGTGGTTACTGAGCATGTAATTGCATGGTAATTACCATGAATTCACAAGATAATTCCAAGGTTATTTTTGTCTTCTAAACTTCTCTTATGCCACCATTGTATAAAAACTAACAAAGCTGAGACCAGGCCAAAGAAAACGAGAAAGTGGGCACTTGGCTGGCCCAATCTTTATCATGGTTGGGAGAAGGTGAGCCATTACCGTCTGCCTCTCTTGTCTGTGCTGTGGGACCAAGAAGCATGGTCCTCAATGTCCTCGTCTGTAAAATGAAGGGGGTGACTTAGATGGCCTCTAAAGTTCTTTCCAGAACTAAATCCTGTGATCATATGGATGTAATTCTTGTGTAGTGGAATAAAAAGAGATGGCACCTTGAATGTCTTCCCTATGGAAAATGGGTTGTCATTCTAGCCTCTAGAAAAATAAGTAGGGATTGTGTTTCAGAAAGGAAACAGTCTAAAATGAGAGCCAAAATATCCCCATTTCCTTTGGTCTGAATGACCTATCTTCTTCTGTTTGCCTAATTCTTATGCATCAAGCAAGGCCTAGCTCAAATCCTTCTTTCTCCACAAATCTATACAGGACCGCTCCAGCCCTCAGGGAGCCCTGCCTCCTCTGTACCATACGTTTTTATCAAACACTTGGTTTCTTTCTTGCTACCTTATTAGTTGTCTTTATTTGTTTATGTTTTGTCTCCCCAACTAGATGAGAAGTTCCTTGAGGGTAAGAGCTGTGAAATACAGAAAGGCAATGTGGTATAAGGGAAAGAACATCAGAGCAAAGAACACTGGAGTCAGAAGAAACTTGTAAAGTTTATTATATCTTGGCTCCCATATTGATTAAAAGTGTGTGGTCACAGGCAAGTCCCCCAACTTTTCTGAATTTCACTTTGCCCCTCTGTGAAATGGAGGATAATTGTACTTGCATGGCCTACCTTACAGGGTTGCTGTGAGGAGAGTGTTTGGGAAACCATAAAGCACTATAAACACTATAAAGTATGCTAATATGTAAAAAAAACAATAAAGCATGTGATTATGTAGAAGCACTATAAATGTGTCTTATTACAACCACTAACCCATATCTCTGCTGTCAAGCACAATGCCTTGCAGCTAGCAGGTGAGAAATATGGTTGGGGTTCATGATGATTTTCTCCCTAGAGCATCACTGATCCTATGGCCATGGATTTAGAAATAGAAGGGATCTTAGAAATCATCTAATTCACATAAAGATCAAAACCATCAGGAATATGGAACACATAAGCAGATGGTACATTTTTGGGGGGTTAGTCAATTGGGGTTAAGTGACTTGCCCAGGGTCACACAGCTAGTAAGTGTCAAGTGTTTGGTCTGAGGTCACATTTGAACTCAGGTCCTCCTGACTTCAGGGCCAGTGCTCTATCCACTGAACCACCTAGCTGCCCCCCCACCCAGATGATACATTTTTAACCAACTTGTATGTAGGTGAGCTATGTCCTCTCCTGAGGTCTTAGTTTTCTCAGTTGTAAACAGATGGAATTAAGTTTGATGGGTGCTAGAGACCCTTCTAGCTCTGAGTTTCTCAATTCTAAAATGACTTCTAAAATCACAATACAGTGGAGAGAGCATTGGCTCTGTAGTTAGTTCAGATCCCACTTCTGAGGATTAATACCTGTGTGACCTTGGGCAAGTCCTTCAATGTCCCTGGGTCTCAGTTTCCTTTTCTGTAAAATTAAGAGGACCGGACTAGATAACCTTTGAGGTCTCTCCAAAGCTGTGATCCTGAGATTCCAGAATTCTCTCCATTAAAAGCATTTAAATATCAGGGCAAAGAGGGAAACTTAAATCTAGCTTATATCGAACCTGACAGAGCAAATGATAAAAATAATTGTGCCATCTAAAGTCAATAGTTTTACAAATAAAGACCATCCTTTTTTGGAAAGGAAAACAAAAATACAGTCAAACTCTTTTCGGCCAGAAGGAGAATTAAATGTTTGGTTTGTATAATTTATCTTCCATCAATATCAGTTTGTTAAGGATGAAAAAAATCAAGTTTGATTTTTAAGGTTGAGCTGAGAATCCATATTAACATTACATATCGTAGCTAATTCTCCCTGTAGGTGCTAGGGCCTGTTCCTGTCTTCTGTAGGACCTCTCCCACATACTTACCAGGAAATATTTGTGAGTCAGTGGCTTCCACACCACTGTCAGCATTTTTTTCTGAGGCATGCATGGAGGAATGGTAGGGCAGGGAACCCCTGGCCACTGTTCTGCTCCCAGCAGAGTTCCCAGGGCCACACATAACTCCCTCTGTATTGCATGAAGAATAGGAGTACAGTGCTCAGGGGGAGAATTGTTCCTTCTCCACTGTGGGGAAAGGAATTTTCCAGCCCCACAGAAATCCACAAGTTTTTCAAGAAATAGGTACAAGAGCTTACTTTTCTCATTTCAGGGTATTATTTCATATAACAGATAACTTAAATAATGGCTCTTCTCATTCTTGGTAGTGGCTGCATTTAGATTTACTATTTTATATGATTAGTATTTTGAATTACATTGTATAATGAAAAATGCTCTTGGGTTTTAGTCCTGGTTCTGCTACTAATTTGTCAAATGACTTTACTTTTTCTCTGCCTTGGTTTCTGTACCTGTAAAATGAGATATTGAACTGATTTCCAACATCCTACCTAGCTCTGAAATTCTGTGATTTTAAGATTCCATATGAGTTTTGACTTAAGTAAAGAATCAGAACTTCCTTTCCATATTACAAATCCCACAAAGGAGATGATTCCTATGAAACAGTGGTTCTCCAGCTTTTTTTGTGTGTGTATATAATGGACCTTTTTGGCAGTTTGGTAAAACCTGTGGACACTGCTTCAGAAAAATGTTTTTAAATGCATAAAATAATATACACAAGATTTCAAGGAAACAAAATGTTTAACTTTTTTCTCATCATTACTCCCTGTAAACTATCCATGGATTTTTTGGGAATCTGTAGATCCTAGGTTAAGAACCCTTGACATAAAGGTTGTAAAAATCAATTGCCCAAGACATTTGGGCTAATTACCTACTACCCTCTTGAAATATTTTCAAACCAAATGTGCCTGGTCACATCTCTAATTTGTCCTAAAGGGCTGATTCTCATTCTGGGTATAATTCTCTAGGTGTCTGATGTCCTTCTTGTGGTGAAGATACCTATAGTCTCTGAAGACAGCTTTGTGAATAGGCTGGGAGTGCACACCAAGAGAGCTAGTCTGATTTCTACTAGGTATTTCTGTGATTTCCATCATCAAAAACATTTATGCCAAAGTTCATTCATTAAACAGTCTTCACGATCCCTCTGGGATGTGTTGTGGGTGTTTTGTGGCTGAGGGACTGAGACCAAGTGGTCACAAGACTAACCCAAGGTCATATACCTGACCACTGCCTTTGTATAGTCTGGGCTGGAAGGACCCTCTGTAAAGTAATGGAGCACATAAAGTTTGTCTTTGTCACCTTTTCATTCCCCCCCCTCAGTATCCCTGTCCTTCTTCCTGGTATACCTACATCTTTACCTCAAATCCCTCTCCTTTTTCCCATACCTATATTTGCTAAGAGGTTAGCTGGTAACTGAGCTGCCAATGGTTTAAGATATGATTCTTCCTGAGGGTATTTAAATTTTAATAAGAGAACTAAAGTCCAAGACATCAAGTTTTAATAATAATATCTCACATTTCTGTGTACTTTGGTATTTACATGGGGCTTTCTTCACAACAACCCAGTGAGATGGGTAGAACAATTATTAATATCCCTATTTTATAAATTGAGGCTAGGAGAGGTTAAATGACTTGCTCATTGTGACCCAGGGAGCAAGTGCCATAGCTGGGAATTGAATCTTGATCTTTTCTGATTATAATTCTAGGGTACTTTCCACTACAACACACTGCTAAAAGGAAGGAAACAAAAAAAAGTAGAATGAAGATGAATGATACGGTTAGTATTTGGACATGGGGGTCCTGCTGGAGACCTCTCAAATCATACCATCTAGGCATTCACCAAATCTGCCCACGTAAGACTGTGTCAGCCTGGTCCTTTCTTTAGGGCCCTGCTCTGCCATTGCTGAACAGTCTAAATTTCCACAGAACCTACTTAGGCATGACTAGAATATGCAGAGGTTGACTCTCACTGGAAAAAGAGGAAAAAATCAAAAAAGGACAAAAAAGTTCTAGGTCAAAGTCCAGTCTTCTTTCTAAATCACAATCTAATAAGAATTCTTACAGCTAAATAAAAGAAGCTTAAAAACACCCTTTTTTCATTGGAGAATATAATTTTGCTGTAGCCATAATTTAAATCGATTTCCTTCTGAGCTTGAGGACTGGAAGTACAGAGTGCATTTCATTTTCTCCATGATACTTGTTTTGACAGTGATGTATTTAAGTTGACATAGTTGAAATCCTTGTGTAATAAATCTCTGCCTGAGAATTAATCATGTTTATAATATTCTGAGAATTAATAACACCCATTGCTCAAATCATTAACTGAAAAAAGGAGCTTCCAAAATCTGTTCTCTGCAGTAAGGGACCACAAATAAATGAATGTTTGATAAAATAATCCAAGTAGCAGTTTAACAAGCGTAAACTTGAATGGGGCTGCAATAACATAGAACTATTGTTTAAGGGTTGGCACGAGGCTGATGAGGTGCTTATTTTGGTTACAAAGCATGCATCCACATGCATAATGAACTGCACTCTGAATTATTAATGTGTTGCTTATTTAGCCTCATCTGTCTAGAAGATAATGTATCCTAACTATAATGAGTGATTGGTTTTGTACATAATTACAGTAGCAGCAGTATCTAGGAAATTTGTTCTTTCAAAGAAGGATTTCTAAAAATAAAGTCATCACATAAACTCCGTTGTTGTTCCATTTTATCAAAATCAAAACCGGAGCATTTGAGAATTCATAATAAATTAAAAGAGACAGAATCATTATTAACATCATAATTTAACACAAAAGGTTTTACTTAATCATTCATTACAGATCATATGCTGTTAAAATGCTTATTGAATGTCTTGGTTATTTTAAGATGTTTTCCAAAACAGTCCTTGTTACTACTCCTTGGAAACCCAGGAAGGAGAAGCCAGAAGGAGAACAGCTAGGTAAAAACTGATAGGAAAAGGATGACAATTTATGCTAATTCTGACAGAATTTTAATTTAAAAAGTTGCTACTTGATTACTGTTCATTTTTAAAACATGTACTTCTGGGACTAATCATATCTAATTTACTCTTTCTCCTCAAAGTGGTTGCTTGACAAGAACACTAGATCAGGAGCTCATTAACCTTTAAATTATAATTTCTCTACACCTTCTTGGGTGGGAATGGGACAACATCTCTTCTGTGAATACAGGAAGAAAAAAGTTTGGGTTTTTGTTTTGTTCCTTATGCAAAGTGTCTCCCCAAGTCAGAAGTACTTTATGGGTTCTGAAATCCTTTGTACTTTCATAAGCATTTTGTCTTTACCCCTCTTTTTATTGTATTCTTCAAAGGAGCACTGTGAAGTCAGAGAGGACTACAACTTCCTTTTCCTAAAAAAGGAATCACAATCTGCACATAATTTTCCAATAAAATTTCTGTTTGGTTTTAAATGCAGGCTGATGTGAATCTGTCTACACACGTATGTATGTGTGTGTACCTGTGTATGTCTGCCTTCTGAACATAAAAGCAAACATCTATTAGCACACACTTCCCACCCCAAAGAAGGTGTAGAGTCTTGCAAATTTACTTTACTGTAGGCATGCAAGAGGAAAACACTATGGTCCTGAATGGTCTGAAGGTCCTATAATCCCAGAAGGAAAGTGTGCCCATTGTTACTATAATTTAGTATGGAACTGAATGTGCTTTCTAAAAATCCAAAGCACACTCAGTTCCATACCAAATTATAGTAAAATTTGCAAGACTCTCTCTCTCTGAAGAATTCCACAATGTTGTCTGCACTTAGGAAGGAAGCCAACAGGCACAATGGGGGAAACCACTGAGCGTGCCTCTCATCCAAAACACAACATATGCTTTTGGCTAGACTTCTCAGAAGCAACATATTTAAAGCAGCAATTTGTCATTTAGTGCGGGTTGCTGACTGAAAACCACCACTGTCTGCAGCATTCTCTTAGAAATAGCTTGGAATTGCGGTGGCCCATCCTGGAACTCATGGCCAGAAGGACAAAAGGTTGGGGTCCGTATTTTTCTTTTTACTGTCTAACCAACAGCCTGGTGGACCTTTCTGAAGAAGAGGATCTGTAACTACTTTCTATAGGGAGTCGGGGCTTGCTTATCATGGAGCCGTCTCTCTTTGTCCCCCTTTCCCTTCTAATCAAATTTTGCCCTTCACAACCTGACCCCCATTATACTTGGAGTTTTATTATACCTTCCTCCCCTCCATTAAGTCTGTGGGTGGTCTATACTGACCTCCTTGCTGTTCTTCACACTAGACACACCATTTCTTGCTTCTGTGCTCTTTGTACTTGCTCCCCACCCCCTGTTCTCTTGGAATCCCTTGTTTACGTTAAGACCCGGCTCAGGCTCTGTTTTCTGTTCAGTCTTTCCTGGTCTTCTGGTTCCCCCCAGCTAGGATTCCCTGCCTCCCCCAGGTTTACATAGTATCTATTTTATGTTTTCCTATGTGTATATACGTGTGCATGTGTGCATATGTGTTATCTCTCTCGGTAAACTGTAAGATCCTTGAGGCTATGAACTTTCTCTTTTGTCTTTGTATCTCTAGTGCCTAGTACACAATAGGGCTTAATAAATGCTTGATGATTGATTAAAAGTCCCTATGACCAAGTGAAGCATATAAGGTTAGAAGGAAGAGGGATAACCATATAAGCAAGCTCTCCTACACAATGCATCTTTCCAGCTAAGTGGCGCAACGGTTGTCAGGAAGATTTGAGTTCAAATTATGCCTCAGACGTTTACTAGTGGTATGATACTGGACAAGTTACCTGTTCTCTTTTAGCCTCAATTTCCTTATCTGTAAAATGTGGATAATAATAGCATATATCTCACAGAATTATTGTGAGGGTCAAAGTAGATAAAATATAGAAATCACTTTGCAAACATTAAAGTACTATGAAAATGCTAGCCATTATTATTATTATTCAATTGAAGACATACAGTTGATGTCAACAACGAGTCCTTTATGATTGCTCCTCTAGAATTGCCACATGTCCAGGATTTAGAAAAAGATCAGTTAATTTTAAAGTTTGAAGAAACCAGTTAAACTACTCTTAGGCATCCCATTCAAAAATGCTCAAGACTTAGACTCCCAAGATGTGGGTTGCTTGGCCTGGGAGTTGAGAAAAGAGTACAAGTTTGGAGTTAAGCTTGTGAAGCCCAGCTCTGCCACTTATTAGCCTTGTGATGGTAATCACTTGGGGTAGCGGTTTCCTTTCCTGGGGACCAAGATGCTTCATCTGCTAAATGAAGAGGAAGACCAGATGATTTCTAAGTCCTCTAGTTCTAAACCCTATGATCTCACCTATTATAGACAGGAGGCTGCTACGGTGAGTATCCTTGCTCTGGTGATGGTGTGACTTTTAGGGCAGGAGTGTCCTGTATAAGATGCTCAATGATGTTGTCTGATCATGAGACTGACTCGTACCATCCCTTCCTTTCCCCATTTGAAATGCCTCCCAGTCCTTTTCTTTGCCTATTCCTGTCCTTCAAGGCTCAGCTCATGTCTCACCTCTTCTGTGAAGCCTTTTGGATGAATCTAGCTCACAGGGGACTCTCCCACACAGAACTCTGACGGTACTTGGCATCTCTGTCACTCCTTCAGCACTGACCACATATTTACTTTGTATGTTTGGGCAACTTTTCATATAGCTATTAATAGCAAGGATTTCTTCCTTAGAAAATTACCTGTTCATATCCTTTGACTATTTATCAATTGGGAATAGCTCTTATTCTTATAAATTTGAATAACTTCCTTATAGATCTTAGAAATAAGAACTTTATCAGAGAAACTTTTTGCAAAGATTTTCTCTCCCTCAGTCACCCCTTCCTCTTCTAATTCTAGTAGCATTAGTTGGTCAGCTTTTCATGTGTGTCTATTTTATCTCCTCAATAGGACAGCAAACCCTGAAGACAAGGATGGGTCTTTTTCATTTTTACATAACCCCCCTCCCCTCCATCTGTAGCACAGGGCTGGGCACATTCAGTAGGTATTTAGGAAATGCTGGTTGATTGATTGATACTTACTGGTTCTACCTGGATCTGGCTGAGGGATTTATTAAGTTTCTTTACAGAGGGTGCCACTTCTAAGACACTAGAACTGAAATCCAGATTTCCTCTGGTCACATACAAGACGAGCTGTGTCAAGGAAAGCTGGTCACTATAAAGAAGTTCAAGGTCTGTTGCCCATATCTAATCAAAACAGGAAGAAAAAAAAAGAGAAGAAATGAGACCAGCAAAAAAAGGGAGGGGGGCAGGAATGCGACTTTAATGGAACAGATACCTTTTGCTTCTGTTTCTACATCATTCAATTGAGTGATGGAGCTGCCATAAACCCGTAATCAGAACAGTCAAGATGATCACTACAGTTACAGGAGTGCAAATAACCCAGCAGAGAAAATCGACCCAATCTTCCTATTACCTTATTGGAGAACAGTTAACTAAATTCAGGAAGGCTGAGGTAGTCTTTGATTTTTCTGCTCATGGCTGAACATTTCTAAAATAGACAAGGCAAAGGAATTTCTCAATTCCATTGAGAAAATTGAGTAAAAATGAACTTTAAGGAATGGGGGGGGGGTTGTGGGGAAGTGAAATGGACAGAAGGAAGAGGACCTGATGCAAAGAATGAATTGCTGTGACAAAGGGCTCACCCCCTGCTGGAGAAAAGAACAGCACTGAACCTCCTGTCCTTCTGGTCTTGGTGTGGCCGGCTATTGGAAAAGAAAAATGGCCATATGCTCCAAGAATTTCAATATGCCACAAAATGAAAGCACGGGACTCTGAGTCATGAGGCCTGGTGCCTAATTTTTTTTATATCAGCATTGCTATTAATGAGTTGTGTGACCCTAGGCAAGTCTCAATACCACTCTGCACCTCAGTTTCCTCATCTGTCAAAAGGGAATGATATCTGTACTACCTGCCCCAAAGGCTTTTTGTGAGGTTCAAATGAAAGCACTTTGAAAAGTTCACAAATGTATACCATCTGCCACCAGTTAGCTTTGCTGCTTTAAGCTGAGTAAACTTTTTGGGAATCAGTTTCCTCATCTGTAAAATGGGGCAATAGGACGAATACTCTATTAATCTAGGTTATTATTTTAATCATTCTAATACTCCTATAAAATCCCATATTCTACCTTTGGGCAAATCAGCTATTTGTTTTGGAATGCCAGCGACACCTGGAGGAGGAAGGCCTGGGTCCAAGTCCTACCTAAACCACTTACTGGCTGTGTGACCTTGAGCTAACCACTTCCCTTTTTCTGAGACTCAGTTTCCTAAGCTATAAAATGGGGAGAATCGTCCCACCTACCTCTCAGGTTTCTTGTAAGGATCACCTGACATAAAGTATATTATTACTTCTCTTCCATATCAGAATACTGGTTCTGGAGTCAGGAAGACTCGGATTCAAATCCTACTTCAAACACTTAGTACGGTCACTAGTGTGACCCTGCGCTAGTCACTTAACCACTCTATGCCTCTATTTCTTCTTCCGTGTATGGCGAAGTAGATAAAGCACCACACCCACAGTTAGGAAGGTTCATCTTCTTCAGTCCAAACTGGCCTCAGACACTTACCAGCTGTATGACCCTGGCCAAGTCACCTAACCCTATGAGCTGGAAAAGAAAATGGCAAATCACTCCAGTATCTCTGCCAAGAAAGAAAACCCCAAATGGGGTCACGAAGGGTCAGACATGACTGAAAATGACTGAACAACAACAACAGAACAAGGGGGTTGGTCTCCATGACCTTTAAAGTCCCTTCCAGTTCCAAGTCTACATGATGATCCTATGCTATTCCTTTACTTCCCTCTAAGAACACAGTCTCTGGGGTCAGAGGACCTGGGTTCAAATCCCACTTTTGACACTGACCTTCGGACTTCTTTTCCCTCATTTCCAAAATGAGGAGATTGAACTCTGAGGCCTCTGAGGTCCTTTCTAGCTCTACATATATGATTATATATAAACTAATGCTGTCAATATTACTGAGTGGCTTGGGTTAGGGGGTTTACTGATGAGATCCCTGTTGGATTCTGTACTTAGACTTCGTAGCTCGAGGGTGTGGCTGTTTAGACCAATCCTGGTTCAGATTAGTAAACTTTTTCCTAACTCTGCCTAACTTAAGTCCAATTCACTTGCAAGTCAAGACATCACTCCACGACGTTGTTGGTCTGCAAAAACAAAGGATGAGCAGCAATAGCAGCGCTGATGTCCTTGGCCCTCGCGAGAAGCCTCTCTCTACCAAGGTCTATCTTTTGGTTGAAATTAAAAGCTGGGATTACTAAACGGTCAAAAGCTGGCTTGTTTGTGGTACCCAGTGGCTCAGCTTACCCTGGGAAGGATCTTGTGGAGAAAATGTAATGTATGATCTAGATGGAGTAGATTGTAATTGGTAGTAATGCATTCTCACTGTAGGAAATTGGAATCTAACACATTTTCATAAAGGACTTGATTAAGCCCTCTCCCCCTTTTTTTCTGTTAAAAGGCAGGTAGAGCATGTGCCTAACGCACCAAGGCAGTATGTTAACACACACACACAGTTCCTCTGTCCTACAGTGGCCTCCTTTAAAACAAATCTAGCAGTGAGTGACTTGACTAAGCATTGAATGGTAAATGGCATCATTATAAGGATATTAAGAGGTCAGGCAGTCAAGGCCTCTTGCTAAACTGGAGCTAATTTCTGAGTCATATTCACATAGTAATGCCCTTTTTATAATGGCAAATAAATCACATTTGTAACAATTGTTAAAAACTAACTGCCAAATATCTGTTGCAGTATTAAATATCCTATTTGTCAACTTAAATATTTCCTGCTGCATTATGTAAAATGCAAATCAGGTGGGGACAGTTAGTTTCCCTTCAGAATACAGTGAACTTTCCATTCTTGCAAGGCAGGAAATTTTCTGTTAGTCTGGTCAAACTTTGTAATGCTCTTGATGAGAGTGAGGTTGCATTCCATGACAAGCACTTGGGTTCACTGCAAACCACATTAACTTTGGGGTGATTCACCTTTTCATTACTGCACATTAATTTTATACTTTTATTTCATATTTGCTTAGCACTTTGAAGCTTTTTTCCCCCCAAAGCATTTTCATACACATTGTCTCTTCTGATATTCATAAAAATACTCTCTTCCTGGCCCCAATTCAGTCAGGCAAGGTGTGGGGAGGGGAGGAAAGGGGGAAGAATTACTATAATTCCTTTCATAAATAAAGAAACTAAGGCTTTTCCAGAACTGCAGGTTAAGTGACCTGCTCAAGGTCACAGCAGTACTGGAATGAGAACCTAGGTCTCTTGCTGCTAAGCCTGGTCTTTCCATTATACTACATCTTCTTTCATCAAATCACAACAAAAACTAAACATAAAGGAAATCTTAAACCTTTTCTTCATCATTTCCAGTTGGAAATTTAACATGCCATCAGTAGACCACCTAAGCAAAGTCATTTATCAATGATAGGAAAACCTTCCTAACCTTTTCATTGAAAGCAAGTTTTTTGAGTTTTATTGGAATTATCTACTTTACTTATGAGTAGAAGTGTGGTCTTATGGAAAGCAGGCTGCATTTAGAGCCAGAGGACCTGGATTCAAATCCTATTTCTACTTCCTGAAACCTGTGTGGCTTTCAGTAAGTCACTTTATACCTCACAAGATATCTTGGGGTTTACTAGATTTATTTTTTAAGGACCATGCTTTAAAACCAAAGCACTCTGGCTTTCATTGATTGGCCAACAATAGATCCCAGCCCAAGCCTCATTTGGTCATTGTTTGGGCTCTGACGGTTCATAGTGAGTATAAATAACAGTTGTTTTTGTTTTGGCTAGAAACACTGAGGGTCTTCCCCTCTCAGATAGATTTTTTTTTTGATGAGGTAAAAAAGGCCGTTCTTTGCCTCATTTCTTACTCAACCTTAACACTGAATGGGCATTGCCTCAGACAAACTGAGACCTGGAAAAGACCTTAGCTTAAAAAGACCAAGGTCTGTCACTGCATCAGGGCCATCTCTAGTCATCCTGATCTATACCTTGCCCCTGGATTCAAACGGCTCCAGAGGAGAGAGTGACGCTGGTGACTTTGCACAACCCTGCCTCACTTACATCCAATTCACTTGTAAGTCATGACATCGCCTTCCCAACATCATGGTCCTCTTTGAGAATGAAGGACATAGAAAAACAACAATTATACCACTCTTGGCCTCAGTTTTCTCCTCAGTAAAATGAAGGATGCTACATAATGTACCCTTCTAGATCTAGACTTACAATACTATTCTGTAAAAATAGCTTGTGCCATAACTTCGGTTTCTGCACAATCACTAGACCATCCATGAGTCTCCTCCTCTGGATCTCTCCACAGTCATGACCACTTGGCTTGGCACATACTCAGAATTAAATCAGTGAAATTGCCTGATTGATATCACAGTCACCTTGGCCTCTTGGGGTGAAAGGCTTTTGCAGGTATTTGTTTCTATTGCCATGGGGCCCTTTCTATAGGATTCAGGGGTCTTCTCTGGATTTCTGATTTTAGGACCTTTTGACCCTTAGAGCCACCCTATGGTAATGCCCAAATGGAGTGGCTGCCCTAAGCCGCTGAGCTTAGGGGTTTGACCACTAAGGGGATTGGACAGACAGAACTGCTCAGTGACTTGAATGAGAAGAAAAACAAAACCATCAGCAAACACAGGTGGAGTCATTTAGAGGGCCATGTTTCCTAGTGGAGAAAGAACCAATTTTGGAGTCAGAAAGACCTAGTTTAAAGCCCTGAGTTTGATGTATATAAGTTATGTGACCCTGGGCAAGTCACTTAACCTGAATCTCAGCTTGTGTCTATAAAATAGAGGTTGTTTTGAGGAAAAGTGTGGGAGTGATAATGGAGCTTAAGAAATGGGAAGGAGAGGTGAATGCAGCAATTTCCCTCTCCACCCTCCAGCCTTGTAGAATGTAGAAATGGGGCACTATGAGCCCACAGTGAAAACGGAACTTTTATATTGAATCTCTCCTTTCCAGTAGAGATTTTGTGGATTGTTATAGTTAGGGCTTGTTAGAGGCCTAATTGTGAATTATGGAAACATTTAGGGTCATCAGCTTTTCCTTTCTGAATCCCCACTCCATTGCTCAGTGTTTTTTAGCTACTCCTTTGCTGCTAGGGCCTCACACCATACCACCTCATCCACTTTCTTTGGGCAGTGCCCCAGACTACTCCAAATTTTTTCTACCCTTATCTCTTCCCCTATTCTGGTTTGTTTTTTTTTGTTCCATATCCTCGGGACTCTTTTTTTCTACTCTAGAAATGACAAAATGCTAATGTGTTAATTTCTATTAATGAGTTGCCCCTCCCCAGATGAAGTATTTGTATTTTAACAGGGGCCTTTTGGAGACAATGTCAATGTAAGGTCTCCTACTAAAATGTAAATTTTTAGGCATATTTGAAAGAATCCAGTAACAGTAATTTTTAAGCCCACGAGGGGCTGGAGCTTGAAATATTCACTGGCAAAGGAGCCTTTTGGTGTTTATCAAATCATATTATATGGGATACAGTCAATTTTGCCTATGAAATAGAGTCAAACCTAGGTTCAAGATATTCTTCTCCTTATTTGCATTGTATTTTACTTTTACAAGTGAAGAAGTTTGGCAGTCACGTGGAAAAGGGCAAACTGGATGTACCATCTGAAGAGTGCTGAGTGATGAGGAGGTGTAGGAGAGCACCCTCACTGTCACGTTGCCTCCTACCCTACCATTCCACTGCAGTGTTGGTGCCAGCCATTGGTGAGGGACCCTTCATCAGCTAAGCTGACTTTTTCATCAGAAGTGTGTTTTGGGGGGCCTAGTCTAATTGGTATGGGCCACTTTGCTCAGATTCTAATCTCAAGTCAACAAGCATTTATTAAATGCTTACTATTAGCCCAGGCACTGGGCTAATCTCTGGAGATACAGAGAAAGGCAAAAACTAGTCCCTGCTCGCAAGAAACTAATAGGGGAGACCGTAAGCAAACAACTGTGTACAAACAAGCTAGGTATAGGATAAAACTAGAGACAGTCTCACAGAGAAGGCCCTAAAAGATTAAGGAAAACCAACAAAGGCTTTTTGAAGAAGGTAGGACTTTTGCTGAGACTTGAAAGAAGCCAAGGAAGATGGAGATGAGGAGAGAGACAGAGACAGAGAGAAGAGAGATGGAGACAGAGAGAGAAAGAGAGCGAGAGAGAGAGAGAGACAGACAGACAGACAGACAGACAGACAGACAGACAGGCAGGCAGACAAAGACAGAGAGAGTAACAGGTATGAGGGACAGTCAGTGAAAACCCTCCCTTAGAATCAGGAGATGGAGTATACTATTCAAGGAATAGAAGGAGGCCAGAGTCCCTGGATTGTAGAGTGAGTGGAGGGAAGAAAGGTCTAAGAAGACTGGAAAGATCAGAAGGGTCCAGGTTATGAAGGGCTATTCTCTGGGAAAGGTCTCTTGTTTATTTCCCTGATCTGACCAGAGATTGATCTTGTCTACAGGAATCACCAAAATAACAATGACTACAACAATATCCAACCTCTACATAATGCTTTTAAAGTTTGCAAAGTGCTTTACACACATTATATTGCTTGATCCTCACACCAACCCTGTGAGTTAGGTGAATGAATGAATAAATGAATGAAAAATCACTTATTAAACCTTTGTTGTTGTTTAGTTGTGTCCAACTCTTCGTGACCTCATTTGGGGTTTTCTTGGCACAGATACTGGAGTGGTTTGCCATTTCCTTCTCCAGCTCATTTTACAGGTGAGGAAACTGAAACAAACAGCATTAACTGCCTTGCCTGGGGTCACACAGCTAGGAAGTGTCTGAGGCTGGACTTGAACTCAGGATGATGAGTCTTCCTGATTCCAAGTCCAGTACTTTATACACCTCACTACCTAGCTGCCTTTACTTTGTACAGAACTTTTAAGCCCTGAAGATAAAGAGAAAAAGTTAGACAGTTCCTACTTCTTGTGGAGTTCGTATTCTAACTGGGAGACAACACATTGGAAAGAATCAGCTGCAAGGTAAATAGAAACGTAGTGGTCCTTAGGTACATCTACAGGGCAGATTACAATTGTTTAGTCTTTTTTTTTTCCAGTTGCGTCATTCTCTTTGTGACCCCTTTTGGGGTTCTCTTGGCAAAGATAACTGGAGTTCTTTGTCATTTCCTCCTCCAGCTCATTTTACAGATGAGGAAACTGAGGCAAACAGGGTTAAATGATTTGCCCAGAGTCACACAGCTAGTTAAGTGTCTGAGACCAGATTTGAACTCAGGTGTTTCTGACTCCAGGCCTGGCTATCTACTACACCACCTAGCTGTCCAATTGCAGATAGCAATACCTATTATCATGCCCATTTTTAGAGGTTAAATTACTTGCTCAAGTTCACATAACTAGTGAATGTTTGAGTTGAGATGTGAATCCAGGTCTTTTTGGCTCCAAGTCTATCAATCTATCTCCTAGGCCCATAGATCTACATAAAGGATAAATAGTGCTCTTCAGTCAGCACCCCAGGTCAGCTATGTTTCCTCTGTTAGACATGCCCTTCTCTTTTCCATCCCATTCCCATTCATCCTTGAAGGCCCAGTTCAAGCCCTACTGAATGAGACTAGTAGTCTCTCTCCCCCTCCACCCCGCCACTGAACAAAAAAACACTGAAGAAGCTCAAGTGTCCTGAGTCCCCCTATCAGAGTAAGACCAGCAGTATCAGCTCTTTTCCCAGTAACAAGGGGGCTAGATGACAACTAGCTGCCAATTGCCCAGGAGTCTCACCACCCTCCCTACCCATCCCTATCAGCAGCAGGTCCCAGGTCCAAGCTCTTCATTCCCTTCTTTCTTTCTTTCTTTCTTTTTTTTTTTTAAGGTCATATACCAAATTTATTGCAAAAAGACCCACAATTCCAGCAGTTGTCTTATCGATAGGATTTCTGGTAGCGAGCCGAGGCCCCAGGACTGCCAGACTTCTTGGACTCATAGTGGTGAGGGTCAGCCACCAGCAGAGTTTGGTCATACTGGATAAGGATGTCTTTTATTTCCTTCTTGGAGGCCTCATCCACATATTTCTGGTAATAGGCCACCAGGGCTTTGGAGATGGACTGCCGGATAGCATCAGTCTGGGCGACGTGGCCTCCTCCTTTCACACGGACTCGTATATCTATTCCAGCAAAACGTTCCTTCCCTAGTAGGAGGACGGGCTCCAGCAGCTTGTACCACAGGGTGCGAGGCTCAATCATCTCCAGTGGTCGCCCATTCACCTTGATCAGCCCATTGCCTCTCTTGCAGTGGGCCACAGCGGTGGCCGTTTTCTTTCGTCCGAAGACCTGGACGGACTGGAGCAGCCCCTTGGACGGCATGCTGAGGTGGGCGGCGCAAGCCCAGAGCCGGGCTGGAGGCAGAGGAGGCTGCGGTGGCGGTGGCGGTGGTGGCGGCGAAAGCCGGAGACTGGAGCTCCTCACCTGCGCTGCGCCAAAGCACGAAAGGGCCATTCCCTTCTTTCAATGCCTGGTCCTCAACCTGACTGAGAACACTCTCAAACCCCACCAGACTTTACTGGTTTGAGGTGCTCCATTCCATCTGGGATATCTAATTCCAGTGAGGTACCTAATTCCACCCAGGCTCAGTGAGACTGACCTGTTCCCATCTTCCCTGACTGCCCTTCTTATCCTTAGTATGTTCCTTCAATAAAGCTAGCTTGTTTTGCTATTCATGTACTGGACTTCAGTATATCCCTAAACCTTCCTAATACTTGAATAAGACACATACCTCCTCCATGAAGCACATAGACTCTTCTATGTAAGCCTTGTGGGTGACATTGGGCAAATCACCTAGCATAGGGGTGGGCACAGCAGAGGTCTCAATAGGACTGACTGATTTCTTAAGATTCCAGTGTTTTCAACCCTTTTGTGAGAATCACAAAATTGTAGAATCCATACAACTGCAAAAATGGTAGCTCACATTTCTATGTGAGGTAGGTTGTACAAGTATTATTGTTCACACTTTATGGGTAAGGAAACTGAAGAGCAACTAAGTGGATAAAGCAGTGGATAAAGCATCAGGCCAGGAGTCAGGAAGACTTGAATTCAAATCTGGCCTCAGACACTTACTAGCTGTGTGACCCTGGTCAAGTCACTTAACTGTTTGCCTCAGTTTCCTCATAGGTAAAATGAGATGGAGAAGGAAATGGCAAGCCACTCTAGTATCTCTACCAAGAAAGAAAACCCCAAATGGGGTCACAAAGAGTCAGACACAACTGAAAAGCTGAACAACAACAAACTACAGGACAGAGAGGTTAAGGAATATGCCCCAAAGTCACACAGCTAGTAAGTGACTCTAAGCCAAGGTTCCTTACTCTCAGTCCAGTGCCCAGGAAATCATCCTTCTCTCCTATATTTAGCAAGAAGAATGTAGGACTCTTCATGTCAATTCACGGACTCTAAAGAATTTCAAAGCACTCTCCTCCAGGGCTGGTTTCTTATTCATATTCTTTACAGAGAAAACTTCTTTTTGTGTGAAATGAAAAAATATAAACAAATTACACATTAAAAATACTTAGTTTCTGAAATGAATGTTTCTTTCGTGAGGGTGTGGGGAACCATATCATCCAATTGCTCCATTCTGGAATGCCTTCCCCTCCTGTCTCCTAATCTAAAATCTATCCATCCTTCATGAAGTCTTGCTGTCTATTACACATGAAGCCTTTCTGGCCACTGAAGATCCATATTGACTACTCTTTTCTTGGAACTCTTGTTGCGCTTGAGATTCAGATCCAACCTTCCCCCACCAATTGAGAAGACGAGAAATTTGATACTCATTACACATATTGAAGTCGTGCAAAAACAGAGAGCCATCCAGCTTAGGGTGATGTAACTGCTCTCTAAATGCTTCATGTTTGCATGTTACGTTTCCTGAGGTAGGCTATAAGCTCCACAAGAACAGGGACTGTGTCTTATGTATAAGCATGCATAGTGCAGATCAGTTGTGGTCAACACATCTTGGGACAAGCATTACTGTCAAGCTTTCCCCTCTAAATACCTACAATTTTTTACTTCTTTGTATTCTTTATAGTAAAGGACACAGTGTAGGGGTTAGATCCTATTGAAACCCTATTAATTAACGAACTGATTAGGGATAGCATCTTTCGTCTCCCTGAAACAATCTATACTCATTTGCTTTGAAGATTGAACTAGAATTCTATGGCGATTCCCATCAGGGCCTTAACCTGGGAGAGAACGTAGTATGGTCAGAGTGGTACAGCAGTGACAACTCTCTGGTTTCCTTTCGGGCTTCTAGAGACCATGGCAGGAAAACCTGTTTCCACTGCATTGATCAGCTTTTTGGTATGCATAGCAATGAGCAGAATCAGAGTGGGCAGCTATAGTGGAGAGGAAGCGGAGAATCTGAAATCACAACCAACCTTTAAGCAACAGCATGGATCCAGAGGGACAGGGGAGGGGAAAGTGACCTTCCCCAGGATCTTTCTCTGGGTCCCAGGGCCTACCCCTCCTGTCTGGGCCACAGGCTTTGAAATTAAATTGTGAAGAAACAGACTTTGAGGGATTCCCACCACACAGCTTCTTTTCTCCGAGAGGCTGTCTAATTTGGGGAGAAAGGAAAGAGAAGAGAAGGGAGGAGAGAGAGCCAAGGATCACTTTCTGAGATGCTCTGATCACCACTGGGAGTCTCTTGATGTTTTTCCTTTACCCCAAGCTGCAGATATGCACTGGCTCCCTGGGGGCTCACACCTATGTTGGACACAGTGCCTCATCACAGGCCACTGTCCTAAGGGTCCCAGCCTCATTCATTCTCTTTGCAAACCCTGTTCTAACTTGGGCTGGGATGGTCATGGGGTCACAGATACAGAGCTGGAGGGGACCTCAGGGGTCAAGTTCACCATCCCCTCAACGCCATTTTGAAGATGAGGGAACTGAGGGTGAGGGAAGTTAAGTGGCTTGCTAAACTAGTTAAAGAGTCAGAGGCAGGATTTGAATCTGGGTCCTTGGCTACGGGAGTTTGTGCTTTTCCCATTCCTCTCTGGCTTGCTATGTTGTCAGATCCATCTTATTTTGAGTCCAGAGCAGACTGCTAGTAGAGTAAACAAAACGACCAAGCCATCTCAATCTTAGCAAAGTGGAGTGTGGAGGAAACGACTCCAAGCTAACAAAGACAAGGAATCACATTCTTGTAGCTCTTTAAGGTTTACCAAGTGCATCCCTCACAAGAACCTGAGAGGTCAGGAGCAGAACAGCTTCAATACTTCTGTGCTCTGCCATCTCATCCACATTACAAGTCCTTGTGGTAAGGTGGCAAGAGTGCTGGGTTGGGAGTCAGAAAACCCGTGTTTGAATCCTGCCTCGGCCATCATGGGTGTGACCTTGGGGCAAGTTATTTCATCTCTTGGGTCTCAGTTTCCTTGTCTGTAAAATGATGGGATTGTACTGGATGACCTCTGAGGACCCTTCCAGACTGAATTTTAATATCCTAGACTTCCTCTGAGTCTTAGTGATCAATCTATGAATGTCTGTGGCTGAAAAATTCATTACCCTGGAGCCAGTTCGGTGATGCTCAGCTTCGTTAGTCTGGTTTTCAAATGATGAATGCCCAGTTCATCACTGGGCCTATCTGTGCTTTGAGGCTTTTCAGTTTGGCTGGCCCTGAGAGGGCCCCTGCTCTGCTGGCACCACACTTGGGCCAAGATGATGCATTGGAGTATCACTTCAAGGGAGGATAAAGGGCAGCCAATTCAATCCCCTAATTATAATTTAGTTAGGCTGATTAGTTTGCAGTTTCAGAGCACCCACCTACTGGAGCTGCAAGCAGGAGAAGCAGGAAGAAGACTTCTTGGGACTTAAAAATTTTCAGGGTAGAATAAAATTAAATCAGTAACTATTTATTAAGTCCTAAGCTGGATATTGCAGCATTGTATGTACTAGGTTTGCACTGTCCAGTTAGAGCATATAACATATATTCTTTCACTCTCTTCATTCATTCATTCATTCATTCATTCATTCATTCATTCATCTATTCAACACCCTTTATTGAGCACATGCTATTAGGCACTATGCTGGTAGCTGCAGGGGATACCAAGATGATCAGAGACTTCTCTGCCCTCAAGGAGTTTATAGCCCAGTGAAGGAGACAAGAATCATTCCCAAATATCTCTAAGACAGAAGCAGTGTGTTATAATAGAAAGAGCACTGGATTTATATTCTGAGGACCTGGGTTCAAATCCTAGATTTGCCCTTGAGAAAAATTAATTCAGTTCTCTGGGTCTTATTTATTTTTATTTTTTATTTTTTGGCTAGGCAATGGGGTTAAGTGACTTACCCAGGGTCACACAGCTAGTAAGTGTCAAGTGTCTGAGGCCGGATTTGAACTCAGGTCCTCCTGACTCCAGGGCCAGTGCTCTATCCACTGAGCCACCTAGCTGCCCCTTCTGGGTCTTATTTTTTAAAAAAAAATCAATGAACATTAAGTGACTAATATGTGCCAGGCCCTGTGCTCAGCACTAGGGATACAAAAATAGGCAAAAGATGGTCCTTGCACTCAAGGAGCTTACAATCTAATGAGGGAGATAGCAAACAAATATATACAAACTATGTACAGATAAATAGGATGGAATTAACAGAGGGAAAGTGCTAGGATTAAGAGAAGATAGGAACGGTTTCCTGCAGAAGATGAGGTTTTAGTTGGGACTTAAAGGAAGCTGGGGAAGTTAGTAGGCAAAGGTGAGCAGGGAGAGTGTTCCAGGCATGGGGGACAGCCAGAGAAAATGCCTGGAGTTGAGAGATGAAGTGTCTTGTTTGTAGAACAGCCAGGAGACCAGTGTCACTGGATCAAAGAGTATGTGACTGGAAGTGAGGTGTAAGAAGACTGGAAAGGTAGGGGTAGGGCTAGGTCAGGAAGGGCTTTGAATGACAAGCAGAGGATTTTGTATGTGATCCTGGAGGTGACAGGGAGCCACTGGAGTTTACTGAGTAGGGGAGTGACCTGGTTGTGCCTGTGCTTTAGAAAAATCACTTTCTTAGATTGCAGGTCATCTTGGGGAGGGAGGTGGGGAGCGAGGGGGAGAAAAATTTAAAACTCAAAAGCTTATGGAAGTAATTGTTGATAAATCAAAATAAATTAATAAAAAAAGAAAAAAAGAATCAAACAAATTCAAAAGAATGAAAAAAATGGAAGAAAATATAAAATACCTCATGGGAAAAACAACCAACCTAAAAAATAGATCCAAGAGAGACACTATCAGAATCATTGGATTACCTGAAAACCAGAAGCAAAGGAGGATCTGGACAGCATCTTTCAAGAAATCATCAAAGAAAACTGCCCTGATGTCCTGGAATCTGAGGGTAAAATAGGCATTGAAAGAATCCACCAATCACCTCAGGAAAGAGATCCCAAAATAAAAACTTCAAGGAACATTATAACCAAATTTCAGAACTATTAAGTCAAGGAAAAAGTACTAAAAGTGTCCAGAAAGAAACAATTCAATATCAAGGAGTCACAATCAGGATTACACAGGAGTTGGCAACTGCAACATTAAAGGACTGGAAGTCTTGGACTATGGTTTTCTGGAAGGCAAAGGAGCTAAGGGACAACAACCAAGAATCACTTACCTAAAAATATTAAGCATAATACACCAAGGGAAAAATCATCATTCAATGAAATAAAAGGAACATTAACGTGAAAAAAAAGAAAAAAAAAGAAAAATCACTTTAGTAGCTGAATGGAGGATGGACTTGAGTAGGGAGAGACCTGAGACAGGCTGATCCACCATCATTGTTGTTTTTCATGTCCAACTCTTTGTGACCCCATTTGGGTCTTTCTTGCCTAAGATACGGAAGTGGTTTGCCATTTCTTTCTCCAGCTCATTTTACAGATGAGGAGACTGAGGCAAACAGAGTGAAGTGACTTTCCCAGGGTCATATAGCTAGTAAGTGTCTGAGGCCAGATTCGAACTCAGGAAGATGAGTCTTCTTGACTTCAAGGTCAGCACACAATCCACTTCCCTACCTAACTGCCCTGACTCACCATTAGGCTATTGCAATAATCCAGGCGTGAAGCGATGAGGGCCTGTAGGGGAGTGGTAGCAGTGCCAGAGGTAAGAAGAGGGCATATAGGAAAGATGCTGCAAATGTGAAATTGACAGACCTTGGCAACAGCTTGGATATGGGGATGGGGGTGGGATGGGGGGGTGAGAGTTAGAAAGGAATCTAGGGTGATAATTTTTCAAATGAGCAAACATAACCAGATGATCTCTAAGATTGCCTAAATTCTATGCTCCTATAGGTGTAACATACAAATGCAGACAAAATACTTTGTGAGTTTAGAAAAAGGTGAGATTACTATTTTGGAGTAGATGGAAGGGCAGAAGAAGCTTCATGGAAGAGATGGCTTTTCATCTTGGCCTTGAAGGATGTATTCTGCATTAATGAACTAAAAACTAAAAAAACAGTTTCAATAAAAATTGAAAAGATTAACTCCTGGGAAGGGAAAGGGGCTAGTTACTGAGTTACTAGCTCTCAAGAATTCTTGACCCTCGCTTCCATCCTGCAGCTGTCAAGATTCCCAGAAGCATCTTGGGCTTGTGGGAACCTTGGCTGCTTTGAAATGGCTGTGGTTTAAGTGGGTTCTGAAAAACTTGCTTCAAAAGTGAAAACAAATGGATCTTTAAAACCACCAAAAATGTAAAACATGACCAGAGGTAACTGAGGGGGACAGAGGGGAAAAAAAGTCAAGAAGCATCTCTAAAGACATTCCTACAATTTTTAAAGGAATAAGGAATGAAGCCAATTCATTCATTCAATAAACATTATAAGGATTTAAGCTTCTACTATGTGCCAAGCACTATGCTAAACTTAGGCTATAGAATCAAAAATGAAAGTTTCTGCTTTCAGGAAGCTTATTTTCAACTGGGGAAAACTAACAATGTATACATATAATAGTATTTTTTTCAATTACATATGAAGACAATTTTTAACTTTCATTTTTTTTATAAAGTTTTAAGCTCCAAATTTTCTCCCTTCCTTCCTATCCTCTCCTCTCCCTAAGATAGTAAGCAATTTGACATCGGTTATATATGTGCAATCATGGAAAACTTATTTCCATATTAGTCAAGTTTACACATATAAATAAATACAAAATACATACAAAGTTGAGACTATCAACCATCACCTGGGGAATCGGGAGGAGCTTCACGTAGGGAACGGGCATTTGAATTGAGCTTTAGAGATTGCTTATGACAAAAAGATATTCTTCAATTAAGTAAGAGGTTCTCTTCTTGGCCAAAGTTACTATATGGTTTTTTTTGGCCTTGGTGGGGAAATGGAAGTTAGAAACCAATTTGAGAAAAAATTTTTGGATGATCTAGAAAAAACAAGCAAGCAGATCTTGCTGGCATAAGGAAATTCTATGTCTGATCTGCCCAGACAATGGGAACTCCACAAGCGATATGGTTCTCATGGAAGATGCATAGAGAGACATTACAATGTTTGTGTCTCATTTTATGTGTCTGCAAGGTGGACCTTATGTGAAGGTAGACTAGATCACTACCTACATGTTGTGGGTTTAGTTTTTAAAGGGCCCCTGGCTGATGGGAGCCAAGATGGCAGAGAAAAGGCAGGGACTCACCTGAACTCTGCCTAAAACCCCTCCAGACAACTTTAAATAATGCCCCCAAACAAATTCTGAAGCTGCAGAACCCACAAAATGAATCATTGCTTCCAACATCTAAATCATTTATTCTTCCTCTCTTGGACTAGATCAGGGGATCATGACCTTTTTCTGTGTCTTGTCAGTCTAGTGAAGCTTATGGACCCTTTCTCAGAATAATGTTTTTAAATAAATTAGAGACACAGGATTACAAAGGAAATTGATTCTATTGAAATATAGTTATTAAAAAAACCCAACAAGATCACAGTGCCCTTAGGAGTTCTTGAAGGGTAAGACCTTCTAGACTGGATGACCTATAAAGTTCCTCCTAGCTGGGTCACCATTGGATCCCATGAAAGGAATGCAATATTGGGGTGTACAAAAGACATACTATGACTATTATGCAAACTGACCCATTCATCCCTTTTAAAATGGGATTGTAAGATATGGATTTGGAGTGTATTCTAGTCCAGTTTGGGAGCACAGTGGATAGAGTGCTGGGCCTGGAGTCAGGAAGATGAGTCTTCCTGAGTTCAAATCTGGCCTCAGTCACTTAGGGGCCTGTGACACTGGGCAAGTCACTTAACCCTGTTTGCCTCAAAGTTGTAAAATGAACTGGAGAAGGAAATGGCAAACTACTCCAGTGTCTTTGCAAAGCAAAACCCCAAATGGGGTCATGGAGAGTCAGACATGATTGAACAACAACTAGTCTAGTTCCTCCATTTTACAGATAAAGAAACTGAGATTCAACGACATACTCAAGTTCTCATGACTAGCAAATAGCAGAGTCAACATTTGAATCCAGACCCTCTCATACCAAATCCAGAACTCTTTCCATTATACCATACTACAAGCCTTTGGTTACCCTTTCTTTTTTCATTGTTCCCTGTGGCAGCTAGCTACTGATCTAAGAAGTTAAGCTGGCTGACCCATTGACTGAACACAGAGCATTTACTTTACTCTGAACTGTTCTTTCCTGGTATGCCCCTCTGTATGGGGGCTTGGTGACCCTCCCTTTCTGGGAGGCTCATAATATCTACAGCAGATTTAGTGTGGACACTTGATCAGCTTTTGCCCTAGCTCAGAACTACTGAACTTAAGAGAGCTACCAGCTTCAGCCTCCTGCTCCCTCACTTTCTCCCCACAACCCTTTTCTCCTCTCCGTCCCCCTCCCTCTCCCAGACCCCCACCCCAGAATTACAGGCATGTACCACCACATCTTGCCCAAACTATTTTTCAAAAAGCACAGTCAGTTAACAATATCTTTCCAGTGATGTGGAAGGGGTATGATTTCTTCCTTGGCAGAGATTCTCATTTGGCAATGTAGTTCCCCTAACTGAACTTTGTGAGTACGGGTAGGCACCAAATGGGCCTAGGACAATGAGATTGCGTTAAGCCTCAGGGCCAGACTCCAAAGAAGTACAGAGGCCAGGCTCATTGTCAGTGGCAACAAAGCTGAGAGAAATCTGATCCAGGCTCAGTACCTGTTTGCTTTGTGCCTTTCCTTACTTACAGGCACAATCTAACAGCTGGGGCTCCAGAAATCCACAATGTACTACAGAAGGAGGGCAGGCAGATGACCCACTTCTTCCTTTCAAAAGGAACAGCTTTTAGCTGTAGCTTCAGGAATAAAACCAAATGCTCAGTTACAACCACTGTCAATTGCTGCTATTGGCTACAACTGGAAAGGACCCTGTTGAGCAGCTGACAACTTCACAGTGGCTGGTGTGGGAGCCAATTTTTTTTTTTTTAGGAGGGGAGTAGGGCAATGGTTATTCAACAAGCCAAGTAGGAGGGTCACTAGCACCAGATAACTATGGGGATTTAATGTGGGAACTTGGAAAACTGCAAAATTTAAGATGCTTGAGAGGCATCACAATGTGGAGGAAAGAATACTAGACTCCTACGACCCAAGTTCAAATCCTGCCTCTGACACATCTTAGGTCTATGACCTTGGGCAATTCACTTTTAACCTGGGTGCCAACTGTAAAATGAGGATAATAACATTTATACAACTCACCTCAAAGTTGTGAGGAAGGTGTTTAAAGTGCTATATAAATGTCAATGGTTAGTGTTGAATACTCTCAGTATATACTTTTTCTTCACTCTTTTCTCTTAAACATGGCATCTCCCCTTGCCTCCCTCAATTTCTCTGAGTCATCTAGTATACTTGTGCTCTATCCTATCCTGTCAAAACCTGCACTTAGAAAATAATCTAATTTCACCATTCAATTATCATTAATTATTATTATTAATTATCATCATTAATTGATGGGAGGTGGGGGTGGGGATGGGGTTGGAGTGGGAGGAGGCAGGACAGAAGGACTTGACTGGATCCCTGAAATCATACCACATTGGTTGCTGGCCTCTACATAAGGCTGGTCCTGTCTAAGCTAGCTGTGTAGATTAAATGTTAAACTTGGTCTTCTGTAAGATATAATGCCAAGTGCTACTTTCCTTTTGTCAGTTCCCAATGCTTTTAAGTAGCTGGGAGACTCCAGGTTGTGGACATAACTCATCTTTGCCAGGCGAAAGGGTGTTGTTTCCTCTGATGCAGAAAGAGGATTATTCTGTGGTTTGTAGGCTATTTTATTATGCTACAGATAGAGATGATTGCCCTTGGGACAGTGAATTAACCTAAGAATGAACAGGAAGTAGAGTTAAGCTCCTGATGTCTTCCGGGAGACAGCTGTGGTCTGCATACAGCTGTTACCCTTGCAGGTTCTGAGCCTAGGCCTAACTAACTAGGATGGCCTTGAGCAACTCATTTCACCTCTATAAAAGGGGCTAATCATGTTCACCTGCATTACAGGGTGAGGAAAGAATTAATCAGTATTAGTGAAGCATCTTTTTCTATCATGGAGAAGACTATGCTAAGCAACAAGATCAGACAGACCCAGTACCATCCAGAGAGGGATTATAGATTTTAGAGCTCACTTAACTGACGGGAAACTGAGGCTTAGATAGAGTGACTTTCCCAAGGTCATATACAGATGAGGAAACTGAGGGTCAGAGAAGTTATGAGGCTAAGCTCATAAAAATAAGACACAAAGCTAGAATAGAACCAAGATCTCCTGCCTTCTGCTATCATGCTCTACTCCACCAAGATGCCTCTGAGTAAATATTTGTTGATTCAGTTGACAGATTTCATATGTATTATCTAATGCTGATACAGGTAAAGCCAGGTTAAAATGAACAAAGAGGGTAACCTTGAAAGAGAAAAAGAGGCAGTTTAAGAAGGGCAGCGTTGTACAGGGTAGAGCTATTTATAACTATGAGTCTCAGCGCTTTTAAAGACTAGTTGGTAGCCATCCCTTCCCCCTCACTTCCCTTCCTAAGCAACATAACTCTTCCCCCCCCCCCCCATTGCTTCCCAGAGTTAACTGACCTAGGCAAGCAATCTGATTTGACCATATTCTACAGGTGGATGGTTTCCATCTGCCCTACATAGCTGAAGAATTGGCTATTACTGTCAGGCAGGAGAACTAACTCCCAGTGTGGATGCTTATCTGGAGACCACCACCCTAGCAGCTGGAGGCACTTAGAGGTTAAATGACTCCTCCTGGGTCATACAGTTAGTGAATATCAGTGATTTGAACTCAGGTCTTCTTGGCACCAAGATCAGCACTCTAACCATTATACCACACAGCTTCTTGTGTCTCTTTTAAATGTCACATGCCCTGGTCTGTGCTTTTGTGCTTCGCTCTACTATAGTAGCCCCTTTCACAAGCAGGAGGCTATGATACTTGCAGTCTGTACACTGCATTGGAAAGTAATAAGGGTTAACAAATGAGTGTCTCATGGAAACCACTAGCCAAGGGGATACAAGAGCTCTTGGGGCTCCTGGGGTCCTTCTTATAAATGAGTCTTTCTAGTGATCCATTATGGGGACCTTGGAGTTCAGAGAGAAGTCAGGAGGACTGGACCCCATAGGTATACAGAAATACATCAGAGCAGGATTTTTGAGGGAGGTTTTATTTCTTGAAACTGTGAAGGTGATAGCCCCACAGTCAGTGTCTGGAGGAAACATGCTGCCTCTCATCACAGCTTTATCTGGGGCTGCAAGCTGAAAAATGGACTTTGTAGTCTTAGTTCTATACAAGACAGAGCACAAATCCTTCAACTGTTACCAAATTCCAGCATTTTCTCTCTCCTTCTTTGAATATTTTATCCCCAGACAATATTGACATCCCTGTTCTTGTGATAACACACCTGCTGCTTTTTTAAAAGAAGCTGGGGCATTGCACGATAAAAGAGGCCAAATAGTAAAGTATTAATGCAATTCCATGTTCGGAAAGATTTCTTTCTGTTCATTTGGAAATTCACCACGAACCACATACTATACAGCTTATAGCATCTTAGTGGGGTGCCACCTAGTGGCAGTTGTTGTGTAATCCCAATATTTTCTGAAGGTAGAGCTATTTGTTTTATCACAAGGACTTTGTTTTTTCTAGTCTTTCCTCCCTCCCCTCAATCAGGTGAGGGGTCGGAGGGAGAGAAAATAGATTTCTGTTAATTTTTTAAAAAGAGAGTTGGGGGGGTATGCTCCAGATGTAGAATGTTGCTGGTACTTTCAGATGAGGTTATCATATTATTGGTTTTATTTAATCATTTTACTTTGTTACAAAAGAGCTCTCATGGAATGTGAGTAATCTTTTTTTTTTAAACAAGCATTTTTTAAGCACCTACTATGTATCAGGCACTGTGCTAAGTGCTTTACAAATATTATTTCAATTGTTTTCACAACAATCCTGTGAGGTAGATTCCATTCTCACCCCCATTTTATAGATAAGGAAGATTTTATAGATAAGGAAACTAAGGTTCAGAGTGATTAAGTTACCTTCCCAGGGTAATACAGCCTACAAAGTGGGATTTGAACTTGATTTTTTCTGACTCCAAGTCCAGGGCTCTATCCATTTAGCAACTACTTAGCTGTCTTGTTTATAATGTGAAAGCATGCCCATAAAATGTGCTCTTTCTGTTAAAAAAATAGAGCTCTGAATCCCCTACTACAGCCTCCCCCCTTGCCCCCCCCCCCCATGTTTCGTTGTGGCTCAGAGGTCCTCTGGCTTCTGAAAGGCTATGTCAGTGCAGACAAAACCCTCGGAGGTTTTCTACCAAGCTGGAAAGGCTTTGAGGACAAGTCTGGCTCTGGCTTGACAGCTCTTTGGAAATATTAAACTATTGCTATGGATAAGGTAGGTGAAAAAAACATTAAAATGTCGGGCACTGCTGTTTCTTTCATACCCAATACTATGTCATGGACTGCAATCTGGTAAGAGGATCTGGAGGTCAGCTGAATTGGAGGAGAAGGGGTGAGTTAATGTTGAATGCTGGGAGAGAACTAAACAGATGGACTTATTCTTTAAAATGGCAGACATTTAGGTCTACCCAGACTAAGCCTGGGTTAAGCTGAGACATTATATAAAGGAGTAGTAAGAAGTAGCATTGTCAATGTTTAGGAAGAATGTTACATCACTGGTCAAGACATGGAGATGAGTCAGGGGCAAGAACTGGATTCCAGGGACAGGGTCTGATGGGATTAAATCAGACTGCCAAATAAAAGACTACAGCCTTGTTGCTCAGCAGGCCCATGCCTCTGTGCCTTACTTTGTTTAAATTTCCTTCTTAAATTCCTTGGCAAAGCTTTTTAACCCTAACCTTGTCACAATGGACATAAAGAAAAGGATATTTGCCATTACCCAGCACAGAGATTTAAAAAGATTGTGCAGGTTTCTCAGTGGTTAGGTTTCAGTGGCTGACAGTGGGAGGGAAGGAAGTAATTCTCTGGGGAAGAGACATTGGGCTTTGCCTGAGGAAGTTGTTTCTGGTCTCCTGGGAGCATTTCTTCACACAGTCACCATATGAGTGCTCTATAAATGGTCACTTATCATCATAAATAAAAATGCATTTCACACTTCCAGAAAGAGGACTGAACAAGTGTGTTTAGACCCAGCCTCCATGTCAAAACCTTTAAGTAGCAAGAAGGGTAACTTAAAAAAAAAAACTAAAATAAGGGAAAGGAAAAAAAATTTCACAAGAAAATCCTTAAGGAGGAAAAATTAAACCAACTGGCAGGGAGATTTAGGAAATAAGCAAACCAAGAAAAGCTACTGATATAATGCAGTACTACGGAATAAGATAATTCCTGGAAAAAAATCCCAAAAAAGACAATAATGCTACGCTAATCACAACTTGAATCTCAGAAAGAAGAATGGAATGTAGAGTGGTTAGAATTATTATATAAAATAATTAAGGAGTGAAATTAGAACCCTTAATAGTCAACTAAAGAGAAGAATCAATAGCTTAGAAAAAAAGCTGAAAAATCTTCATAAAGCAGTAGAAACCCTGGAGGAGGGCAGGAAATATAAAATACAGAACTCAAAAATTCAAACATAAAACAAGAATTATTCTAGCAAAATCAAAAAGAGTAAAATTTGAAGACTACTTGAGCTATCTACAAACTTGACTAGGGAAGACTAGTAGAGAATATCTAGGTGAGGATCAATAGAGAGAGAAAAAGAAGTGATATTGTGTGCAGAAGTCCATTAGAATAAAATGGTGAGGAGTTTTGGAAATGGATGAAATACTCAACCTAAAAGGATACTATAGTAATGACAGGAGGACCTCAATTGTCTGGATTAAGTTAATAGTAAAGTCATATTTATATAGCACACTAAAGTTCACAAATCATTTTCCTCCATATCAACAGTGACAGATAAGTAGTACAAGTATTATTATTGTCATTTCACTGATGAGGAAACTGAAGCTCTTAGAAGGGAGGTGATTTGTTCAAGGCCATACAGCTGGAGAACATCTGTCAAAGATTCAAATCCAGGTCTCCTAATTTCAAGTTCAGCATTCTTTCCACTATGACACATTGCTGGAACTAACCCTCTGCTAGAAGTGGAGCAATTAATAAATTTTTAACTTGCTTTAATGATACTTTCATTCTTCAAAAGGTGTAGGAAATAACAAAGGAAAATGTCATTCTTGACCTGACTTTGACCAATAAGGAGAAACTTGATGATAAGATAGAAATGAACGACAAGGACTTTTGGGGGAAGTAACAATCCATCTTAGAGTTCATTATAGAAAAAAAAAGCAAGTGAGATGTTGAAGAAAAAAAATATCAATACTGTACTCTGTATTTAGGTACCGTGCTATCAGAAATAAATGTATTTAAGATTAATCATAAATGAAAGAGAGAGAGAGAGGAGAGAGAGAGAGAGAGAGAGAGAGAGATGGCAGAGCTTTATCATGCCTTTTGATATGTCTTTGCCCCAAAACACTTTTGGGTAAAATTTACAGGAATCCAGAGAAACAGAATCAAGATATATACAGTTTTAGGTTAACATTCTGAAAAGTTGAGCAACCAAATCTCTAGCTCAATCCTTTTGGATCATTCTTCTCAAAGAATAAATGGAGTCCGTCCCTGAGATCTGTACGGAAAATCTAAAGTGAATAAGAGGCAGTGAGAGTGCCTCCCATTGAGTGGAAGAGGACACTTCCAATGGGGTAGAACCATCTTAGGCGAATCCTTTCAGGCCAATATCCTGATCACTTCTGGGGAAGGAAAGAGAGAGGGAAGGAAGGAAGGAAGGAAGGAATTAGCATTTAAGTGGCTATATTGTGCCAAACACTGCAAAATGCTTTACAAATATTATCTAATTTGATCTGAGAGGTAGGTGCTATTATTATCCCCATTTTACATTTGAGGGAACCCTGGGAGACAGAAGTTCAGTGATTAGCCTGGGGTTAAACAGATAGTAAGTATATGAGACTGTATTTGAACCCCAGTGTCTGATTTACCTAGCTTCCTTAAGGCAATGGTTTTACCTAGACAAGAGGTACGCTTTGCTCAGTTTCTGGTTACTTCCCTTTATCCATTAACCTAAGGAAAGAACTTTTTAAGAAACTGCATGCTGACCTATCCCGCTTTCATACCTAAAGGTAAGAAAAAAGCTCTTTATTTAAAGTCTGAGAAAAAAAATCATAATATAGTTAATTTTATAAATAAAAATTAAAAAATATGTTTCCACAGGGTGTGGCCTGGAGCACATCTTAAATTGGAAAAACAGGATTCTAAGAGTTCATAGAAAGAATAGATAATAGGATTCCATGGCTTAAGATTCTTTTTTTAAAAAATATTTAGTTAGTTTTCATTTTCAATATTCACTCCTACAAGATTTTGAGTTTTAAATTTTCTCCCCCTCCTTCCCTTCCCCTTCCCTAAAATGGTGTGCAATCTGAGATAGGCTATACATGCACAATCATATTAAACATATTTCCAAATTAGTCATGTTGTAAAGAAGAATTAGAACCAAAAGGAAAAACCATGAGAAAGAAAAAACTAAAGGAAAAAAAGAGAGCGAGAAAATAGTATGCTTCAATCTATATTCAATCTCCATAGTTCTTCCCTGGATGTGGATAGCATTTTCCATCATGAGTCTTTTGGAATTGTCTTAGTTCATTGCAATGCTGAGAAGAGCTGTCTATCAATGCTGGTTATTGCACAATGTTGCTGTTACTGTGTACTATGTTTTCCTGGTTTTGGTTACTTCACTCAGCATCAATTCATGCAAGTCTTTCCAGGTTTTTCTGAAGTCCCCCTGCTCATCATTTCTCATGAAACAATAGTATTCCATTACATTCATATACCACAACTTGTCCAGCCATTCTTCAATTGATAGGGATCTTCTCAATTTCTGATTCTTGGCCATCACAAAAAGAGCTGCTATAAATATTTTTGTACATATGGGTCCTTTTCCCATTTTTATGATCTCTTTGGGATACAGACCTAAAAGTGGTATTACTGGATCAAAGGGTATGCACAGTTTTATAGCCCTTCAGGCATAGTTCCAAATTGTTCTCTAGAATGGTTGGATCAATTCACAACTCCACCAACAATGCGTTAGTGTTCTAATTTTCCCACATCTTCTCCAACATTTATAATTTTCCTATTTTGTCATGTTAGCCAATCTGATTGGTGTGATGTGGTACCTCAGAGTTATTTTAATTTGCATTTCTCTAATCAATAGTGATTTAGGGCATTTTTTTATATGACTGTAGATAGCTTTAATTTCTTCATCTGAAAATTGCTCATTCATAGCCTTTGACCATTTATCAATTGGGGAATGATTTGTGTTCTTACAAATTTAGCCCAGTTCTCTATATATTTTAGAAATGAGGCCTTTATCAGAGACACTGGTTGTAAAAAATTGTTTCCCAGCTTTCTGCTTCCCTTCTAATCTTGGTGGCATTTGCTTTGTTTGTACAAAAGCTTTTTACTTTAATGTAATCAAAATTATCCATTTTGCATTTCACAATGTTCTCTATCTCTTGTTTGGTCATAAATCCTTCCATTCTTCATAGATCTGACAAGTAACTAATGCTTGCTCTCCTAATTTGTTTATAATATCACTCTTTATGTCTAAATTGTGTACCTATTTGGACTTTATATTGGTATACAGTGTAAGATGTTGGTCTATGCCTAGTTTCTGCATGGCTTAAAATTCTAAGGCGAAATCAACTGTTGGCATATGAGAGCTCTAATTGAAATGATTCTGATGTTGAAGATAAGGAGAAATAGTCAAAAGGGACACATGTGGATATATAGGGAACTCATCAACTAATTTAGGTATCAAAGGCTGAAAATGAATATGAAAGACTCATGGTGCTACGCTGCTGTTTGTCCTTCTGTTTAGAAGAGGGCCAGCAATATCACAGGGTGATGTCTTGACTCATGCATGAATTAGATTTAAGTGAGGCAGAGTTGCACAAAGTCATCAGCCTCATTCTCTGCCAGAGTCATTGAAGCCCAGTGGCAAGACAAAAGTCGAGATGACTGGTAATGGCCCAGGATGCAGTGGATGACCTTGGAGTATTCCATATCTGACCAACCTCTAACTGCTCCACAGCACCTGCTTCAGCCGCCTTCATAGCTGTTGGAACAAATTGTTCTCATCTACCCATTTCACCAAGGGAAGCCTTGACATGCTTAGGTGAGACACTTCCCTAACTCACCAAGGGGTTTGTGGTCTGTTGGTTAACCTCAACCTGGCTTAGTCTGTTTGCCAAGACAGTTTACCAGAGTGTGGCTGCTATGCATGCTACAATTTCTTGGATCCATAGGGTGAGAGTTGGGTGACAGGTGGACACCAAAGGTGGACAAAAGGAGCCCCTGGAAAAGGCTCAGCAAACCCTCACACTAGAGGTGCTAGTCATCTTGAATACCCCATGCACCCCATGGTCCTATAAGTATAGTTTCAGGAGCACTAAATCTCAGGATAAACTGAAACTGGTAGTGAATTTTCGAAAGTATCAAAAAGGCATTTTTTTTCTTTCTTAGCTTTACTGGAGATAAGAAGCACACCAAAGAAAGGAAAGAATAGCTGCTCAGGGCGGATGGGACAATGATAACAGATGATGGAAAGAAGGAGGAACTATTCACCTCTTACTTCTGTTTCCTCTATCAAGGAGAAACATTTTTGGACTAGGAAAGATAGAACCAAAAATGGTTAACAAGGAATTGAAACCCAAGACGAATTAAGAAATAAGATTACCTTCAATGAGTTAAAATCTCCAGACTTAAGATACTAAGAGAGCTGGGGGAGGTGATTGTTGAGCCTCTATTGGTGATCTTTGAAAAACTGACTAACAGGCTAGTCTCTCTAGTCATCGGACTAAAGTGGAGTAAATTTTATTCAATACTCTAAAAGGGGGAAGCAGATGGATTTTTTAGATTATAGCACAATGACCTCTCAGTTCTATGATGGTGTAAGGTTTATTATAACCTTGTTATATCTACAGGTATGTGCAGGTACATACAAGAAACAGCACATGTACGGAAACTAAGCTTTCGGGATGCCAAATGCCTGCTTTTGGCCATGAAGCCAGGAAATAATGGAGCCAGGAATTAAGCCTACATTTCCTGATTCCAAGTCCAGGTAGAGCTCATTCCACTAAACATTCTAAACTTGATTTTGATTCCTGGCAACATTTTTGATTGTATTGTTAAAACATGATATGTGACCATTTAAAAAGGAATGTGGTAATCAGAAAGAGCCAGCGTATATTTCTGGAGAATAAGTAATACCAGACAAGCCTCATTTCCTATCCTGATAAGGTTGATCGATCAATGGAATATCATAACATACCGTACTGAATTTAAGTAAAACCTCTCGCAATGATAGGCAGCTAGGTGGCGCAGTGGATAGAGTGCTGGGCTTGGAATCAGGAAGACTTCTTCATGAATTCAGATCCGGCCTCAGACATTAGCTGTGTGACCCTGGGCAAGTTATTTAACCCTGTTTGCCTCAGTTTTCTCTTCTGTAAAATGAGCTGGAGAAGGAAATGGCAAACCACTCCAATATCTTTACCAAGAAAACCCCCAATGGGGTCACAAAGAGTAGAACATGACTGAAATGACTCAACAATATGACTCATAATAATATTTGCATAGCACTTTGAAATTTGTAAGGCATTTTACAAATATCATCTCACTTTATCATCACAACAACCTTGGGAGGTAGGTGTTATTATTTTCATTTTATAGATGGGGAAATTGAGGCAGACAGGGATTAAGGGAATTTTCCAGGGTCATACAGATAACATGTCTGAGGTCATGGGTCCTCCTGACTCTAGATCCAGTGCTTTACCTACTGTACCACCTAGCTGCCTATTTACTCTAGCTATCCTTGAGGATAAGATTGGAAATAATGTGGGCTGGGTAATAGTGCAGTTGAGTGAATTAAAAACTAGTTGAATGTAAAGTATAGTTATTAATGGCTTGATATCCATTTGGAGGGAGGTCTGGAGTGGCCTGGATATTCACTTGACCATATGCTGTTCAACATTTTTATCATTGACTTGAATGAACACATACATGGCACTATTGTTAAATTTGCAGATGACCCAAAGGTAGGGTGAATATGTTGGATTGCCTCGGGGATTAGTGAATACCTCATCACTGAAAGTCATTAAGTGAATGATCTCTTTAGGGGGAAATTGTAGAGGGGATTCCAGTTCATCTATACTTTGGGCTAGATGTTATTGTATTAATTTTCTGAATTGTGGGAAAAACTTTTATACTTATACTGATGCTTATTAGAACTACTGTCATTTTCTATTTGTTTATTATCAGTAAGAGGTATTTGTATTTGCCTGAAATTAATTGACACGTCGCTTTTTACTCAAAATTAACTTCGAATGGCAAATGTGGGAAATCTCAAAACTTAGTTCTTATTCAACAGCCACTAATTTAAGTACAAAGAAAAAAGTTGAGCTTAAATATTTTAAAGACTTGTTTTTTCATCTTTTCTGTATCTCAAGTCTTTCATCTCTTCTCCTACCTCTATGTCTTTTCAGGTCTTCTCAGTATCCCTATAAATGGATGGCCTGAACATTGAAATGATTTGTATTCCAGAAGATGCCAAGTCATTAAGTTGTCTTTAGAAATACCTTTTCCTTATTGTTTCCCTATTATGTACTTTGTTGAATTTACTCTCTTATTTTGACATTGAATACTGAACTATAATAAACATGTAAACACCATTTTTATAAGCCTATTACAGGTTTCCATGTTTAGTAATTCTATATGGTGCTTCAACAGCAATTCAATATAGTAATTCCATACTGTAATATAGTTATTCTCAATCTTTAACTTAAACACTATAAATGTCAGGACTAGTAAATGATTTGCTCAGTTCAGAGCTGTTCCTTTTAATGATACTACAAATGATCTCCAAAGGGGTTTTGTATAGATTTTCAAAGGAGAAAAACACTTGCTACATAGCCACTATCAGGGAGAATTATTTCAAGCTGTCCTATTTGATAAGGGAGGCACATGACATACAGTAACAGCGGTTTCTTTTTTGAGCGGGGATCAACTACCCTCCATAGGTCGAGGGCAGGCAATGGCTTGGCAGCAGAAGAGGCCTTTTCAATACTTCTAGAAATGCATAATTAAAAAGAAAAAAAGCTAACATTTATGAAGCACTCTAAAGTTTGCAAAGTGTTTTATATATGTTATCTTATTTGATTCTCATAATAACCTTGGGACATGGGTGTGGTTATTATCTATATTTTATGGATGAGGAAAAGGAGACTAAGAGAGGTTAAGAAATCCCAGGCACAGATACATAGCAGCAGGGAAGGAAGAGATGTACTTATGCAGGTAAGATAAGGACCTCTTCAGCTGAGGCCTTCCCTAGTAAAGGCTGTTAGTCTAGTGACTCAGTCAGTGTAAGTCAACAGCATCAGAGGAATAAGGCTGGTGATCTGATTGAGATTTGAGATTGGCCCTAGGCAGCATTACTATTACTATCACTGCAAAAGAAAACTGTGAAGTTTTGTGAAACAGAGTGATTTGTAGTACCAAGGTAGATAACAGGCAGCTAGGTAGTACAGTGTTTAGAGTGCCGGACCTGAAATCAGGAAGATCTGAGTTCAGATATGGCCTCAGGCAGTTCACTGACTGTGTGGCCTTGAGCAAGTCACTTACCTGCTGTCTCAGTTTCCCCATCTGTAAAATGGGGATAATAATACCACTTACTTCCCAGGGTTGTTGTAAAGAACAAATGTTGTAAAGGGCTTAGCACAGTGCCTGGCATATAGTAGGGGTTTATAAGGAATGCTAGTTATGATTATTATTTCAACGGGTGTCTGAGGTTATGTCCCTGAGCTTTTCCTGTTCTCTTTCCAGAAACTATACTCAAGGAAGGTGAAAGTTTCCTAACAACCAGCAACAAAGGGCCTGCAAATCTGGTCTCCGAATCTACTCTATACATCAGTGCTATCTATTACATACCCTTAGTATAGTAGTCACCTACTTACAGTAGCCTTCTTGATGGTCTCCCAGCTTCCTATCTCTCCTCGACTCCAATCCATATCATACACTGTTGCCAGATGTTAACCTTCCTTATGCACAGGTCCTTTATAGGCCACTCTGCTGCTCAAAAACCTTCAATGACTCCCTATTGCCTGTAGGACAACCCTATTAAGTTTCATCTTATTAGATATGGTCCAGTGTTCTAGTCTGTTGAGATCCTTTTGGATCCTGACTCTGCCATTTACTATTAGTTATCTACTCCCAGCTTTTTTTCCATCTTCAAATTTGCTTTCTATGTTTTCTATGCCTTTATTCAAGTCATTGATACTTAAATATTAAACATCTCAGGGCCATTGCTAGGGTGTTCCACTAAAGCCCTCCTTTCAAACTGGTACTGGACCATTAATGATTGCTCTTTGGAGACAGCCAATCAGTCAAATCATATGGTCTCCTCCCAGGTTTCCTGAATTCTCTCAGTCCCTCTGGTGACTTCTTTCTGTTGGTACCTATGGCTCTAATGCTGATCAGCTTTGGTTTTCTCTGTTTTTTTCTCTCTCTGGTTCACCTCCATCTCACTATTTTCAGTTCATGCCAAAGCCACAATTCAGCATTTTGTGTGGGGCTCAAGAGATAAGAAGGAAAACTTCAGTTGTAGGGTAAAGGAGGACAGAGACCAGAGGGCTTTAAAAATGTCCTTTTCTCCACTCACATGGATGCCACCCTTGTGTAGACCTTTCTCACCTCTCACCTGGACTTCTACAATAGTCCTCCAGCTGGGTTACTTGCCTCAAATCTCTCTCTACTCCAGTTGGTCCTCCACTCTAATGCAGAAATGATTTTCCTGAAGTACTTGTCTGGCCATGTCACCTAACCAATAAATTACAGTTCTCCCCTATTTTCTCCAGGAATAAATATAATACTCTCTGTTTGGCATTTAAAGCACTTTACAACTTGCTCCTTTTCTTACCTTTCCTGTCTTCTTACACTTCACAGCCCTCCACAAACTCTCCAATTCGAAGACTTCTGGTGACCTACTTGCTGCACATTCCATTCAATCTCCTGTCCCCTTGCCTTTGCACTGGTCCCTCATGTACTCAGAACGCTCTCCTTCCTCACCTCCACCTCCTCGATTCCTTTAAGATTCATCTCAAATCTCCCCTTCTATCGGAGACCTTTCCTGGTTCCCCTTAATGCTGCTTCCCTACCCACCCCCTTCCCTCTGAGATTATCTTTCCTCTACCTTGTAAATATAATTTTTTTGCATGTTATTTCCCTCATTAAAGAGATCCTTGAGGGCAAGCATCATTTTTTTTTTTGCCCTGTCCTTCTATCACCAGTGCTTAGCACAGCACCTAGCACATGGTAAACCCTTAGTAAATGTTTGTCGATTGAGTTACTTAATGACTTAATGGTAAGGGCAGAATTGAAAAGATCTCTATAGATCATCTTTTGGCTGTAGAAGCCATGTGGGGGCAAGTTCAGTGGCTCTTTGGAGGTGACAATAATGGTTGGGGCGATTTGACACCATTCTCCATCTATTCTTGCCTTCCGCCATCTCTGTCCCCTCCATTCACATGCAGTCCCAACTTAATCTGTCTTTGTGCTGATGATAGGTGAGGCCTGGCTCCAGAAGGGGTCAAGAAATGGCCCAAATCCTGTCCAGACAGTGACAAAAATGGGAGCTTACCGAGGCAGTGACACCAACCCAATCCAGACTGAGCAGATGGGTGCTCAGGGTTCTTGCCCCAACCATATATAAGGAGGAGGCAGCAAAAATGGGTTTGGTGTTGTGAGCCTGGGTATAGGGTAGAGAAGGGAGAAAGGGAATGATCTTTTCCTGCCCCCACAATGTCCATACATGGACCAGGGTACCTGACTCCTATTCCTGCTCTTCAAGAAGTGCTGGTCATAGAAAAATTTCTTTTAAAAATATATTTTTACTTATTTTGTTAAATACTTCCCAACTACATTAAATTTTCTTAATATTTATTTTTCTTAAAATTTGCATTTCAAATTCTCTCCTTCTCTTCTGCCCCTACCCCATCCCTTGAGAAAGCAAATAATATTGATTGTACATGGGCCCATGCAAAATTGTGGAAGAGAAGTTATATCTGCATATGTATAAGAAGATAATGTTGGGGGTCACCCCCCTCCTGTGATCAGTCTCACATGTATGGTCCATAGCTATTCTTCTAGAGTATCCATCTGCATAGGGGTTTGACTTTTAGCACAAATCTAAATTCAACAATACCTGGGTGAAAGCCCTGGAGGCCTTGCCCTAGTTATGACTCTGCTTCATGAAGGTGCTATCTGTTTCCCAGTTTGTACCTGCCTGCTTTCTCTTATTGTGCAACTGCCCTTTTCCTCCAATTCCACACTGTCTGATACATTCCCATACCTAGGTGCAAGATGCCTTGGGAATTTCATGCCCTGGAATTACATGTCCAATGGACAGGAGTTCTACCCTTGTCACAATTGTGAGATGTACTGGAAAGCACTCATTAAGAAGTAGTATGGTACAATTGAACAAATGCTGAATTTGGATCCAGAGGACCGGGATTCAAGTCCCAGCTCTGTCACTACCTACCTTTTGTGACCTTGGGCAAGTAGCTTCCCAGTGGAAGCCCTGAATTTGGTCCCTCTTGAGTTAAAAAAAAAAAAAAAGAGGTTGTGGTAGACTTTTTTTTTGTCAGAGCGTAGTATAATAAGAAGGGCCAGGAACAAATGTTTTCCTCCTCACTATATAGGGAGTTTATCTATTTCCTTAGGGCAGTGAGGTGGTACAGTAGATAGAGTGCTGGGCCTGCAGTCAGGAGGACTCATCTTCCAGAGTTCAAATCTAGCCTCAGATACTTACTAGCTGTGTGATCCTGGGCAAGTCACTTATCCCCGTTTGCCTCAGTTTCCTCATCTGTAAAATGAACTGGAGAAGGAAATGGCAAACCACTCCAGTATCTTTGCCAAGAAAACCTCAAATGGGGTCCTTAAGAGTTGGACACAACTGAAATGACTGAACAACAATATCTATTTTCTCAGGTGAAAGTATCATATGCAAGGGCTATGTTTCCATTCTACTTTCATACTTTTTAATTAAACAATTCAGCTTTCACTGACTGAATGCCTACTGCACATAAGCCATCATACTATGCATTAAGTAGGATACACAGATGATTAGGACATGGTGCTTGCCTTCAAGTAGCTTAAAATTGAGCAGGGAAGTTAAGATATGTTAAACAAAAAAGTATAATAGTCCAAGGAAAATGCGTGAGAGGCACAAACAGGGCTGTGAGAGTTCACAGGAGGATCACTCTTGGCTGGGCAGAGGAAGACTACTGTAAATAGAAGAGGCTGGTATTTGAAATGGGACTTTGAAGATTTCAGTTGGCAGAGATCCAAGAGCACTTAGAATAGCATGAACAAAGGCAAAGGGGTGGGAAAGCATAGAAATTGCTTGGAGAGTAATAAGAATGGCTAACACTTATAGCGTTTGCAAAGCACTTCATACATATCTCATTTGATCCAACAACTGCAAAGGTGCTACTGTTAGTTATTTTACAGATGAGTAAACTGAGGCACAGAGAGGTTAAGTGACTTGCCCAGGTCTACACAACTAATGAATGTTTGAGGCAAGATTCGAGCTCACATCTTCCTGACTCTAGAGCCTAGCATGTTATCCATTATGCCACCTAGCTGCTTATATGCTACCTTCTTGGAACAGAGAATGGAGACTAGTCTGGCTGGTATGTAGAGTTTATGAGGGTGAACAACGTGAGGCAAGGCAGTAGAGATAGGTTGAAATTGGACTGTGGATAGCTTTGAATGAGCATTGGCCCTGGATCAGAGTACCTAGATTCAAACCCCACCTCTGATACTACCTGTGTGACCTTGGGCATGTCACTTAAACTCCTTTGGCCTTGG
Source organism: Vombatus ursinus (assembly GCF_900497805.2). Classification (NCBI taxonomy): domain Eukaryota; kingdom Metazoa; phylum Chordata; class Mammalia; order Diprotodontia; family Vombatidae; genus Vombatus; species Vombatus ursinus. The sequence continues at coordinate 57,786,750 of NW_020948983.1, read as the reverse complement.
TGTCCTCATCCATCAAAGAAGGGGCTGGACTAGATGACCTCTGAGATCCTTTCAAGCCATGATCTGTGATCTCATCAATGCCAAGCTTGGGCATGAGATCTATACCAGCGTGCTGGCCATTGGGAGCTACTGGGGAGACGCACGAGCAAACTTGAGCCCTCAGAAGACCAGTAAGGCAGGAGTATGCAGGATGGCTTAGAACTGGGGAGCGGTCTGAGGTGGAGAAGTCTGCTTTCCCTTAGCCTTCTTAAATGACTGAGACTCTACTTGCCTATCTTACTTCATTTATTTTGTCGCCTCTTTAAGGATAACAACACTCTGTCATTATTCAGTTGTTCAGTCATGTCCAACTTCTTTGTGACCCCCTGGACATAGCACACCAGTACTGTCCATGGGGTTTTCTAGTCAAGGATACTGGAGTGGTTTGCCATTTCCTTCTCCAGAGGCAAAAAGAGGTTAAGTGACTTGCCCAGGGTCACACAGCTAGTAAGTGTCTAGGGCTGAATTTGAAATCAGGTCTTCCTGACTCCAGGCCCAGTGCTCTTTCCACTGAGCCATCTAACTGCCTCTAACAATACCATACAATACTTTAAAAATTAAAAAGGGCTTTCCTTACAATGAGCTTGTGAGTTATCATACAGTTAAGGAAATTAAAGCTTGGAGGGGTGAAGACCGCACTACTAATTAATCGGTAGAGCCATGATTTGGACCAAAGTCTCCTGACTGTAAGTTCAGTGGTCCTTCCACAACCCCATAGCTACCCCTTTCAAGACATGAGGGCAGAACAACGTACATATACTATAACAATTGACTGTACCCCACTTGTCATCACTGACTAAACAATTTAAAAAACACATTGAAAACAGACACATTCTAATGACTTAAAAGTTAACTTGCTTCTCAATGCACTTAATGTAGTCTGGACATAGCTTACTCCCATGAAAAGACTTGGCATAACATAAATTTCAAAATGGCGACTCTTATATAGCGGCAGAATGAGGGTAATGCAAACAGGACGAGGCAAATATTTCTGTTACCTGAGGTAAAATGTCAAAGGCTCCTATAGAGACAAGTCTTAGGGACTCACCAAGAGCACAGCTAGGGATATTTTAGGGAAAAGGTGGATTATAAGAGATACTTCTTGCTATTGACATTAACTAGGCTGGAGTAGAGAAATGAAAGTGGAGTGTTCTGCTTCCCTTCATTTTAAAGGATTTTTTCTTCTCAGAATCAAGTAAGTACATAAATTGAAAATAACTCAACACATTCTATGTACCCAACAATGCTTATTACCATCCTTGATTAGTTGAATAAGACACACCTCTAAAGAATTAGAGAATTGTAAAAGACAATTCTGGAAGCAACCTTTAATCCAATCATAAGAGGATAAGTGAATAAATTGTGGCACATTAATCTGTGATTTTATTGCGATGCCATTAAGACCAATAAGCATGAGGAATACACAAATTTGAAAAAGAATTTTGAAATAATGTTAAATGGGAAAAAAACAGAAAACCAGAAGAATGGAGCACATGATAACCATGACTATATGTAAAGAAAAATGAATGAAAATGAATAATGAATTGTAATGGAGACTTAAAAAGAGTGATTGAAAAGTTGTTATAGTTTATGTGTTAAAATTAATTTAAATGTAAATTTAGTTGTTTTTTCTGATATTTAATGTGAAAATTTAAAAATAAAATGTAATTAAAAAAAAAGAAAACTACTCAGCTGACCAGCATGCTCCTTGTCTACAGTGATGGTCTATGTCAGTCAATATGAAACTTGCCGGGGAATTTTGAAACCTGGAAACAAATTCCAGGGTGAGGTACCTTTCCAGTTTTATTGGGCAGATGGGCCACTGCCTTTCATCACAGTTGTGGATACATGAAGAAGAGAGAAGGACTTGGCGCTTTCTTCAAGAAGGCTTGCTATTAGTAGATTGTATTGGATTTCCTTGCTAGTTTACAAGGGATTTGTGGCTTGAGATTCATCATTAATGGTGGTGTAACACCACATTGCATTTTCGTAAAGTTCTTTGAGGTTTTTAAGCACTTTCACATTGGTTATCTCACCACCACTGATAGCAGCCCTGTCAGGTGAGTAGGGCAAGGATTACCATCCTTAATTTACAGATAGGGAAACTAGGGCCCAAAGAGATTTACATAACTTGTCCAAGGTCCCTTAGCTAGTCAGAGGTGGAGCTGGGACTTGAATTCAGATTTATTGATTCCTGCTCTAGTACTTGAAAGTTGAAATAATAATAATAATAATAATAATAATAATAATAAGCAAAGATGAACATAGTTGCCTCTGCTGTCTATTGTCCCATCTCTAATGAGCTATATTAGTTACATGGCATGGCATTGAATCCTTCAGAAATCAGTATTTTTACTTATTTATAAGGGCTTGAGGAATTAAGCCCAAAACATTTATACAATGTTTAGAAAAGTGAAATACATGCTTAAAAGGATTTGCTCATTGCTTAAACAATTCTATTTATGCAAAAGATTCATGTAACTTTATAAAGGTTTTCAGGGACTTTAAAGTATTTTAAATGTTCTGTTAGACTGTACTAGTAACAGATGTTTAATGACATGTTTAAGTTTTTGTTTCGCTAAAAAAAAGCAATAGATTACTTGATATTTTCTTTAAAAATCACAACAAAAATTCCACAACTTTTAAAGCAGGTCTAAGACCCATTATGTCTCATGCCTTCCTGATGATAAATCAAGGGACTACTGTAAAATTCACATGACAATAGTGTAGTAGCAAGATTTCTCATTTGCCTAAAAATAGAATCCTTTCCAAAGCACAATCTTTTGTGACACTTCTTGTTCTTTTTCATAATAAGACAGATGGTGTCAGTAATTGCCTATATATTTAATTAAGTAAAAAAGCTGCACGGGGAGGATTTGGCAAAAGTAGGAAATTTCAAGTTATGCTGTGAGGAGAAGGAAAAAGTGAAAAAAGGCAGAAGCCCAAGGTTTATCGTTGAGTAAAGGAAATCTTATGTCTACCCCCTCGATAGCCATATGCTAATCTATGGGGCTGCCCACCATAGTCCTCCCTGTGGGGCTAAAGGTCCTCATCCGAATGCTGAATGATGGACCCCTGCCGAGGAGTTCCGAGTTTCAGGGTTATTTTGTGTTTGTTTGTTTTCGTTTTACAAACAGGTTTTTGACCAGCTAGAAGGCAATGGCTCCATCTGTTCTTTAAATCTCTGTCAAATGGTGACAGGATTCTTCCAGTGGCCATTCCAATTTCTCCTTTCAGACAAGCTGTTGCCCAGTTTTACATACCCAGTGGGCTAACCTTTCTGAAAGGGGAAAGGAATCTCAGGGACAGCACTAACTTCTACTTAGAGTGGGTGGTTCAGGAAAACCAATTGGGCATTGGAAGTGTGTTTCTTTGCTTTCTACAGTCCCACATGAATCCATCTTTTGGATCAATAGATACAAGGCACTTTTCAGTCACAGTTGTAATGTGTGACCTTCAACAAGCTATTTGACTTCTGAGTCTTAGTTTTCTCATCGTTAAAAAGAGAATAATAATTCCTGTCCTACCTACCTCACAGGGTAATGTAAGAAACAGATTAGATCATTCGTTCACTCAACAAAAATTTTAAGCACTTACTATGTGCACTGTGTAAAGTGCAAAAAGGGAAACAAAAGTATGGTCCCTGATCTCATGGAGTTTATAGTCTAGTAATGGATGTGAAAACATTTTGTAACCATATTATTGTTATTATTTAACCATTTCTACCTAGACTCCGGAAACTTAAAAAATGGCTATCCCTCCATTAAGTTCATTGCATTTCAATCTGTCAACAATTCTATTAAATTCTACAGACATTAGTTAAAACGCTTTCTATGTGCCAGGTCCTATGAGGTTTTCTTCTCTCCATTCTTATCTCTCTTCCAGTGTATCCTTTATACCACTTCCAGATGTCTAGATCTGGCCCATCTCGTGCACAGATCTGTTCATGATGCTCTCCTGGTCAACAATCTTCAGCAGATTTCTCTTGCCTCCAGAAGAAAGTTAAAGCTCCTTTGCCTGGCATTCAAGGCCTTCTACAATCTAGTGATACCCTGCCTTTCCAGACTTGTCTCATATTTCTCCTCTTCGTGCATTCTAGTCTAGTTAAACTCAAATATTCTCTGTCACTTGAATAATATCTGTGCTTTCCTACCTGATTCAAGTCAGTTAGACCACACCACCTTTTCCCTGGGGGACAAGAAGGAACATGCAGATAGGAATAGAGTAACTGATGGACATTCATGAGGGTAGCCCCTGTTTCCAAAGGAATTCTATCAATCCTTGTGGTTAGCCTCATAGAAGACTTCTCATGACTGTTGTGTTCAGAGGTGTCTGGGGTTTCCTTACCTTAGAGTGAAGCAGTCAGCTCTTTTTGTCTACCTCAGTAGAAAACAACATAAATCCTGACATTTGTAAGCCATGATGGGCTGGGTGAGGGTCCCAACCCATTCGGTTACCTGGATTTTATTTATGTATAGATGTAGCTTTACTTTCCTGAGTCAGGCCGAAGTCAGCACCCGGGATGATAATAAAAGCAGAGGGTGTGCGTATCTTACACTCTTTTGGTACAACTGAGTAAATATATAGCTTGTATATCATTCAACAAACACTGTAAGTAGATACTGTATAGTCTAGTAAGGTATCCCAATTGATGGGTCCCAATTTCCATGCCCACCACTTGGTACTGTATCTTGTCCAAGATTTATGTATGATACAATATTTGCACATGCTTCTACAGTTTCACAAATATATTTCATTCTCCTCAACTAAACTCTAAACTCCCTGAGGCTTCTTGTGAGGCAAGCCTGACTCAGGGCAGCCTCATGGTTCAGGGTCATGATTGGAATGAGATAAGGCATGTCTCTGTTTGGGTATGGCTATGTTTCTGTTACTTGCAATCCCAAGCTTGCCAAACCTTCTTGCTTAGAATATTATCCTATACTCCCTTTTTATAGACTGGATTGCTACCCCTCCTTCAAAGCCCACATCAAATACCAATTCTTTCTGGAAGTTTCCTGATAATCCAACTGACATTAACTTCATCCTCAGAGCTGGCATTTCACATCTTTAATGCATTTATCATGTGATATAATTATGTAACATAGTTAACTGTGCTTTATGTCCCTACCCGATTCTAAGCTCTGTGAGGGCAGGAACCATATCATATCTAAACTCTGTATCTCCCCTAGCGTGTACTTAATGATTGTTGAGATTTAATTGGTATAGGAGACTAAGGCTTGGGCCTCTAATTTAGCTTCCTCCTGGTGTCTAAATACAGAAATATAAAAGTACAAAAATGTAAAAGAATTAAAAAGTCTAAATAAAAAAATACAAAATAAAAAGAACAGGTAAAGTCCCTAGGTTTAGTCTCTCAGCTTTGCACATGCACTTCTGACTGGGGTACTAACGTGACCAATAATATAGGCAGAGGGGCTGCATCCAACTGAATTAGTTCTGTATTCTTGAAGAATAGCCTTTCCAAGTTATGGCTATACAGAAGTCCTTTTGTTAACTATTAGATGGTCTGTAAAAGCCACATCTCATTCCAATCCTGAACTTGAACCATGAGGCTGTCCTGAGTCAGGCTTGCCTCACAAGAGGCCTCAGGGAGTTTAGAGTTTAGTTGAGGAGGTTAAAAAATACAACATATATTCACATGAAATGTATTTATGAAACTGTAGACGCATGTGCAAATATTGTATCATAAATAAATCTTGGATGCAATGCCAAGTGGTAGGCATGGAAATCAGGACCCATCAATTACAAATAACAATAAATTACACTTAATTAGGGGTATTTGAGAGTGGTTAAAAGGACATGAGTGGTCAGGAAAGCCTTTTCTCCCCTACATTTTTACAGAATTAGGCTGCTTCCCACTTGCCCCACCCCATGTTGGTTAATCTATCTCTTGAATCTCTTCAAATTTGTTTTGGTTGAGGTTAGGTCTTGCTATGTGGCCCTTTTAATTTGGCTTACTCCTAATTCAGGTCTAATCCTGACATATTCCACCACCACACCCTCCCTAGCCAGGGCCGGCAGGACCAGAAAGGACACCAAGGTAAGGCACATTGCAGCCACCACCACCCCAATGTTTCCAACCCTGCTATACAGGAAGAACCAAGTTAAAATTGACACCAAGGACAACCTTTAAGGGAGAAAGAAATTATTCAAAAATTAACTCACATACTGAATTGTCAAAAATATTTAGAGTTGGAAGAGACCTTGGAGGTCATCTAGTCCAATCCTTTAATTTTGTAGATGATTAAATTAAGACCCTAGAGAAGTTAAGTGAGTTACCCAAGGTCTCAGAGTTAACTGGTCATCGAGTAACAGGGCTGGTATACAAAATCATTCTATCTGACTCCAATGCAGGCATCTTTCCACCATTTCACACTAACTTTCACCAGCTAAGAGCCATTTTATGCTTTTCCTCCAGATGCCTTTCCAAGTCATTTTTCAATCACTAATCACTGCTACTGGTAGAGGTGGGGTTTCATGGGGAAAGGGTAAAAGTAGAACCTGAAATGGTTGTCCCAACTGACCATATCCTAGGCGACTGCTCTTGGTATAGTCTGGCAGAAAGTCTTTAAGTGCAGATAAAGAAGTGTGGTTTTGCTTTGAAGAGAAGCTAGGAGACAAGGCAGGCCTTTAAACAAGGAAGTGACATTACCAAAGCAGTCTTTTAAAAAGTAGGTCTTTAAAAAAAAAACTTTCTTTTCTCGCCTTCTTTTTAACTTTTTTTTTTTAAACAAGAGATGGCTTGTTAGACAAAGAATCAGGGAAGAATATATTCAGAATTGAAGGTGTTGTAAAAACAAAAAAAAATCAATATTTTTTTAAAAGCTAGTTCTAGAAACTAGAAACTTGTAGGATGGGTTACTACTGGCAGGGACTAAAAGAATGGGTTTGGTCTTAAGTTTTAGCCAAGACCTAAGATTTATTATCCAGTCCTAAATTCTATGAACATGTTTGTTTAAAGTGGAATCCCTAATTTTGCCCTTAAGTCTAATGCCTTGTACTGGACTGACAAAGACACTGCTAGTTGCCTGGCTCCATGACAGAGGCAATCTTTGTCATTTTCACTGTGCAACATGTCATCACCATCATCAGTGTCCCTATAACTACTGGTACATTTTCTCTTCCTTTACAGATTTCTCTCATTAACATCGATGCAGACTTTTTAAAAGTACAAGTCTTTTATTTTGATGTTTTTAAGCCCTTTGGGGTCTATTTGCCCTTCCCTAGGCATTAGATTGTGATTAACAATGAACTTATTATAGAATTTAAAAACAGTAAATAATAGGCAATTCTGTATATACTCAAGGCCTATTAAATTTTAATTTAGAGGTAACTGTTAGTCTTTATATGTATATATTTTATATATTATGTATATATACATATATACATATGCATGCATGCACAGACACATACAAAGATGTATACATTTTTTCCTTAATGATAAGATGTAAATCTCATAGCGCTTTCTTGGAGAACGTCTTCTGTACCTTTGAAAAAAGAGGTAGTGAGATCTAGGAAAAAGGAAAAGAGAAAAAGAAAACAACTGAAATGAACCCTGGCAATACATTGATTTGTGTGCTTCTTTAGTGAGTGATTAGACCTCTGTTGGCCTTGGTTTTTCATTCTGAAAAATGGATTTATTGTTTTTTGGGATTTATCTCTCATCCCTAGGATTAATGATGTGATGAACTTCAGTATTCTGAACTTCCCAGATTACAATGTTAATAACAGTAGTGGTTTATATTTTATAATGCATTTAGTTTTTCAAAGCACTCTCATTCCTTATACTTCCAATAGATACTCAAAATAATCTTTTGAGGGAGCATCCACACAAATTTGATAGACAAGAAAATTTAGGGATATGGAGGGTAAACAAACTACTATGCACCAGACACTGTGCTAACACTTTACAATTATCTCATTTGAGCTTCACAACAACCCTGTGAGCTAGGTGCTATCATTATTCTTGTTTTACAGGTGAGGAAACTGCGGCAGGCAGGGGTCAACAGATTTGCTTGGCATCACACAGCTATTAAGTGTCTGAAGGTAGACTCCTGACTCCAGATGCAGGGCTCTGGCCCCTGCACTCTCTGGCTACCTAAGTTATATGTCTTAAGTTGTCATATATAGTTAGTGGTGGAGCTGAGACTGGAAGCTAAGTTTTTTGCTTCTCTACTTAATAAAAGAAAAAGTTTTCCTGAAACCAAACTCATTATCTTTCCCTTCAAAACCCTGTCTTCTTCCTCACTTCTCCATTTCTGTTGAAAGCTCTACCATCTTTCCAATCTCCTAGGATTATAACCTTGGCTCATCTGCCTCTGCCACATCTCTCACATTCAGCCCTTTCTCTTCATTTCTGCAGCTACCAGCTTATTTCAGTTTCTCCTCACCTCTCATCTAGGATGACTAGACCAATCCCTTAATTGGCTTCTCTACCTCCAAGCTCTTGTCACTTTAATTCCTCCTACACTCTGCTGCCGAAGGGATTTTCCTCAAGCTCAGATCTGACCATGTCACTCCCCTGCTCAGTCAACTGCAGTGAGTCTCTATTGCCTCATGGACAAAATATTAAGTCCTCTGTTAGCTTGTAAAGCTCTGCATTCAGCAAATTGGCCTCCTCTTTTGTTCCTCTCATGTGACATCCCATCTCTTTTTTCTGTACCTTTACCTGGAATGCACTTCCTCTTAACCTATGCCTCCGGGAATATCTTTCATTCTCCAAGATGCAGTTCAAAAACCACCTTCTATAACATAGAATCAGAATCAGCCTGAAGCCTTTCCTGATTCCACAAACAGATGGTAGTTCTCTACCTCTCAAACTACCTTAATATGTAGCCACTTTATGTATATTTGTATTTATTCTCACATATTCTGTTTTTGCTAATACAGGTGGACAACTATTCTAGACACTTATGGTCTTAGAAAGTTGCCTGAGAGGCAGATTTCAAAAAACCTGGAAAGACTTATGTGTATTGATGCAAAGTGAAGTGAGCAGAACCAGGAGAATATCTTACGCAGTTGCAGTAACATCATGTGATGATTAACTATGATTGACTTAGCTTTTCTCAGTAATACAATGATCTAAGACAATTCCAAAAGACTCATGATAGAAAATACAATCCACATCTAGAGAAAGAACTGATGGAGTCAGAATGTAGATCGAAGCATACTATTTTCACTTTCTTTATTTTTTTCATTTTTTTTCTTTTGGTCTGTTTCTTCTTTCACAACATGACTAATATAGAAATATGTTTTACATGATTGCACATATAAAACCTATATCAAATTGCTTACTGTCTTAGGGAGTGAGGAGTGGAAGAAGGGAAGGAGAAAATTTGTAACTCAAAATTTTCTAGAAAAAGAATGCAGCTAGGTAGTACAGTGGATAGAGCTCTGGCCTTGGAATTGGGAGGACCTGAGTTGAAATCTCCACAGACACTTGACACTTATTAGCTGTGTGACCCTGGGCAAGTCACTTAACATTGATTACCTCACCAAAAAGCAAAAAAAAAATGTTAAAAATTGTCTTTACATGTAATTGGGAAAAATAAAATATTATTTAAAAGAAAAAAACAAAGAACGTTGCCTGAGAGGTTAAATAGCTTGCCTAGGTACACCAAGCCAGTTTGTGTCTCAGAAGCAGGACTTGAACCCAAACTGTCCTTCAGGACTCCATGGCTGGGCCTCTATCCACTATGACATTATACCTACCAAGGTTAGTGCTAAAATCTTATTACCTATTTTTTTAGATATGAAGAAACTGAGGCCCAGAGATATTAAATAATTTGCCTATGGCAACACAGATAACAGTAACAGTAAGCATTTATATAGTGCCTACTATGGGCCAGGTACCAGGCAAAGTGCTTTACAAGTGTTATCTTAGTTGATCTTCATAACAATCCTGGGAGAGAGGTGTTATTATTATCCCATTTTATAGCTGAGAAAACTGAGGCAGACAGAGGTTAAACGACTTACCCAGCATCACACAGCTTGAAAGTATCTGAGGCTGGTTTTGAACTCGGGTCTTCCTAACTGTAGGCCTAATGCTCTAGCCATTGGGCCATGTAGCTGCCTATGTAAGTGTTTGGAGGCAGGATTTGAATTTGAGTCTTCCTGGCTTCAGGTCTAGCCATCTATCCACTATTTGATACTGTGTCTCTGAAATGCCCTTTGTTGCTTCTAATCTATTACAGCAGCTATTTTCTGGTCAAGTCCCTTGAAATTCAGTCTTCTGCCATCTACTTAAATCTTTTATGATTTATGATTATTTAACCTAGCAAATATTTGAGTCTTGTCCCCCCAGCTAGACTATAAATTCCTGGAGGGCAGGCACTATTTCTTTTACTCCTTTATATCCCCTGCAGTGTCCTGTACAAGGCTTTGCACATAGTAGGCAGTGATGTATTGTTAACTTCTCTTGAATATCCTGAAAGGGAATAGGCAAGTATCGCTAACCTAGACCTTGGGGTCATAGGATTTTGATCTGTAAAGGACCCTAGAGGCACAGAAGCCATCATTGCCCTGGCCCCTGCCCTCCGTGAGTCCTTTGTTCTGGCATTGAGGATGTCTCCTTAACCGGGTGTTTACATTCTCTGGATAAAGTTAGCTCTTGATAAATGGTGAACTCATATTCCACTTATCTCCCTAGTGAAGAGCAATATCTGGGTTTGCCCCTTCACCTTTGCGGTTCTGTCCCTCACAGCTCCTCAGTTCCATGTCCAGTTTGGCTTAGGACTTCCTTTGCTTGTTCTTCCATCATCTCTCCTGCTAACTCCATCTGCTGCCATTAGTCGCTCCCAGGTGCACGTGTTTTCTTTGGAGGAGCCCCATGACTGTTCAGGTTTCCTTTCAGGGAACCAAGTCTGACCTCCTGTCTGTGATTCTCCTTTTTCTTCCTTATCTCCCAATTCTTCTTCACTCTCTTCATTTGTCTACGCCTTCTCTCTCCCTTTTAAGTGCCTGGCAACATTTTATTGATTGACTATTTTAAAAGCCAAGTGTAAGAAAAAAGCCCAGTTGCATTAACTGATTGAGGATTAATCACTCATCCTCTATGCAGTCAATATCACAGTGAGGGCAAAGTGAATACCCAGTACCAGGTTACTTCAGACCTTATCAAAGAACTATCCATATCAAAGGAAATTGAGGCCTGATTAACTCAACATCATTAATTACAGAACAAAGTCCCTATTGGCGGGAGCAGTGATGCCCAGAACAAAGCTGGACATACATAGTACCTACAATTAAAAACTAAATTGTTGTGGGGCAGTTCAGAGAAAGATGAAGCAAGGTTTGGATAGTTGAGAAAGCAGTAAAACTGGAACTCATTTTTGAAATATGGGTAGTGTTTGGCTAGGCAGAGGGGAGAGGAAAATGTATTCCAGGTTTGTGTGTGTGTGTGTGTGTGTGTGTGTGTATGGGGAACAATGTGAGCAAAGGTTTAATCTCTTTTGAAATGATCTATTTCCAAGAGTATTGCATTTGCTGGGCTCTATGTTTGATTCTTATTACATCACAAACAAGCACACAAAAACACACAGATTATTTCATTTTGTCTATGGTTATGCATCATCAAAACAGTTTCTAAGTAAGCAGCTACGGATTTTTTTAAACTTTTCTGATCTACAGAATCAGAGCATCAGTTGAACCACATGACACACTAAGAAGCATTACGATTATGATTATCTAATGATCTAAATGCTTCCAACTGTAATAACTCTTAACCTAAGTGTATGTTGCCTTAATAGCAAGTAACTGAATGTTAAAAACTAATAGGATAATAAAGACAGAAAATAAACCTATACAGAAATACAACAGAAAGCAACCTTTTAGTCTTCCTTGACATAATGGTAGGCCCTTCATTACCTTCTAATTATTATTATTTTTTTCCTACTTCGCTAAAGAGGATAGAAGATACAGGGAGGGAGACCTGGTGATGAAACTTAGCAGTTAAATAATGCAGAACATCATTTTACTGTTTCTATGCTGGCCAAGGCCATCTGGAAAACCACCACGTATTACAGCACTCACTTTACACAGGGGCATGGTGGTTGATTTTCAAAACTGTCAGAAAATAAACAAGGGGTTTTGCAAATAATTATAAGATCATAGGATTGAAAGCTGAAAGGGACCTTAGAGGTCATCCTGCCCTTTTGCAGATGACAAAACCAAGGTCTAGACAGATGAAATAACTTGCCCACGGTTAAACAGGTAGGAATACAAGTTGTCTGTCTCCAAATCTGGAGGTTTTCCCTTACATGACCATCCTTTATGTGTAGAAACGAAGCAAATTTTACTAACTGGTACTCAACAGTCACCCATTTAGTGAACATTTATTAAGTATCCAATGTGTTACACTGCTCTCTCTGGATTCTCTTTCTACTTGCATGACTACTCTTTCTCAGGCTCCTTTGTTGGGTCTTCATCCATGTCATGCCCACTAACTGCAGGTAAAATCCTGTCCTGAGCCTTCTCTTTTCTCTCTACTCTCTTTCATTGGGCAATCGCATCAGCTCCCATAGGTTCATTCATCAACTCTATGCAGATGATTCTCAGATCTGTATATCTACCCCTAGTCCTTTTTATGGATCTCAAGTCTCATGTCACCAGCTACCCATTAGACATTTGGAGTAGGATATCTAGTAGGCATCTTAAGCTCGATATGACCCAAACAAAAATCATTACCTTTTTACCTTAACCTACTTTTCTTTTGAACTTCCTCTTACTCCTCAGGGCAACATCCTCCTCCTAAGTCACCCAAGTTCACATCCTTGGTCTCATCCTCAGCTTCTCATTCTCATTCACCCCACTTATCCAGTGAATTTCCAAATCTTTGATTTTTATTTCCACAACATCTCTCATCTATATAGATCCCCTTCTCTATACCCATACAGATGTTACCTTAGCTCAGGAACACCAACATCTCTTGCTTGGACTATTGCAATTGGTTTCCTGCCTCATGTCTCTTTCCATTTCAATCCATCCTCTACCTAGCTGCCAAAGTGATTCTCCTAAGGCACAGCTCTGACCATGCCATACTCCCTCCCCTGACTCAATAAACTCTAGTGGCTCCTTATCACATCTAGGATCCAATATAAACTCCTTTATTTTAGTATTTAAAGTTCTTTATATCTCGGTGCCTTCTTGTCTTTCCAGCCTTCTTATACATCACTCCCTTCAATGCACTCTACAATTCAGGCATACTGGCCTGTCTGCTGTTCTTCATGTACCATGAGCCATCTCCCACTTCTGTGTCTTTGCCTTAGCTGTACCCCATGCCTGGATTGTTCTCCCTCATCACTTTTACCTTTTGGAATCCCTGGCTTTCTTTGAGACTCAGCTCAAACACCACCTTCTGTAGGAGGCCTCTCCTGGTCTCTCCTCTCCCTATTCTCCTCCGTACGGCTGCTAGTGCCTTTCCCTCTAGGGTTACCTTTTATTTTTTGTACAGATCTTGTAGATTCCTATATGAAGTACTTGCTGGCTCCTCCATCAGAATATAAGGCAGAGAATCCATTTTCTTTTTTCGTGTGCCCCAAGTTCTTATCTGGCATATAGAAAGAGCTTAATAAATGTTTATTTATTGATTGGTTGGTTGGTTGATTGATTATACAGTACAGCACTGTGCTGGATTTACAAAATAAAGCCAAAAAAGTCCAGCTCCTTTAGGAGTTTACATTGGAAACATCCCTTAGTACTTCCATCAGAAAAATAAAGGCCCTGTTAAATTCTAAAGCTATGGAAAGATTTTATGGCTACACATACACACACACTCTCTCTCTTTCTCTCTCTCTCTCTCTCTCTCTCTCTCTCTCTCTCTGTCACACACACACACACACACACACACACACACACGCACACACACACAGGAAAGGCAGACCCTTAGCCCTGGTTTTAGTTTTGTATCTGCCATTCCATCTTCCACTCCTTTGTATGAGAGGCCAAAATGCTTTGAAATTAAGAAACTGGGGGACCCTGAGAGCCACTGGCAGTTTGCTAGAAGATTGCTATCACAATTATTCAAATTTAGAACAGTTTAGCCTGCATAAATTAAGCAGCAAGTTACATAGACTTACTGAGCCTACGCCAGAGTAAAGACACAAAGACACATGCTTCAGGGACCAGCAGATACAGTACAAAAAAAAGAAACTACCTCCTACAGAAGGTGACGCTTGAGCTGAGTCTTGAAGGAAGGCAGGGACTCCAAGAGATGAAGGTGGTAAGGGAGAACAATTTTAGCCAAAACCCCGGGGAGCAAACTGACCTTTATGGGGGCAAGAAGTGCTCAGTTTTCCCCAGTCTCATCATTGAATATGTTAGGACTTTTACCTTTTTTCTAAAAGAGCTGTAGCAGAAAAAGCCTCATGATTTTAAAAGAGTCCACTGTGTTTAAGAAGAAATAGCATTCCAGATAAGAACTCCAGTTAAAGCTGAAGACTGGAAATAGAAAAAGAAGAAACTTCCGTTTTAACCAAAACCCTGAGAAACAAACTAATCTTTATACGGGTGGGGATACTGAGTCTTTTTCCTCCTTTGTGTCATGACAGTATGTTAGGGCTTCTGTCTTCTTCTTCTTCTTCTTCTTCTTCTTCTTCTTCTTCTTCTTCTTCT